>NC_086446.1:697550296-697850296 GCF_028390025.1 Pseudophryne corroboree
GGTGGGGGCACGTCTTCGACTCTTCAGCCAGGTCTGGGTTCTGTCAGACGTGGATCCTTGGGCGATGGAAATTATATCCCAAGGCTACAAACTGGAATTCGAAGAGGTGCCTCCTTGCCGATTTTTCAAGTCTGCTTTGCCAGCTTCTCCCCCAGAGAGGGAAATAGTTTTAGCTGCAATTCAAAAGCTGTATCAACAGCAAGTGATTATCAAGGTTCCCCTGGTCCAACAGCATACCTCCCAACATGACCCTCTCCAGGAGGGACACAATGCTCTGCTTCTGGACTTTTCTCTTAATTTCTCTATCGTCCTAAGTGGATGCTGGGGTTCCTGAAAGGACCATGGGGAATAGCGGCTCCGCAGGAGACAGGGCACAAAAGTAAAGCTTTTACAGGTCAGGTGGTGTGTACTGGCTCCTCCCCCTATGACCCTCCTCCAGACTCCAGTTAGATTTTTGTGCCCGGCCGAGAAGGGTGCAATTCTAGGTGGCTCTCATAAAGAGCTGCTTAGAGAGTTTAGCTTAGGTTTTTTATTTTACAGTGATTCCTGCTGGCAACAGGATCACTGCAACGAGGGACAGAGGGGAGAAGAAGTGAACTCACCTGCGTGCAGGATGGATTGGCTTCTTGGCTCATGTACATGAAGCTCCAGAGGGACGATCACAGGTACAGCCTGGATGGTCACCGGAGCCACGCCGCCTGCCCCCTCACAGATGCTGAAGCAAGAAGAGGTCCAGAATCGGCGGCTGAAGACTCCTGCAGTCTTCTTAAGGTAGCGCACAGCACTGCAGCTGTGCGCCATTTTCCTCTCAGCACACTTCACACGGCAGTCACTGAGGGTGCAGGGCGCTGGGGGGGGGCGCCCTGGGAGGCAAATGAAAACCTTTAAAAAGGCTAAAAATACCTCACATATAGCCCCAGAGGCTATATGGAGATATTTACCCCTGCCTAAATGTACTAAATAGCGGGAGACGAGCCCGCCGAAAAAGGGGCGGGGCCTATCTCCTCAGCACACGGCGCCATTTTCTGTCACAGCTCCGCTGGTCAGGAAGGCTCCCAGGTCTCTCCCCTGCACTGCACTACAGAAACAGGGTATAACAGAGAGGGGGGGCAGAATAAATGGCAATATATTAATATAAAAGCAGCTATAAGGGAGCACTTAATCATAAGGCTATCCCTGTCATATATAGCGCTTTTTGGTGTGTGCTGGCAGACTCTCCCTCTGTCTCCCCAAAGGGCTAGTGGGTCCTGTCTTCGTATAGAGCATTCCCTGTGTGTCTGCTGTGTGTCGGTACGTGTGTGTCGACATGTATGAGGACGTTATTGGTGTGGAGGCGGAGCAATTGCCAAATATGAGGATGTCACCTCCTAGGGGGTCGACACCAGAATGGATGCCTTTATTTGTGGAATTACGGGATAGCGTCAACTCGCTTAAGCAGTCGTTTGCCGACATGAGGCGGCCGGACACTCAATTAGTGTCTGTCCAGGCGCCTCAAACACCGTCAGGGGCTGTAAAACGTCCCTTGCCTCAGTCGGTCGACACAGACCCAGACACAGGCACTGATTCCGGTGGTGAAGGTGACGAATCAACCGTATTTTCCAGTAGGGCCACACGTTATATGATTTTGGCAATAAAGGAGATGTTACATTTAGCTGATACTACAGGTACCACTAAACAGGGTATTATGTGGGGTGTGAAAAAACTACCAGTAGTTTTTACCGAATCAGAAGAATTAAATGACGTGTGTGATGAAGCGTGGGGTGCCCCGATAAAAAACTGCTAATTTCAAAGAAGTTATTGGCTTTATACCCTTTCCCGCCAGAGGTTAGGGAGCGCTGGGAAACACCTCCTAGGGTGGACAAAGCGCTAACACGCTTATCAAAACAAGTGGCGTTACCCTCTCCTGAGACGGACGCACTTAAAGATCCATCAGATAGGAGGATGGAAAATATCCAAAAAGGTATATACACACATGCAGGTGTTATACTACGACCAGCTATTGCGACTGCCTGGATGTGCAGTGCTGGGGTAGTTTGGTCAGAGTCCCTGATCAAAAATATTGATACCCTGGACAGGGACAATATTTTACTGTCGTTAGAACAAATAAAGGATGCATTTCTTTATATGCGTGATGCACAGAGAGATATCTGCACACTGGCATCACGGGTAAGTGCTATGTCCATTTCGGCCAGAAGAGCTTTATGGACACGACAGTGGACAGGCGATGCGTAAAGGAGTTATTTGAGGTCGGTCTATCGGATTTGGTGGCCACGGCTACGGCCGGGAAATCCACCTTTCTACCTCAAGTCACTCCCCAACAGAAAAAGGCACCGACCTTTCAACCGCAGCCCTTTCGTTCCTTTAAAAATAAGAGAGCAAAGGGCTATTCATATCTGCCACGAGGCAGAGGACGAGGGAAGAGACAGCAACAGGCAGCTCCTTCCCAGGAACAGAAGCCCTCCCCGGCTTCTACAAAAGCCTCAGCATGACGCTGGGGCTTCGCAAGCGGACTCGGGGGCGGTAGGCGGTCGTCTCAAAAATTACAGCGCGCAGTGGGCTCACTCGCAGGTAAATCCCTGGATCCTGCAGATAATATCTCAGGGGTACAGGTTGAAATTAGAGACAGAGCCACCTCGCCGTTTCCTGAAGTCTGCTTTACCAACGTCCCCCTCAGAAAGGGAGACGGTTTTGGAAGCCATTCACAAGCTGTATTCTCAGCAGGTGATAGTCAAGGTACCTCTTCTACAACAAGGGAAGGGGTATTATTCCACTCTATTTGTGGTACCGAAGCCGGATGGCTCGGTAAGGCCTATTCTAAATCTGAAGTCCTTGAACCTATACATAAAGAAGTTCAAGTTCAAGATGGAGTCACTCAGAGCAGTGATAGCGAACCTGGAAGAAGGGGACTTTATGGTATCCTTGGACATCAAGGATGCGTATCTCCACGTTCCAATTACCCCTCACACCAGGGGTACCTCAGGTTCGTTGTACAAAACTGTCACTATCAGTTTCAGACGCTGCCGTTTGGTTTGTCCACGGCACCTCGGGTCTTTACAAAGGTAATGGCCGAGATAATATTTCTTCTTCGAAGAAAAGGCGTATTAATTATCCCATACTTGGACGATCTCCTAATAAGGGCAAGGTCCAGAGAACAGCTAGAGATGGGTTTAGCACTATCTCAAGAGGTGCTAAAGCAGCACGGATGGATTCTGAATATTCCAAAATCCCAATTAATGCCGACAACTCGTCTGCTGTTCCTGGGGATGATTCTGGACACAGTTCAGAAAAAGGTTTTTCTTCCCGAAGAAAAAGCCAAGGAGTTATCTGACCTGGTCAGGAACCTCCTAAAACCAGGAAAGGTGTCTGTACATCAATGCACAAGAGTCCTGGGAAAAAATGGTAGCTTCTTACGAAGCAATCCCTTTCGGCAGATTCCATGCAAAGGGATCTGTTGGACAAATGGTCAGGGTCGCATCTTCAGATGCACCTGCGGATAACCCTGTCGCCGAGGACAAGGGTATCCCTTCTGTGGTGGTTGCAGGAGGCTCATCTATTGGAGGGCCGCAGATTCGGCATACAGGATTGGATCCTGGTGACCACGGATGCCAGCCTGAGAGGCTGGGGAGCAGTCACACAGGGAAGAAATTTCCAGGGAGTGTGGTCGAGCCTGAAAAAGTCTCTTCACATAAGCATTCTGGAACTAAGAGCAATCTACAATGCTCTAAGCCAGGCGGAACCTCTGCTTCAAGGAAGACCGGTGTTGATCCAGTCGGACAACATCACGGCAGTCGCCCATGTAAACAGACAGGGCGGCACAAGAAGCAGGAGGGCAATGGCAGAAGCTGCCAGGATCCTTCGCTGGGCGGAGAATCACGTGATAGCACTGTCAGCAGTATTCATCCCGGGCGTGGACAACTGGGAAGCAGACTTCCTCAGCAGACACGACCTTCACCCGGGAGAGTGGGGACTTCATCCAGAAGTTTTCCACATGCTATTAAACCGTTGGGTAAAACCAATGGTGGACATGATGGCGTCTCGCCTCAACAAAACACTGGACAGGTATTGCGCCAGGTCAAGAGATCCGCAGGCAATAGCTGTGGACGCGCTGGTAACACCTTGGGTGTACCAGTCGGTATATGTGTTTCCTCCTCTGCCTCTCATACCAAGGTATTGAGGATTATACGGCAAAGAGGAGTAAGACTAGTGGCTCCGGATTGGCCAAGAAGGACTTGGTACCCGGAACTTCAAGAGATGGTCACGGACGATCCGTGGCCTCTACTTCTGAGAAGGGACCTGCTTCAGCAGGGTACTTGTCTTTTTCAAGACTTACCGCGGCTGCGTTTGACGGCATGGCGTTGAATGCCAGATCCTAAAAGGAAAAGGCATTCCAGAAGAAGTCATTCCTACCTTGATAAAGGCAAGGAAGGAAGTCACCGCGAAGCATTATCGCCGTATTTGGCGAAAATATGTTGCGTGGTGCGAGCAGCGGAGTGCTCCGATGGAGGAATTTCAACTGGGTCGTTTTCCTACATTTCCTGCAATCAGGATTGTCTATGGGTCTCAAATTGGGATCTATTAAGGTTCAAATTTCGGCCCTATCAATATTCTTCCACAAAGAATTGGCCTCAGTCCCTGAGGTCCAGATTTTTATCAAAGGAGTACTGCATATACAGCCTCCTGTGGTGCCTAAGGTGGCACCGTGGGATCTAAATGTAGTTTTAGATTTCCTCAAATCCAATTGGTTTGAACCACTAAAGAATGTGGATTTGAAATATCTCACATGGAAAGTGACTATGTTACTGGCCCTGGCTTCGGCCGGGAGAGTATCTGAACTGGCGGCTTTGTCTTATAAAAGCCCTTATTTAATTTTCCATTCGACATAGGGCAGAGCTGCGGACGCGTCCGCATTTTCTCCCTAAGGTGGTATCAGCGTTTCACCTGAACCAGCCTATTGTAGTGCCTGCGGCTACAGACGACTTGAAGGACTCCAAGTTGTTGGACGTTGTCAGAGCCTTAAAAATATACAGTCAGAAAATCTGACTCGCTGTTTATACTGTATGCACCCAACAAGTTGGGTGCACCTGCTTCTAAGCAGTCGATTGCTCGTTGGTTTTGTAACAAAATTCAACTTGTACATTCTGTGGCAGGCCTGCCACAGCCTAAATCTGTTAAGGCCCATTCCGCAAGGAAGGTGGGCTCATCTTGGGCGGCTGCCCGAGGGGTCTCGGCATTACAACTCTGCCGAGCAGCTACGTGGTCAGGGGAGAACACGTTTGTAAATTTTTACAAATTTGATTCCCTGGCAAAGGAGGACCTGGAGTTCTCTCATTCGGTGCTGCAGAGTCATCCGCACTCTCCCGCCCGTTTGGGAGCTTTGGTATAATCCCCATGGTCCTTTCAGGAACCCCAGCATCCACTTAGGACGATAGAGAAAATAAGAATTTACTTACCGATAATTCTATTTCTCGGAGTCCGTAGTGGATGCTGGGCGCCCATCCCAAGTGCGGATTATCTGCAATACTTGTACATAGTTATTGTTAACTAATTCGGGTTATTGTTTAGGAAGCCATCTTTCAGAGGCTCCTCTGTTATCATACTGTTAACTGGGTTTAGATCACAAGTTGTACGGTGTGATTGGTGTGGCTGGTATGAGTCTTACCCGGGATTCAAAATCCTCCCTTATTGTGTACGCTCGTCCGGGCACAGTACCTAACTGGAGTCTGGAGGAGGGTCATAGGGGGAGGAGCCAGTACACACCACCTGACCTGTAAAAGCTTTACTTTTGTGCCCTGTCTCCTGCGGAGCCGCTATTCCCCATGGTCCTTTCAGGAACCCCAGCATCCACTACGGACTCCGAGAAATAGAATTATCGGTAAGTAAATTCTTATTTTATGATTGCCATCACCTGTGCTGAACAGGTTAATGAATAAGAAAGGTATTTCACCACAGGTGATGGCAAGCATACATTAAGAGGGAAGTCCAGGAATAGAGCATTCTGTCCCTCCTGGAGAGGGTCATGTTGGGAGGTATGCAACAGGGGAAAGGGTACTATTCAACCCTGTTTGTGGTCCCGAAACCGGATGGCTCGGTCAGACCCATTCTGAATCTAAAATCCCTAAACATGTACTTGAAAAAGTTCAAATTCAAGATGGAATCGCTCCGGGCAGTCATCTCCAGCCTGGAAGTGGGGGATTTTATGGTATCCCTAGACATAAAGGATGCATACCTTCATGTCCCCACATATCCTTCTCATCAGGCGTACCTGAGATTCGCTGTACAGGACTGTCATTACCAGTTTCAGATGCTGCCGTTTGGGCTTTCCACGGCCCCGAGGATTTTCACCAAGGTAATGGCGGAAATGATGGTGCTCCTGCGCAGGCAGGGAGTCACAATTATCCCGTACTTGAACGATTTCCTGATAAAAGCGAGATCGAGAGATCAATTGCTGGAAAGCGCGTCTCTCTTCTTGCAAGTGCTGCAGCAGCACGGCTGGATTCTAAATCTACCAAAGTCACAGTTGATTCCAACGACTCGGCTTTCTTTCTTAGGCATGATTCTGGACACGGAACAGAAGAGGGTTTTTCTCCCAGTGGAAAAAGCCCAGGAACTCCAGAACATGGTCAGGGACCTGCTAAAACCAAAAAGAGTGTAAGTCCATCAATGCACTCGAGTACTGGGAAAAATGGTGGCGGCCTACGAGGCCATCCCCTTCGGTAGGTTCCATGCGAGGACATTTCAGTGGGACCTTCTGGACAAGTGGTCGGGGTCCCATCTACAAATACATCAGAAAATAAGCCTGTCCCACAGGGCCAGGGTGTCTCTCCTGTGGTGGCTGCAGAGTGCTCACCTTCTCGAGGGTCGCAGGTTCGGTATTCAAGACTGGGTTCTGATGACAACGGATGCGAGCCTCGGAGGATGGGGAGTAGTCACACAAGGAAGAAATTTTCAGGGACTCTGGTCAAGCCAGGAGTCTTGTCTACACATCAACGTACTGGAGTTGAGTTGAGGGCCATATACAACGGCCTATGACAAGCGGATAATCTTCTTCGTGACCTACCGGTTCTGATTCAATCGGACAACGTCACAGCCGTGGCTCATGTAAACCGCCAAGGCGGGACAAGGAGCAGAGTGGCAATGGCGGAAGCCACCAGGATTCTTCGCTGGGCGGAAAATCACTTAAGAGCTCTATCAGCGGTCTTCATCAAGAAGTTTTTGCAGAGATAAGTCATTGTGGACTTACTCAAATAGACATAATGGCATCTCGCCTCAACAAGAAGCGTCGGAGGTATTGTGCCAGGTCAAGGGACCCTCAGGCAGTAGCAGTGGATGCCCTGGTGACACCATGGGTGTTTCAGTCGGTCTATGTGTTCCCTCCTCTTCCGCTCATCTCAAAAATATTGAGAATCATAACACGAAAAAGAGTGCAGACAATACTCATTGTTCCAGATTGGCCTCGAAGGGCCTGGTATTCAGATCTTCAGGAAATGCTCACAGAAGATCCGTGGCCTCTTCCTCTCAGGGAGGACCTGTTGCAGCAGGGGCCCTGCGTGTTCCAAGACTTACCGCGGTTACGTTTGACGGCATGGCGGTTGAACACCAAATCCTAGCTGGGAAAGGTATTCCCCAGTGGCACCATGGGACCTTAACGTGGTGTTACAGTTCCTAAAATCTCACTGGTTTGAAACTCTTCAAAGGTTGAATTAAAATTTCTCACTTGGAAGGTGGTCATGCTTTTGGCCTTGGCATCCGCAAGGCGGGTGTCCGAATTGGCGGCTTTTTCTCACAAAAGCCCCTATCTGATTTTCCATGTGGATAGAGCAGAGTTGAAGACTCGTCCTCAATTTTTGCTTAAGGTGGTTTCATAGTTTCATATGAACCAACCTATTGTGGTACCTGTGGCTACGGGTGACTTGGAGGATTCCAAGTCCCTTGATGTAGTCAGGGCCTTAAAAATTTATGTAGCCAGGATGGCTCGGGTTAGGAAAACAGAGGCACTGTTTGTCCTGTAATCGGCCAGCAAGGTTGGCGCTCCTGCTTCTAAGCAGACTATTGCTCGCTGGATCTGTAACACGATTCAGCAGGCTCATTCTACGGCTGTATTGCCGTTACCAAATTCGGTAAAGGCCATTCCACTAGGAAGGTGGGCTCTTCTTGGGCGGCTGCCCGAGGCGCCTCGGCATTACAGCTGTGCCGAGCAGCTACTTGGTCGGGGTCAAACACTTTTGCAAAGTTCTACAAGTTTGATACCCTGGCTGAGGAGGACCTTGTGTTTGCTCAATCGGTGCTGCAGTGTCATCCGCACTCTCCCGCCCGGTCTGGAGCTTTGGTATAATCCCCATGGTCCTTACGGAGTCCCCAGCATCCTCTAGGACGTAAGAGAAAATAAGATTTTAAACCTACCGGTAAATCTTTTTCTCCTAGTCCGTAGAGGATGCTGGGCGCCCGTCCCAGTGCGGACATATTTCTGCAAGGCTTGTATATAGTTATTGCTTTTACATAAGGGTTATGTTACAGTTAAGATCAGTCTTTGGCTGATACTGTTTTGTTCATACTGTTAACTGGTTGCGTATATTCCAGGTTATACAGTGTGGATGGAGTGGGCTGGTATGAATCTTGCCCTTAGATTAACAAAAATCCTTTCCTTGTACTGTCCGTCTCCTCTGCGCACAGTTCTTTAACTGAGGTCTGGAGGAGGGGCATAGAGGGAGGAGCCAGTGCACACCCATCTAAAGTCTTTAGAGTGCCCATGTCTCCTGCGGAGCCCGTCTATACCCCATGGTCCTTACGGAGTCCCCAGCATCCTCTACGGACTAGGAGAAAAAGATTTACCGGTAGGTTTAAAATCTTATTTTTTTACTTTATCAATTGGGGAAACTGGAGTCACACTGGGGTATAGATGGTGGTCTATGGAGCCTGTCACTTTAAATCTATAGTCTTTTGGACATGGCTCTTATATCCATGGAGTTCCCTCAATGTACAGTTTTGTTCCTTTAGTGGTTATAGATTCTGACTGTTATACAGGGTGTTCCCTCTTCAGCCTCTTTGTTCTGCTCCCAGATGGTTTATTACATGGTTGGAAAGTCACTTTTTGGGCGGTTGTGCCTAGCTTGGTTTCTTAGCTGACCTCTTTATGCTAGATATATTCCCAAAGTGGTTCTTTGTACTGTGCGCTCAGCCGAGGTGGTTTCAGGGTGAACTTGTGACCATACCTAGCAGCACCAAGAATTTGTGTTTTGTCCTGCATCTAGATGATTTTTCTTCAGGGTCCATAGGAGATCCATAGAGAAACCTTGGGGGTGTAGGTAGCTGGAGAGGACCGAGCATCAAACAGTTAACCTTTTGAGCTCCCAGGATGCTCCGGTCCTTCCCCAGCCTAGGCTACTCCGTTTTGCAGGAGCCGGATGCACCATTTAACAGTGGGGCTGCTTTTAAGAAGCTCCAAGCTTTTATTTTTTGCCACCTTTTATTCCTTTTCTTTTTCTCTATCGTCCTAGTGGATGCTGGGGTTCCTGAAAGGACCATGGGGAATAGCGGCTCCGCAGGAGACAGGGCACAAAAAGTAAAGCTTTAGGATCAGGTGGTGTGCACTGGCTCCTCCCCCTATGACCCTCCTCCAAGCCTCAGATTTTTGTGCCCGGCCGAGAAGGGTGCAATCTAGGTGGCTCTCCTAAAGAGCTGCTTAGAAAAGTTTAGCTTAGGTTTTTTATTTTACAGTGAGTCCTGCTGGCAACAGGATCACTGCAACGAGGGACTTAGGGGAGAAGAAGTGAACTCACCTGCGTGCAGGATGGATTGGCTTCTTTGGCTACTGGACATTAGCTCCAGAGGGACGATCACAGGTACAGCCTGGATGGTCACCGGAGCCTCGCCGCCGGCCCCCTTGCAGATGCTGAAAAGAGAAGAAGGTCCAGAATCGGCGGCAGAAGACTCCTCAGTCTTCTTAAGGTAGCGCACAGCACTGCAGCTGTGCGCCATTGCTCTCAGCACACTTCACACGGCAGTCACTGAGGGTGCAGGGCGCTGGGAGGGGGGCGCCCTGGGAGGCAATGTAAACCTATTTTTTGGCAAAAAATACCTCACATATAACCTCCGGGGGCTATATGGAGATATTTAACCCCTGCCAGAATCCGTTGAAGAGCGGGAGAGGCCCCGCCCCTTTTTCGGCGGGCTCGTATCTCCTCAGCACACAGCGCCATTTTCCCTCACAGAAAGGCTGGAGGGAAGGCTCCCAGGCTCTCCCCTGCACTGCACTACAGAAACAGGGTTAAAACAGAGAGGGGGGGCACTAATTTGGCGTTAGAAATATATAAAAAGATGCTATAAGGGAAAACACTTATATAAGGTTGTCCCTATATAATTATAGCGTTTTTTGGTGTGTGCTGGCAAACTCTCCCTCTGTCTCTCCAAAGGGCTAGTGGGTCCTGTCCTCTATCAGAGCATTCCCTGTGTGTGTGCTGTGTGTCGGTACGTGTGTGTCGACATGTATGAGGACGATGTTGGTGAGGAGGCGGAGCAATTGCCTGTAATGGTGATGTCACTCTCTAGGGAGTCGACACCGGAATGGATGGCTTATTTAGGGAATTACGTGATAATGTCAACACGCTGCAAGGTCGGTTGACGACATGAGACGGCCGACAAACAATTAGTACCGGTCCAGACGTCTCAAAAACACCGTCAGGGGTTTTAAAACGCCCGTTTACCTTAGTCGGTCGACACAGACACAGACACGGACACTGAATCCAGTGTCGACGGTGAATAAACAAACGTATTCCTTATTAGGGCCACACGTTAAGGGCAATGAAGGAGGTGTTACATATTTCTGATACTACAAGTACCACAAAAGAGGGTATTATGTGGGATGTGAAAAAACTACCTGTAGTTTTTCCTGAATCAGATAAATTAAATGAAGTGTGTGATGATGCGTGGGTTCCCCCCGATAGAAAATTATTGGCGGTATACCCTTTCCCGCCAGAAGTTAGGGCGCGTTGGGAAACACCCCTTAGGGTGGATAAGGCGCTCACACGCTTATCAAAACAAGTGGCGGTACCGTCTATAGATAGGGCCGTCCTCAAGGAGCCAGCTGACAGGAGGCTGGAAAATATCATATAAAAGTATATACACACATACTGGTGTTATACTGCGATCGCCTCAGCCTGGATGTGCAGAGCTGGGGTGGCTTGGTCGGATTCCCTGACTAAAAATATTGATACCCTTGACAGGGACAGTATTTTATTGACTATAGAGCATTTAAAGGATGCATTTCTATATATGCGAGATGCACAGAGGGATATTTGCACTCTGGCATCAAGAGTAAGTGCGATGTCCATATCTGCCAGAAGATGTTTATGGACACGACAGTGGTCAGGTGATGCAGATTCCAAACGGCACAAAGGTGTATTGCCGTATAAAGGAAGAGGAGTTATTTGGGGTCGGTCCATCGGACCTGGTGGCCACGGCAACTGCTGGAAAATCCACCGTTTTTACCCTAAGTCACATCTCTGCAGAAAAAAGACACCGTCTTTTCAGCCTCAGTCCTTTCGTCCCTATAAGAGTCATATTTGCCCAGGGATAGAGGAAAGGGAAGAAGACTGCAGCAGGCAGCCCATTCCCAGGAACAGAAGCCTTCCACCGCTTCTGCCAAGCTCTCAGCATGACGCTGGGACCGTACAGGACCCATGGATCCTACAAGTAGTATCCCAGGGGTACAGATTGGAATGTCGAAACGTTTCCCCCTCGCAGGCTCCTGAAGTCTGCTTTACCAAGGTATCCCTCCGACAAGGAGGCAGTATGGAAAAAAATTCACAAGCTGTATTCCCAGCAGGTGATAATCAAATTACCCCTCCTACAACAAGGAAAGGGGTATTATTCCACACTATATTGTGGTACTGAAGCCAGAAGGCTAGGTGAGACCTATTCTAAATCTAAAAAAAATTTGAACACTTACAAAGGTTCAAATCAAGATGGAGTCACTCAGAGCAGTGATAACGAACCAGGAAGAAGGGGACTATATAGTGTCCCGGGACATCAGGGATGCTTACCTCCATGTCCCAAATTTGCCCTTCTCACTAAGGGTACCTCAGGTTCGTGGTATAGAACTGTCACTGTCAGTTTCAGACGCTGCCGTTTGGATTGTCCACGGCACCCCGGGTCTTTACCAAGGTAATGGCCGAAATGATGATTCTTCTTCGAAGAAAAGGCGTCTTAATTACCCCTTACTTGGACGATCTCCTGATAAGGGCAAAGTCCAGGGAACAGTTGGAGGTCGGAGTAGCACTATCTCGGATACTGCTACAACAGCACGGATGGATTCTAAATATTCCAAAATCGCAGCTGATCCTGACGACACGTCTGCTGTGCCTAGGGATGATTCTGGACACAGTCCAGAAAAAGGTGTTTCTCCCGGAAGAGAAAGCCAGGGAGTTATCCGAGCTAGTCAAGAACCTCCTAAAACCAGGAAAAGTGTCAGTGCATCATTGCACAAGGGTCCTGGTAAAAATGGTGGCTTCCTACGAAGCAATTCCATTCGGCAGATTTCACGCAAGAACTTTTCAGTGGGATCTGCTGGACAAATGGTCCGGATCGCATCTTCAGATGCATCAGCGGATAACCCTATATCCAAGGACAAGGGTGTCTCTCCTGTGGTGGTTACAGAGTGCTCATCTTCTAGAGGGCCGCAGATTCGGCATTCAGGATTGGATGCTGGTGACCACGGAGGCCAGCCCGAGAGGCTGGGGAGCAGTCACACAAGGAAAAAAATTTCCAGGGAGTGTGATCAAGTCTGGAGACTTTTCTCCACATAAATATACTGGAGCTAAGGGTAAATTTATAATGCTCTAAGCTTAGCAAGACCTCTGCTTCAAGGTCAGCCGGTATTGATCCAGTGGGAAAAACATCACGGCAGTCGCCCACGTAAACAGACAGGGCGGCACAAGAAGCAGGAGGGCAATGGCAAAAACTGCAAGGACTTTTCGCTGGGCGGAAAATCATGTGATAGCACTGTCAGCAGTGTTTCATTCCGGGAGTGGAAACTGGGAAGCAGACTTCCTCAGCAGGCACGACCTCCACCCGGGAGAGTGGAAACTTCATCGGGAAGTTTTTCCACATGATTGTGAACCGTTGGGAAATACCAAAGGTGGACATGATGGCGTCCCGTCTGAACAAAAAACGGGACAGGTATTGCGCCAGGTCAAGAGACCCTCAGGCAATAGCTGTGGACGTTCTGGTAACACCGTGGGTGTACCAGTCGGTGTATGTGTTCCCTCCTCTGCTTCTCATACCTAAGGTACTGAGAATTATAAGACGTAGAGGAGTAAGAACTATACTCATGGCTCCGGATTGGCCAAGAAGGACTTGGTACCCGGAACTTCAAGAGATGCTCACAGAGGACTTATGGCCTCTGCCGCTAAGAAGGGACTTGCTTCAGCAAGTACCATGTCTGTTCCAAGACTTACCGCAGCTGCGTTTGACGGCATGGCGGTGGAACGCCGGATCCTAAGGGAAAAAGGCATTCCGGAAGAGGTCATTCCTACCCTGGTCAAAGCCAGGAAGGAGGTGACCGCACAACATTATCACCACATGTGGCGAAAATATGTTACGTGGTGTGAGGCCAGGAAGGCCCCACGAAGAAATTTCAACTCGGTCGATTCCTGCATTTCCTGCAAACAGGAGTGTCTATGGGCCTCAAATTGGGGCCCATTAAGGTTCAAATTTCGGCCCTGTCGATTTTCTTCCAGAAAGAATTGGCTTCAGTTCCTGAAGTCCAGAAGTTTGTCAAGTGAGTATTGCATATACAACCCCCTTTTGTGCCTCCAGTGGCACTGTGGGATCTTAACGTAGTTCTGGGATTCCTCAAATCACATTGGTTTAAAACCAGTCAAATCTGTGGATTTGAAGCTTCTCACATGAAAAGTGACCATGCTCTTGGCCCTGGCCTGGGCCAGGCGAGTGTCAAATTGGTGGGTTTTTTTCTCAAAAAAGCCCATATCTGTTTGTCCATTCGGACAGGGCAGAGCTGCGGACTCGTCCCCAGTTCTCTCCCTAAGGTGGTGTCAGTGTTTCACCTGAACCAGCTTATTGTGGTGCCTTGCGCCTACTAGGGACTTGGAGGACTCCAAGTTGCTGGATGTTGTCAGGGCCCTGAAAGTATAGGTTCCAGGACGGCTGGAGTCGGGAAAACTGACTTGCTGTTATCCTGTATGCACCCAACAAACTGGGTGCTCTTGCTTCTAAGCAGACTATTGCTAGTTGGATGTGTAATACAATTCAGCTTGCACATTCTGTGGCAGGCCTGCCACAGCCAAAATATGTAAATGCCCATTCCACAAGGAAGGTGGGCTCATCTTGGGCGGCTGCCCGAGGGGTCTCGGCTTTACAACTTTGCCGAGCGGCTATTTAGTCAGGGGCAAACACGTTTGTAAAATCCTACAAATTTGATACCCTGGCTAAGGAGGACCTGGAGTTCTCTCATTCGGTGCTGCAGAGTCATCCGCACTCTCCCGCCCGTTTGGGAGCTTTGGTATAATCCCCATGGTCCTTTCAGGAACCCCAGCATCCACTAGGACGATAGAGAAAATAAGAATTTACTTACCGATAATTCTATTTCTCGGAGTCCGTAGTGGATGCTGGGCGCCCATCCCAAGTGCGGATTATCTGCATTACTTGTACATAGTTACAAAAATCGGGTTATTATTGTTGTGAGCCATCTTTTCAGAGGCTCCGCTGTTATCATACTGTTAACTGGGTTCAGATCACAGGTTGTACAGTGTGATTGGTGTGGCTGGTATGAGTCTTACCCGGGATTCAAAATCCTTCCTTATTGTGTACGCTCGTCCGGGCACAGTATCCTAACTGAGGCTTGGAGGAGGGTCATAGGGGGAGGAGCCAGTGCACACCACCTGATCCTAAAGCTTTACTTTTTGTGCCCTGTCTCCTGCGGAGCCGCTATTCCCCATGGTCCTTTCAGGAACCCCAGCATCCACTACGGACTCCGAGAAATAGAATTATCGGTAAGTAAATTCTTATTTTTTCCTGACAGAGTAAGCAGCGCTAGGCTGTCCTGGGGACACCGTGCACTGTCCTTCTATAATATACATGGAAAATGTAGTGGGGGGGGGGGGGGGGGGGGGTGTTTGGGTTTTTTTTTTTTTTTTTTTTGCAATGAAATACCTGCTGGTACTGAGGAGTCTGTTTAGTTAGCCTTGGAGAGAGAGAGAGTACCAACCCAAGCAGCTCTTAACTGTCATTTTTCAAACCTAGCCTGTAATATGGCAGTTTGTAGCTGATTTGCTGGTATTTTAACACTCTCCACTACATCTCTCTCTAATGTCCCATACACACGGTGAGATTCGGGCTATGCCCGATTCTCACTATGCGACGGGCTAGGTCGGCATTACAAGCACACATTGGGGGATATTCAATTGTTTGAAAAGTCAGTTGGGTGTCTCTTTTTTTCCTATCTAATAGACAGGAAAAAACAGACACTCAACCAACTTTACAAACATTTGAATTCCCCCCATTGAGTGTGCTTGCGTTACTGACTCTGTGCGATTTTGGCTAAGTGTCAATTTTGACTATCTTTTCTACGAGATAGACTGTGCAGGCAAGTCAATTTTGACTATCTCTTCTTGCAATGCTGACCGCGCGGGACTGCACATCAGCATCGAATCGGGATCTCGCAAGGTGACTTTCACCTTGCGATCTGCACTAACTTTTCTTACGATTTTGACTATATAGTCAAAATCGTAAGAAAATCTCACCGTGTGTGCACACCATAAGGCTTAGTAAGTGGACCACTCAGTTACTTCTGTTTCATGACACTTGACCAGGGTTATGAGACATAATAGTCAAATTTTGCAAACTTTGCTGCCTTTGGTACACTCCAAGGCATATCCCTACTATTGAAGGTGACTTTAGTCTGGAGCACAGTCCATCTCTTTTTAATGTTAAACCCTTCTCAAAGCTGCAGTGGAGATAAAACAGACTAGCATTATTGGGTTGTTTGCTCTAAGATTGGTGTACAACTACATAAATTGTCATGCAATCACCGTGACCGTGTCCACTCTCCACAACCATAGTTTGTATTGCATGGTCATGTCTTCCCACCTAATGTTCTACACCGATGGGATGATTATATCAATTGTTTAATGATACATCATGTCACACTATGGCGGATTGTGTAGTGTGTACGCGGACAATACATAGTCATTCTAGGTGTACCCATCTTTACTCTGTCCTATGAGGAAACGTGGAGCAAAGTGTGAACTGAGACAGGGAATACAGAAGTCGTAGGAAGAAATCTGTTCTGATTTTTCAGTGACTGCTGGCAGTGAAACCTAACTTGTCTGTTACCCTACGTCAGGGATGGGGAACCTTTGGCCCTTCAGCTGTTGAACTACACATCCCAGCATGCCCTGCATCAGTTTTAGCATGGACAAATGGCAAAACTGTAGCAGGGCATGCTGGTGTGTGTAGTTCATCAGCTGAAGGGCTAAAGGTTCCCCACCCCTGCCCTATGTCCTTGGAGAAGAGTTTTTAAAATATTTCTTTTCCTCTACAATTTAATACACTATTTTAGATTATAAATCTTTACTTGTATAGTATTTATGAAGAATTATTTTTATCCCTGAGAAATGCAGCTGTTGCAGTGCTTTGCTGTATCTACAGCTGCTTTCATGCTCTGAAAACTGATCAGAATCTAATAGTGTATATTGCATTCCTTAATTTATGTAGGAAAAAGCAGGTTGCAAGCTGCGTCAAGGTCCGTGCCAGATAAAGGAAGCCACACAGGAGTATATCGCTGGTTCAGACAGTGTGACTGATGACTCCGCCACTAGGGACTACGTGGTGACCCGAGCTCGTGTTGCTGCAGCAAAGTCAGTATACCTCTAGAACTATTAACATCATTGATATTTTATACCTACAGACAATTGGATGTAATAGAAAATGGATTTTGTTTTACTTAACGTTAAATTCTTTTTCCTCAGTCCATTGATGAACACTAGACTCCCTCCCATTACAATGTTTTTTTGGTTTTTCTTGGTTAATCTTTTTTTTTTTTTTTTTACAGTTGTGGTCCATACTATACAAGGTTCTTTCCTCTACCTCTTGTTCGGACCCTTGACCCCCCCTCCCCATACTGTCTGACATTTACTTTGGCAGTGGTTCTTAACCTCTTGTCCTATGGATCCTTAACAGGTCACGTTTTTAGGTCACCCAGCAGGAGCTATGGGGTACTCATTACTCACACACATTGTAAAATATCAACAGAAGGAGCTAATTTCACTTGTGATTCTGTGAGGAGACCTGTAAAACATGAACTGTTTGGGGTCCTGAGAAGCTATGCACCATGGTATTGAGGGGGAAGAGTTAATTTTAAAGTGCTCAAGCTCCTGTATTGCACTCAGTGGCATTCCAGTTTTCCCCAAAGGATATAGAGAAAATGGTTAACCCAAAGTACAGAATTACCATTCCCCCCCTTCTCTATACTGTTTGCCTGTCTATAGCAGTTGTGGGCTCTCTGGATTAGTGGCACTACACTACTGTGCATGATGGCAATTCTGCGCCTCCATCCAGGTAATGCCAGATTAGGTATATGGCCTAGAGAGGTGGCCTACTTCGTCTTATCTGCTGTTCAAAGGCCCAAGAGCACCTTCCATCCGGGAACCAATCTAAGACAAAAGCCTTAATGCAATACACAATCATTGAACAAATTCAGTTCTTCCAGGCATTGTGTTAACAAACTTCTTATGCTATCCCGTAGTTACAGATAGACTCTTAAGGCCCGTACACACTGGTCGATATATCGGCCGTTCTCTTGAACGGCCGATATATCGCGAGACCGTCTGCCAGTGTGTACGGCCGATACGTCTGCGAACTCCGTCGTTCACAGACGTATCGCGTCGGCCGCGCAGCACAGCCGACGGCCAATATATCTACCGATATATTGGCGCGTCGCTGTGTGTGTACGGGGCGGTCGGCCAACCGCCCGTACACATGCTGCGGCGGCCGGCGGTGATTGACAGCTGAACTGGGCGGGCGTGTGTACACCCCCGCCCAGTTCATGACGTCAGTCCCCGACGGATCGAGCAGTGTGTATGCTGAACACACTGCACGATCCGTCCATAGATATATCTGCAGATCAATTGATATGCAGATATATCTATTAGTGAGTACCCACCTTTAGGGAGCAGGATTTATGAGTCTATGATGGGCTTTTCCTTGGAATAGGAGGAGTGTGGGGGCAGACACGACTTCATCCCTCTTTCTATCCTGCGCTACAGACTCTGGAAACTCCTGCCTGTAGTTCATTAATCAACTTTTAGAGAAGAAAAGGTTTCAGTAGTGAGATTTCCTTCTGAAAATGCCACCACTCTCTGGTAAAGTTATTGTGTTTGAATATGGCTACTGAATAAAGTGCACTAAAATTGTCAGCATATGTTTTTATCCCCTTTTATAAAAGGTTAAAGATGTACTTCCCTGTACACTTGGTAGGCTTGCTTGGCTGATTTGTGAATTTTATGCCTAAAGCATAGGAGTTTATTTTGTTATGTTTTCAGTGAAATGTCTCTGGACTCTCCTCACTTCTAGATTGTTAGGATCATTATGCTGCTGCATCTGTGACCCCAGTGTAAATACATCCTGTCAGGAGATAAAGCCTGCCGAGTCACTGGCTCAGCTGCTACTCTTCCACCTGAACTCCAAGTCGGCCTTGCAGAGGATCAGCGTGTCTCTCGTTATTTGTGAATGGGCAGCGTTGCAAAAGGTAACATAATGTAGCAGGTTTCTTGGCTAAACTTTCTGTAAAATAAGACACCGTTTATAGCAGGAATAAGTGTAAATTTGTATCCAGTTTTCTGCTCTGTGATGAAATATCCATAATGCTGTTTTAGCAGGAGACTGGATTACGATTTGCTGTTTTGAGTGGAATTAGACAAAATGTTTTCTGCTGCTGGGTACACTGGGCTCCACAGGGAATGACATTGGGGTGTAGAGTAGGATCTTGATCCGAGGCACCAACAGGCTAAAACAGGGATGGGGAACCTTTGGCCCTCCAGCTGTTGTTAAACTACAAATCCCAGCATTCCCTGCAACAGTTTTAGCATGGCCAAATAGCAAAACTGTAGCAAGGCATGCTGGTATGTGTAGTTCAGCAACAGCTGGAGGGCCGAAGGTTCCCCATCCCTGGGCTAAAAGCTTTGACTGTTACCAGAATGCATAGCGCCGCCTCCTCTATAACCCCGCCTCTGTGCACAGGAGCTCAGTTTTGTAGTTGGTGCCATGCAGTGAAGAGCTTTTCAAAGTGAAAAATTATGACTTCAAGGGCTGCAGCAGAGGCAATGTAAGTGTTAGATGTCAGTCAGACATCTCCTGCTGCAGCTCCATCACCTCCCCCAGCGACGCTGTACACTCCTGCGCCCTGGTTGCCGGGTACCTACAGCAGAGGCTCCGGTTCCTCTTTGTCAGTCACACACACCACCGCTGCCCTCCTGGATCGCGTGGCCGCACACAGGGAGGAGGTAATAGGGTCCCCCAGGTGGGACCTGCGGGAAATCGTGATCCGCGCGTGCTGACTGGCAGTACAGGGACCCCACTAGACCACCAGGGCAAGGGCACAGTTCGGTTTTATTAAAAGTTTATTATACAGCCCACAGTACCCGGTGGTGAAGTCCAGCAGGGGTATAATTCTTTGACCTGTAGCCCCAGCCCCAGCCCCAGGGCGCCATTTAGAGTAAAAGTTCCCGCCCTGGAGCTGCATATCTCGCTCTCCCTCACTCCCTGTCAGTGTTTGGGCGCCATTAGGACAAGCTGAGCTGATCCTGGGACTGTTTGGGCAAATCCTCATATGTAAAGCGCTGTGCATTTTACAGGACCCTTAAGTATTCTACATGTCTGTTGACAGTGTTAGTTAAGAAAGTGCATTTAGTCAGGGTTATTTAGTACAAGTACCCTGTGATATACATACAGTATTTACTGTGCATTGTTATATCTATTGTCTGTATAGCCATACTTGGTATTACTCTGTATTGCTAGTCCAGTGCAGTTTTATTGCATGTCATACTTTCTGCACTGTTTAATGTGACTGTGTGCATATATCACAAAACTTACCCGGAAAGGCTAAAAGATCTTAACATGTATAGTATGGAGGAGAGAAGGGAAAGGGGAGACATGATAGAAACTTTCAAATATACCAAAGGTTTTAACAAAGTTCAGGAGGGAAACATTCTTCAAAGGAAGAGAAGTATTAGAACTCGAGGACATACACTGAAACTGGAGGGAGGCAGGTTCAGGGGAAATTTAAGGAAAAATTATTTCACAGAAAGGGTAGTGGATAAGTGGAATAGCCTCCCATCAGAGGTGGTAGAGGCTAAGACTGTGGAGCAGTTTAAACATGCTTGGGATAGGCATGTGAATATCCTTACAAGGAATTAAGGTTCAAAGAGGGTTGCGATTACCTAAAGGATAAAAAAATGGGCAGACTAGATGGGCCAAGTGGTTCTTATCTGCCGTCAAATTCTATGTTTCTATATAGCTGCTGTGTTACCTCCATTTCGTGTATCTCACTCAGATTGCTATCCCTATATTCTATAACCTGAGGGGGCTACATGCGTCAGGGTTATTATCTAATATAGGTGTTTCACAAGATACACTTATTGTGTATTTTTCTCTGTAAATTTTAGTCACCATATACCTCTGGAATTCTCTGTTTGTGCACATACACTATACAGGGGGTTCTTGTCAGGTATTGTGCTGCTGTTATTGTACTTGGTTGCCTCGCATTGAGCTTTCAGATATGTCAGCTACAAGGGGCGACGGAGCTGGGGCTGATCCCACATTGCGTGGTGGTGATGCTGCAGACATGTTTGAGGAGAATATAGCAGCTGAGGGTTCTGGTTCTGGGGATTCCTTGCCCCCCCAGTGGGACATTAGCAACGGGGGTTCAAAATGACCCACCTTGGGCTACTTTTTCCACTTTGAGTATGCTAGTAACTAGACTTGTGCCCCCTATGGGACCTCCTGTGCTGGTACAACCGCTTATGGTTCCTGCAGTTAATCTGCCATGGGTAGATCAACTGTCCTCTCAGTTACAGCAATTGAACCAATCACTGACTAATCAGAAATCTAACCCTCGCCCTCCCAAGACCATGGGGTCCTCTAAGCGGGCTATTACTTCCTCACAGTCCACCAACGTCCCAGACACCTCGTCTAATGAGTATGGCGTATATACTGACCGCACAGACTCTGATCCTGATGCTTCTGATGGGGAATCTGTTTCACAGGTGAAATGTTCCTGACTTGTTAGAGGCTATCAGGCTAATTCTTCAAATTACTGATGACCCAGAGCCAGATGCTGCCCCTAAGAAACCGGACAGGTTTAAACGTCAGAAAGTGGTTAAACAAGTTTTCTCTTACGTCCTAGAGGATGCTGGGGACTCCGTAAGGACCATGGGGTATAGACGGGCTCCGCAGGAGACATGGGCACTATAAAGAAACTTTAGAATGGGTGTGCACTGGCTCCTCCCTCTATGCCCCTCCTCCAGACCTCAGTTAGAGACCTGTGCCCAGAGGAGACTGGGTGCATTACAGGGAGCTCTCCTGAGTTTCTCTGAAAAAAATAATTTTGTTAGGTTTTTTATTTTCAGGGAGCACTGCTGGCAACAGGCTCCCTGCATCGTGGGAGAGAGAAGCAGACCTAATTAACTGATAGGCTCTGCTTCTTAGGCTACTGGACACCATTAGCTCCAGAGGGAGTCGGAACGCAGGTCTCCCCTCGCCGTTCGTCCCAGAGCCGCGCCGCCGTTCTCCTCACAGAGCCGGAAGAAAGAAGCCGGGTGAGTATAAGAAGAAAGAAGACTTCAAAGGCGGCAGAAGACTTCAGATCTTCTCTGAGGTAACGCGCAGCGGTAATGCTGCGCGCCATTGCTCCCACACACTGCAGGCACGGATGGGTGCAGGGCGCAGGGGGGGCGCCCTGGGCAGCAATATTATACCTCTAGGACTGGCTAGTACATATATAGGCTGCGGAGGCAGTATATATTAAAATCCCCTGCCAGTATTTCAAAATTAAGCGGGACCGAAGCCCGTCGCTGGGGGGGCGGAGCTTGATCCCACAGCACTAACCAGCGCCATTTTTTCCACAGAGCACTGCAGAGAAGCTGGCTCCCCGGGACTCTCCCCTGCTGAACACGGTGACACAGGGCAGAAAAGAGGGGGGGGGGGGGGGCATTTGTAAGGCGCTGTGAGTGTATTATATACAGATAATTATATTTCTCTAACGTCCTAGTGGATGCTGGGGACTCCGTCAGGACCATGGGGATTAGCGGCTCCGCAGGAGACAGGGCACAAAAATAAAGCTTTAGGATCAGGTGGTGTGCACTGGCTCCTCCCCCTATGACCCTCCTCCAAGCCTCAGTTAGGTTTTTGTGCCCGTCCGAGCAGGGTGCAATCTAGGTGGCTCTCCTAAAGAGCTGCTTAGAAAAAGTTTTTAGGTTTTTTATTTTCAGTGAGTCCTGCTGGCAACAGGCTCACTGCATCGAGGCAAGAAAATACCAGCGCTAAGAGTTGTTTTAACCAAAGTATTGATAGGAAACAGTTGGATCAGTTAATCAGTATCTTTATTTTACTTAATAGATATAAAATAATATTGTTAAAACATTAATAAAAACCGTAATAAAGACTAAATAGTCACCAACAGCATATAAATAAAAAATAGGAAACAATAGTTGATCCTATATGGCTCTGAGATAATCAAAATATTAGGTTTTGCTGATAGGAACAGTACCATCAATTTAAAAGATCCCGGACTTAAGTGGAAATCCGCTCCTCCTCAAATAGCAGTAAAAAGCACAGTCAGCTGGTAATACCCTAGATATACCTCATCCACAGTTCCACGAAAAAGATGACTCTCAATATTCGTCTGTGTAGGTGATTGAAGGGGTTTCCATAAATTGCTGGAAGTGCTCAACACAGGGAGTATCTGCGGTTTAATTGTATTCCAATGTGAAGGGAAAAGTCCTTATCCAGATCGATAATAGATGGTAGAAGGTGCAAAAGTTCCACTGCATCGAGGGACTTAGGGGAGAGAAGTCAACTCACCTGCGTGCAGGATGGATTGGCTTCTTAGGCTACTGGACACCATTAGCTCCAGAGGGATCGAACACAGGCCCAGCCATGGAGTCCGGTCCCGGAGCCGCGCCGCCGACCCCCCTTGCAGATGCCGAAGATGGAAGAGGTCCAGAAGCAGGCGGCAGAAGACTTTTCAGTCTTCCTGAGGTAGCGCACAGCACTGCAGCTGTGCGCCATTGTTGTCAGCACACTTCACACAGCGGTCACGGAGGGTGCAGGGCGCTGGGGGGGCGCCCTGGGCAGCAATGTATAATACCTTTTTATGGCTAAAAAATACATCACATATAGCCCTTGAGGCTATATGGATGTATTTAACCCCTGCCAGATCTCACAGGGGCGGGGCTTATTCTCCTCGGCACACAGCGCCATTTTCCTGCTCAGCTCCGCTGTGAGGAAGGCTCCCAGGACTCTTCCCTGCACTGCACTACAGAAACAGGGTAAAACAGAGAGGGGGGGCACTTTTTTTGGCGATATTACTATATTTAAGCTGCTATAAGGATACAACACTTATATAGGGTTGTTCCCATATATATTATAGCGCTTGGGTGTGTGCTGGCAAACTCTCCCTCTGTCTCCCCAAAGGGCTAGTGGGGTCCTGTCTTCAATAGAGCATTCCCTGTGTGTCTGCTGTGTGTCGGTACGTGTGTGTCGACATGTATGAGGACGATGTTGGTGTGGAGGCAGAGCAATTGCCGGTAATGGTGATGTCACCCCCCAGGGAGTCGACACCGGAATGGATGGCTTTGTTTATGGAATTACGTGATAATGTCAGCACATTACAAAAATCAGTTGACGACATGAGACGGCCGGAAAACCAGTTAGTACCTGCCCAGGCGTCTCAGACACCGTCAGGGGCTGTAAAACGCCCTTTACCTCAGTCGGTCGACACAGACCCAGACACTGAATCTAGTGTCGACGGTGAAGAAACAAACGTATTTTCCAGTAGGGCCACACGTTATATGATCACGGCAATGAAGGAGGCTTTGCATATCTCTGATACTACAAGTACCACAAAAAGGGGTATTATGTGGGGGGTGAAAAAACTACCTGTAGTTTTTCCTGAATCAGAGGAATTGAATGTGATGAAGCGTGGGTTAACCCAGATAGAAAAGTGCTAATTTCAAAAAAGTTATTGGCATTATACCCTTTCCCGCCAGAGGTTAGGGCGCGCTGGGAAACACCCCCTAAGGTGGATAAGGCGCTCACACGCTTATCAAAACAAGTGGCGTTACCGTCTCCTGATACGGCCGCCCTCAAGGATCCAGCTGATAGGAGGCTGGAAACTACCCTAAAAAGTATATACACACACACTGGTGTTATACTGCGACCAGCCATCGCCTCAGCCTGGATGTGCAGTGCTGGGGTGGTCTGGTCGGATTCCCTGACTGAAAATATTGATACCCTGGATAGGGACAGTATTTTACAGACTTTAGAGCAATTAAAGGATGCTTTTCTTTATATGCGAGATGCTCAGAGGGATATTTGCACTCTGGCATCGAGAGTAAGTGCGATGTCCATATCTGCCAGAAGAAGTTTATGGACACGACAGTGGTCAGGTGATGCGGATTCCAAACGGCATATGGAAGTATTGCCGTATAAAGGGGAGGAATTATTTGGCGTCGGTCTATCGGATTTGGTGGCCACGGCAACTGCCGGGAAATCCACCTTTTTACCTCAGACCCAACAGAAAAAGACAGTCTTTTCAGCCGCAGTCCTTTCGGTCCTATAAGAAGCGGGCAAAAGGACAGTCATATCTGCCCCGAGGCAGAGGAAAGGGTAAGAGAGGGCAGCAAGCAGCTCCTTCCCAGGAACAGAAGCCCTCCGCGGGTTCTGCAAAGCCCTCAGCATGACGCTGGGGCTTTAGAAGCGGACTCGGGAACGGTGGGGGGTCGACTCAAGAATTTCAGCGCGCAGTGGGCTTGCTCACAGGTGGACCCCTGGATCCTGCAGGTAGTATCTCAGGGTTACAGGTTGGAATTCGAGAAGTCTCCCCCTCGCCGGTTCCTAAAGTCTGCTTTGCCAACGTCTCCCTCAGACAGGGCGACGGTATTGGAAGCCATTCACAAGCTGTTTCTCAGCAGGTGATAGTCAAGGTACCCCTCCTACAACAGGAAAAGGGGTATTAATCCACGCTATTTGTGGTACCGAAGCCGGACGGCTCGGTAAGACCTATTCTAAATCTGAAATCTTTGAACCTGTACATACAAAAATTCAAGTTCAAGATGGAATCACTCAGAGCAGTGATAGCGAATCTGGAAGAAGGGGACTTTATGGTGTCCCTGGACATAAAAGATGCTTACCTGCATGTCCCAATTTGCCCTTCACATCAAGGGTACCTCAGGTTCGTGGTGCAACAGTTTCAGACGCTGCCGTTTGGATTGTCCACGGCACCTCGGGTCTTTACCAAGGTAATGGCCGAAATGATGATTCTTCTGCGAAGAAGAGGCGTATTAATTATCCCTTACTTGGACGATCTCCTGATAAGGGCAAGGTCCAGAGAACAGCTGGAGGACGGAGTAGCACTAACCCAAGTAGTGCTGCAACAACACGGCTGGATTCTGAATTTTCCAAAATCTCAGTTGACACCGACAACACGTCTGCTGTTCCTGGGAATGATTCTGGACACGGTTCAGAAAAAGGTGTTCTTCCGGAGGAGAAAGCCAAGGAGTTATCCGAACTTGTCAGGAACCTCCTAAAACCAGGAAAAGTGTCTGTGCATCAATGCACAAGAGTCCTGGGAAAGATGGTGGCTTCTTACGAAGCAATCCCATTCGGCAGATTCCACGCACGAACTTTTCAGTGGGATCTGCTGGACAAATGGTCCGGATCGCATCTGCAGATGCATCAGCGGATAACCTTATCGCCACGGACAAGGGTGTCTCTTCTGTGGTGGTTGCAGAGTGCTCATCTGTTAGAAGGCCGCAGATTCGGCATACAGGACTGGGTCCTGGTGACCACGGATGCCAGTCTGAGAGGCTGGGGAGCGGTCACACAGGGAAGAAACTTCCAGGGAGTATGGTCAAGCCTGGAGATGTCTCTTCACATAAATATACTGGAGCTAAGAGCGATTTACAATGCTCTAAGCCTGGCAAAACCCCTGCTTCAGGGTCAGCCGGTGTTGATCCAGTCGGACAACATCACGGCAGTCGCCCACGTAAACAGACAGGGCGGCACAAGAAGCAAGAGAGCAATGGCAGAAGCTGCAAGGATTCTTCGCTGGGCGGAAGATCATGTGATAGCACTGTCAGCAGTGTTCATTCTGGGAGTGGACAACTGGGAAGCAGACTTCCTCAGCAGACACGATCTACACCCGGGAGAGTGGGGACTTCATCCAGAAGTCTTCCACATGATTGTGAACCGTTGGGAAAAACCAAAGGTGGATATGATGGCGTCTCGCCTCAACAAAAAACTGGACAGGTATTGCGCCAGGTCAAGAGACCCTCAGGCAATAGCTGTGGACGCTCTGGTAACACCGTGGGTGTTCCAGTCAGTGTATGTGTTTCCTCCTCTGCCTCTCATACCCAAAGTACTGAGAATTATACGGCAAAGGGGAGTAAGAACGATACTCGTGGCTCCGGATTGGCCAAGAAGAACTTGGTACCCGGAACTTCAGGAGATGCTCACGGAAAATCTGTGGCCTCTACCTCTAAGACGGGACCTGATTCAGCAGGGACCGTGTCTATTCCAAGACTTACCGCGGCTGCGTTTGACGGCGTGGCGGTTGAACGCCGAATTCTAAGGGAAAAAGGCATTCCAGAAGAGGTCATTCCTACACTGGTTAAAGCCAGGAAGGAGGTGACTGCACAACATTATCACCGCATTTGGAGAAAATATGTTGCGTGGTGTGAGGCCAGGAAGGCCCCCACGGAGGAATTTCAATTGGGTCGATTCCTACATTTCCTGCAAACAGGATTGTCTATGGGCCTCAAGTTGGGGTCCATTAAGGTTCAAATTTCGGCCCTGTCGATTTTCTTCCAGAAAGAATTGGCTTCAGTTCCTGAAGTCCAGACTTTTGTAAAAGGAGTACTACATATACAGCCCCCGGTTGTGCCCCCAGTGGCTCCGTGGGACCTTAATGTAGTTTTGGATTTTCTCAAATCCCATTGGTTTGAGCCACTCAAATCGGCGGATTTGAAATATCTTACATGGAAAGTAACCATGCTACTGGCCCTGGCTTCAGCCAGGAGAGTGTCAGAATTGGCGGCTTTATCGTATAAAAGCCCATATCTGATTTTCCATTCGGACAGGGCAGAACTGCGGACGCGTCCTCATTTTCTGCCTAAGGTGGTGTCAGCGTTTCACCTGAACCAGCCTATTGTGGTGCCTGCGGCTACTAGCGATTTGGAGGATTCCAAGTTGCTGGACGTTGTCAGGGCATTGAAAATATATATTTCAAGGACGGCTGGAGTCAGAAAATCTGACTCGCTGTTTATACTGTATGCACCCAACAAGCTGGGTGCTCCTGCTTCTAAGCAGACGATTGCTCGTTGGATTTGTAGCACAATTCAACTTGCACATTCTGTGGCAGGCCTGCCACAGCCTAAATCTGTCAAGGCCCATTCCACAAGGAAGGTGGGCTCATCCTGGGCGGCTGCCCGAGGGGTCTCGGCATTACAACTCTGCCGAGCAGCTACGTGGTCGGGGGAGAACACGTTTGTAAAATTCTACAAATTTGATACCCTGGCTAAAGAGGACCTGGAGTTCTCTCATTCGGTGCTGCAGAGTCATCCGCACTCTCCCGCCCGTTTGGGAGCTTTGGTATAATCCCCATGGTCCTGACGGAGTCCCCAGCATCCACTAGGACGTTAGAGAAAATAAGATTTTACTTACCGATAAATCTATTTCTCGTAGTCCGTAGTGGATGCTGGGCACCCATCCCAAGTGCGGATTGTCTGCAATACTTGTACATAGTTATTGTTACAAAAAAATCGGGTTGTTTCTTGTTGTGAGCCGTCTGTTCAGAGGCTCCTACGTTGTCATACTGTTAACTGGGTTCAGATCACAAGTTGTACGGTGTGATTGGTGTGGCTGGTATGAGTCTTACCCGGGATTCAAAATCCTTCCTTATTGTGTACGCTCGTCCGGGCACAGTATCCTAACTGAGGCTTGGAGGAGGGTCATAGGGGGAGGAGCCAGTGCACACCACCTGATCCTAAAGCTTTATTTTTGTGCCATCTCCTGCGGAGCCGCTAATCCCCATGGTCCTGACGGAGTCCCCAGCATCCACTACGGACTACGAGAAATAGATTTATCGGTAAGTAAAATCTTATTATAAAAGCGCTATTTATCTGGGAATTTTATTTTCCAGTGTGAGTTGGCGCTGGGTGTGTGCTGGCATACTCTCTCTCTGTCTCTCCAAAGGGCCTTATTGGTGAACTGTCTCCATATAAATATATCCCTGTGTGTGGGGGTGTCGGTACGAGTGTGTCGACATGTCTGAAGCGGAAGGCTCATCTAAGGAGGAGGTGGAGCAGATGATTGTGGTGTCTCCGTCGGCAACGCCGACACCTGATTGGTTGGACATATGGAATGTGTTAAATGCAAATGTGACTTTATTACATAAAAGGATGGACAAAGCAGAGTCCAGGGAAAAAGCAGGGAGTCCATCCATGGCTTTAGCTGTGTCACAGGGCCCTTCAGGGTCCCAAAAACGTCCTCTATCCCAAATAGCAGACACTGATACAGACACTGATTCTGACTCCAGTGTCGACTACGATGATGCAAGGTTACACCCAAGGGTGGCCAAAAGTATTCATTATATGATTATTGCAATAAAAGATGTTTTGCATATCACAGATGGCCCCTCTGTCCCTGCACATGTTTAAGGAAAAGAAACCTGAGGTAACCTTTCCCCCATCTCATGAGCTAAACGAGTTATTTGAAAAAGCTTGGGAAACTCCAGATAAAAAACTGCAGATTCCAAAGAGGATTCTTATGGCGTATCCTTTTCCTGCACGGGACAGGGTACGATGGGAATCCTCGCCCAGGGTGGACAAGGCTTTAACAAGAAGGTGGCGCTACCGTCTCCAGACACGGCCGCCCTCAAGGATCCTGCTGATCGCAGACCGAAAACTACCTTAAAATCTATTTTTATACACATACGGGTGCTTTACTCAGGCCGGCAATAGCATCGGCATGGGTATGTAGCGCAGTTGCAGCTTGGACAGATACCTTGTCAGCTGACATGGATACCCTAGATAGGGATACCATTTTATTGACCTTAGGTCACATTAAAGACGCAGTCTTGTATATGAGAGACGCTCAGAGAGACGTTGGGCTGCTAGGTTCGAGAGCCAACGCCATGGCGATTTCGGCTAGGCGAGCCCTGTGGACCCGCCAATGGACAGGTGATGCCGACTCAAAGAGGCATATGGAGGTTTTACCTTACAAGGGTGAGGTTTTATTTGGGGAAGGTCTCGCGGACCTGGTTTCCACAGCTACCGTGGGTAAATCTACTTTCTCTATCGTCCTAGTGGATGCTGGGGTTCCTGAAAGGACCATGGGGAATAGCGGCTCCGCAGGAGACAGGGCACAAAAGTAAAGCTTTCCGATCAGGTGGTGTGCACTGGCTCCTCCCCCTATGACCCTCCTCCAAGCCAGTTAGATTTTTGTGCCCGGCCGAGAAGGGTGCAATTCTAGGTGGCTCTCCTAAAGAGCTGCTTAGAGAAAGTTTAGCTTAGGTTTTTTATTTTACAGTGAGTCCTGCTGGCAACAGGATCACTGCAACGAGGGACAGAGGGGAGAAGAAGTGAACTCACCTGCGTGCAGGATGGATTGGCTTCTTGGCTACTGGACATCAGCTCCAGAGGGACGATCACAGGTACAGCCTGGATGGTCACCGGAGCCGCGCCGCCGGCCCCCTTGCAGATGCTGAAGTAAGAAGAGGTCCAGAATCGGCGGCTGAAGACCCTTGCAGTCTTCTAAAGGTAGCGCACAGCACTGCAGCTGTGCGCCATTTTCCTCTCAGCACACTTCACACGCAGTCACTGAGGGTGCAGGGCGCTGGGGGGGGGCGCCCTGGGAGGCAAATGTAAACCTATATACTGGCTAAAAATACCTCACATATAGCCCCCAGAGGCTATATGGAGATATTTAACCCCTGCCAAACTTCACTAAAGAGCGGGAGACGAGGCCGCCGGAAAAGGGGCGGGGCCTATCTCCTCAGCACACAGCGCCATTTTCTCTCACAGAAAGGCTGGAGAGAAGGCTCCCAGGCTCTCCCCTGCACTGCACTACAGAAACAGGGTTTAAACAGAGAGGGGGGGCACTAATTGGCGATATAAATATCTATATAAAGATGCTATTAGGGAGAAACACTTATATAAGGTTGTCCCTATATAAAATTATAGCGTTTTTGGTGTGTGCTGGCAAACTCTCCCTCTGTCTCTCCAAAGGGCTAGTGGGTCCTGTCCTCTATCAGAGCATTCCCTGTGTGTGTGCTGTGTGTCGGTACGTGTGTGTCGACATGTAGGAGGACGATGTTGGTGAGGAGGCGGAGCAATTGCCTGTAATGGTGATGTCACTCTCTAGGGAGTCGACACCGGAATGGATGGCTTATTTAGGGAATTACGTGATAATGTCAACACGCTGCAAGGTCGGTTGACGACATGAGACGGCCGACAAACAATTAGTACCGGTCCAGACGTCTCAAAAACACCGTCAGGGGTTTTAAAACGCCTGTTTACTTTAGTCGGTCGACACAGACACAGACAGGGACACTGAATCCAGTGTCGACGGTGAATAAACAAACGTATTCCTTATTAGGGCCACACGTTAAAGGCAATGAAGGAGGTGTTCCATATTTCTGATACTACAAGTACCACAAAAGAGGGTATTATGTGGGATGTGAAAAAACTACCATAGTTTTTCCTGAATCGGATAAATTAAATAAAGTGTGTGATGATGCGTGGGTTCCCCCCGATAGAAAATTATGGGCGGTATACCCTTTCCCGCCAGAAGTTAGGGCGCGTTGGGAAACACCCCTTAGGGTGGATAAGGCGCTCACACGCTTATCAAAACAAGTGGCGGTACCGTCTATAGATAGGGCCGTCCTCAAGGACCAGCTGACAGGAGGCTGGAAAATATCATAAAAAGTATATACACACATACTGGTGTTATACTGCGACCAGCGATCGCCTCAGCCTGGATGTGCAGAGCTGGGGTGGCTTGGTCGGATTCCCTGACTAAAAATATTGATACCCTTGACAGGGACAGTATTTTATTGACTATAGAGCATTTAAAGGATGCATTTCTATATATGCGAGATGCACAGAGGGATATTTGCACTCTGGCATCAAGAGTAAATGCGATGTCCATAACTGCCAGAAGATGTTATGGACACGACAGTGGTCAGGTGATGCAGATTCCAAACGGCACAAAGGTGTATTGCCGTATAAAGGAGTTATTTGGGGTCGGTCCATCGGACCTGGTGGCCACGGCAACTGCTGGAAAATCCACCGTTTTTACCCTAAGTCACATCTCTGCAGAAAAAGACACCGTCTTTTCAGCCTCAATCCTTTCGTCCCTATAAGATCATATCTGCCCAGGGATAGAGGAAAGGGAAGAAGACTGCAGCAGGCAGCCCATTCCCAGGAACAGAAGCGTTCCACCGCTTCTGACAAGTTCTCAGCATGGCGCTGAGACCGTACAGGACCCCTGGATCTTACAAGTAGTATCCCAGGGGTACAGATTGGAATGTCGAGACGTTTCCCCTTCGCAGGCTCCTGAAGTCTGCTTTACCAAGGTCTCCCTCCGACAAGGAGGCAGTATGGGAAAAAATTCACAAGCTGTATTCCCAGCAGGTGATAATTAAATTACCCCTCCTACTACAAGAAAGGGGTATTATTCCACACTATATTGTGGTACTGAAGCCAGAAGGCTAGGTGAGACTTATTCTAAAAAAATTTTTGAACACTTACAAAGGTTCAAATCAAGATGGAGTCACTCAGAGCAGTGATAACGAACCAGGAAGAAGGGGACTATATAGTGTCCCGGGACATCAGGGATGCTTACCTCTATGTCCCAAATTTGCCCTTCTCACTAAGGGTACCTCAGGTTCGTGGTGCAGAACTGTCACTATCAGTTTCAGACGCTGCCGTTTTGGATTGTCCACGGCACCCCGGGTCTTTACCAAGGTAATGGCCGAAATGATGATTCTTCTTCGAAGAAAAGGCGTCTTAATTATCCCTTACTTGGACGATCTCCTGATAAGGGCATAGTCCAGGGAACAGTTGGAGGTCGGAGTAGCACTATCTCGGATACTGCTACAACAGCACGGGTGGATTCTAAATATTCCAAAATCGCAGCTGATCCCGACGACACGTCTGCTGTGCCTAGGGATGATTCTGGACACAGTCCAGAAAAAGGTGTTTCTCCCGGAAGAGAAAGCCAGGGAGTTATCCGAGCTAGTCAGGAACCTCCTAAAAACAGTGCATCATTGCACAAGGGTCCTGGTAAAAATGGTGGCTTCCTACGAAGCAATTCCATTCGACAGATTTCACGCAAGAACTTTTCAGTGGGATCTGCTGGACAAATGGTCCGGATCGCATCTTCAGATGCATCAGCGGATAACCCTATATCCAAGGACAAGGGTGTCTCTCCTGTGGTGGTTATAGAGTGCTCATCTTCTAGAGGGCCGCAGATTCGGCATTCAGGATTGGATGCTGGTGACCACGGAGCCCAGCCCGAGAGGCTGGGGAGCAGTCACACAAGGAAAAAATTTCCAGGGAGTGTGATCAAGTCTGGAGACTTTTCTCCACATAAATATACTGGAGCTAAGGGTAAATTTATAATGCTCTAAGCTTAGCAAGACCTCTGCTTCAAGGTCAGCCGGTATTGATCCAGTGGGAAAAACATCACGGCAGTCGCCCACGTAAACAGACAGGCCGACACAAGAAGCAGGAGGGCAATGGCAAAAACTGCAAGGACTTTTCGCTGGGCGGAAAATCATGTGATAGCACTGTCAGCAGTGTTTCATCCCGGGAATGGAAACTGGGAAGCAGACTTCCTCAGCAGGCACGACCTCCACCCGGGAGAGTGGAAACTTCATCGGGAAGTTTTTTCCACATGATTGTAAACCGTTGGGAAATACCAAAGGTGGACATGATGGCGTCCCGTCTGAACAAAAAACGGGACAGGTATTGCGCCAGGTCAAGAGACCCTCAGGCAATAGCTGTGGACGTTCTGGTAACACCGTGGGTGTACCAGTCGTGTATGTGTTCCCTCCTCTGCTTCTCATACCTAAGGTGCTGAGAATTATAAGACGTAGAGGAGTAAGAACTATACTCATGGCTCCGGATTGGCCAAGAAGGACTTGGTACCCGGAACTTCAAGAGATGCTTACAGAGGTCTTATGGCCTCTGCCGCTAAGAAGGGACTTGCTTCAGCAAGTACCATGTCTGTTCCAAGACTTACCGCAGCTGCGTTTGTCGGCATGGCGGTGGAAAGCCGGATCCTAAGGGAAAAAGGCATTCCGGAAGAGGTCATTCCTACCCTGGTCAAAGCCAGAAAGGAGGTGACCGCACAACATTATCACCATATGTGGCGAAAATATGGCGTGGTGTGAGGCCAGGAAGGCCCCACAAAGAAATTTCAACTCGGTCGTTTCCTGCATTTCCTGCAAACAGGAGTGTCTATGGGCCTCAAATTGGGGTCCATTAAGGTTCAAATTTCGGCCCTGTCGATTTCTTCCAGAAAGAATTGGCTTCAGTTCCTGAAGTCCAGAAGTTTGTCAAGGGAGTATTGCATATACAACCCCCTTTTTGTGCCTCCAGTGGCACTGAGGGATCTCAACGTAGTTCTGGGATTCCTCAAATCACATTGGTTTAAAACCAGTCAAATCTGTGGATTTGAAGCATCTCACATGAAAAGTGACCATGCTCTTGGCCCTGGCCTGGACCAGGCGAGTGTCAAATTGGTGGTTTTTTCTCAAAAAAGCCCATATCTGTTTGTCCATTCGGACAGGGCAGAGCTGCGGACTCGTCCCCAGTTCTCTCCCTAAGGTGGTGTCAGTGTTTCACCTGAACCAGCTTATTGGGGTGCCTTGCACCTACTAGGGACTTGGAGGACTCCAAGTTGCTGGATGTTGTCAGGGCCCTGAAAATGTGTTCCAGGACGGCTGGAGTCAGGAAAACTGACTTGCTGTTATCCTGTATGCACCCAACAAACTGGGTGCTCTTGCTTCTAAGCAGACTATTGCTAGTTGGATGTGTAATACAATTCAGCTTGCACATTCTGTGGCAGGCCTGCCACAGCCAAAATATGTAAATGCCCATTCCACAAGGAAGGTGGGCTCATCTTGGGCGGCTGCCCGAGGGGTCTCGGCTTTACAACTTTGCCGAGCAGCTACTTGGTCAGGGGCAAACACGTTTGCTAAATTCTACAAATTTGATACCCTGGCTAAGGAGGACCTGGAGTTCTCTCATTCGGTGCTGCAGAGTCATCCGCACTCTCCCGCCCGTTTGGGAGCTTTGGTATAATCCCCATGGTCCTTTCAGGAACCCCAGCATCCACTAGGACGATAGAGAAAATAAGAATTTACTTACCGATAATTCTATTTCTCGGAGTCCGTAGTGGATGCTGGGCGCCCATCCCAAGTGCGGATTATCTGCAATACTTGTACATAGTTACAAAAATCGGGTTATTATTGTTGTGAGCCATCTTTTCAGAGGCTCCGCTGTTATCATACTGTTAACTGGGTTTAGATCACAAGTTGTACGGTGTGATTGGTGTGGCTGGTATGAGTCTTACCCGGGATTCAAAATTCCTCCCTTATTGTGTACGCTCGTCCGGGCACAGTACCTAACTGGCTTGGAGGAGGGTCATAGGGGGAGGAGCCAGTGCACACCACCTGATCGGAAAGCTTTACTTTTGTGCCCTGTCTCCTGCGGAGCCGCTATTCCCCATGGTCCTTTCAGGAACCCCAGCATCCACTACGGACTCCGAGAAATAGAATTATCGGTAAGTAAATTCTTATTTTTTTACCTTTTGTTCCCCCACAGCAAAAGTAAACTCCACAATATCAGATGCAGTCTGTAAGTCCAGAAGAGGTCGGGGCTCATCCTTCCTTGCCAGAGGTAAGGGTAGAGGGAAAAGAACGCCTGCTACGGCTAGTTCCCAGGAGCAGAAGTCCTCCCCGGCTTCCACTAAATCCACCGCATGACGCTGGGGTCTACTGAGGAGTCCGCACCGGTGGGGGAACGGCTTCGACTCTTCAGCCAGGTCTGGGTTCTGTCAGACGTGGATCCTTGGGCACTGGAAATTGTGTCCCAAGGCTACAAGCTGGAATTCGAAGAGGTGCCTCCACCGATTTTTCAAGTCTGCCTTGCCAGCTGCTCCCCCAGAGAGGGAAATAGTGTTAGCTGCAATTCAAAAGCTGTATCAACAGCAAGTGATTATCAAGATTCCCCCAGTCCAACAGGGGAAAGGGTACTATTCAACCCTGTTCGTGGTCCCGAAACCGGATGACTCGGTCAGACCCATTTTAAATCTAAAATCCCTAAACCTGTACTTCAAAAAAGTTCAAATTCAAGATGGAATCGCTCCGGGCAGTGATCTCCAGCCTGGAAGGGGGGGATTTTATGGTGTCACTAGACATAAAGGATGCATACCTTCATGTCCCCATATGTCCTCCTCATCAAGAGTACCTGAGATTCGCTGTACAGGACTGTCATTACCAGTTTCAGACGCTGCTGTTTGGGCTTTCCACGGCCCCGAGAATTTTCACCAAGGTGATGGCGGAGATGATGGTGCTCCTGCGCAGACAGGGAGTCACAATTATCCCGTACTTGGACGATCTCCTGATAAAAGCGAGATCGAGAGATCAATTGCTGAAAAGCGTGTCGCTCTCTCTGAGAGTGCTACAACAGCACGGTTGGATTCTAAATCTGCCAAAGTCTCAATTGATTCCAACGACTCGTCTATCATTCCTAGGCATGATTCTGGACACGGAATAGAAGAGGGTTTTTCTCCCAAGGGAAAAAGCCCAGGACCTCCAGTACATGGTCAGAGACCTGCTAAAACCAAAAAGAGTGTCGGTTCATCAATGCACTCGAGTTCTGGGAAAAATGGTGGCAGCCTACGAGGCCATCCCCTTCGGCAGGTTCTATGCGAGGACATTTCAGTGGGACCTTCTGGACAAGTGGTCCGGGTCCCATCTACAAATACATCAGAAGATAAGCCTGTCCCCCAGGGCCAGGGTGTCTCTCCTGTGGTGGCTGCAGAGTGCTCACCTGCTAGAGGGTCGCAGGTTCGGCATTCAAGACTGGGTTCTGATAACCACGGACGCGAGTCTCCGAGGATGGGGAGCAGTCACACAAGGAAGGAATTTTCAGGGACTATGGTCAAGCCAGGAGGCTTGTCTACACATCAACGTACTGGAATTGAGGGCCATATACAACGGCTTACGACAAGCGGAGAATCTTCTTCACGACCTACCGGTTCTGATTCAATCGGACAACGTCACAGCCGTGGCTCATGTAAACCGCCAAGGCGGGACAAGGAGCAGAGTGGCAATGGCGGAAGCCACCAGGATTCTTCGCTGGACGGAAAATCACGTAAGCGCTCTGTCAGCAGTCTTCATTCCGGGTGTGGACAACTGGGAAGCAGACTTCTTCAGCAGACACGATCTCCATCCAGGAGAGTGGGGACTTCCTCAAGTAGACATGATGGCGTCACGCCTCAACAAGAAGCTTCAGAGGTATTGTGCCAGGTCAAGGGACCCTCAGGCAGTAGCGATGGACGCCCTGGTGACACCATGGGTGTTTCAGTCGGTCTATGTGTTCCCTCCTCTTCCTCTCATCTCCAAAATATTGAGAATCATAAGACGAAAAAGAGTGCAGACAATACTCATTGTTCCAGATTGGCCTCAAAGGGCCTGGTATTCAGATCTTCAGGCAATGCTCACAGAAGATCCGTGGCCTCTTCCTCTCAGGGAGGACTTGTTGCAGCAGGGGCCCTGTGTGTTCCAAGACTTACCGCGGTTACGTTTGACGGCATGGCGGTTGAACACCGAATCCTAGCTGGGAAAGGTATTCCGGAAGAAGTCATCCCTATGCTGATAAAGGCTAGGAAGGAGGTGACGGCGAAACATTATCACCGTATCTGGAGGAAGTATGTATCTTGGTGTGAAGCCAAGAGTGCTCCTATGGAAGATTTCCATCTGGGACGTTTTCTCCACTTTCTACAGACAGGAGTGGATATGGGCCTGAAGTTAGGCTCCATTAAGGTACAGATTTCAGCACTATCAATTTTCTTTCAGAAGGAATTGGCTTCTCTTCCAGAAGTCCAGACTTTTGTAAAGGGAGTGCTGCACATCCAGCCTCCTTTTGTGCCCCCAGTGGCACCATGGGACCTTAACGTGGTGTTACGGTTCCTAAACTCTCACTGGTTTGAACCGCTTCAGACGGTTGAATTAAAATTTCTCACTTGGAAGGTGGTCATGTTGTTGGCCTTGGCATCTGCGAGGCGGGTGTCCGAATTGGCGGCTTTGTCTCACAAGAGCCCCTATCTGATTTTTCATATGGATAGAGCGGAGTTGAGGACTCGTCCTCAATTTTTGCCTAAGGTGGTTTCATAATTTCATATGAACCAGCCTATTGTGGTGCCTGTGGCTACGGGAGACTTGGAGGACTCCAAGTCCCTGGATGTAGTCAGGGCCTTAAAAATTTATGTAGCCAGGACGGCTCGGGTTAGGAAAACAGAGGCTCTGTTTGTCCTGTATGCAGCCAACAAGGTTGGCGCTCCTGCTTCTAAGCAGACTATTGCTCGCTGGATCTGTAACACGATTCAGCAGGCGCATTCTACGGCTGGATTGCCGTTACCAACTTCGGTAAAGGCCCATTCCACTAGGAAGGTGGGCTCTTCTTGGGCGGCTGCCCGTGGCGTCTCGGCTTTACAGCTTTGCCGAGCAGCTACCTGGTCGGGTTCAAACACTTTTGCAAAGTTCTATAAGTTTGATACCCTGACTGATGAGGACCTTGCGTTTGCTCAGTCAGTGCTGCAGAGTCGTCCGCACTCTCCCGCCTGGTCTGGAGCTTTGGTATAAACCTCATGGTCCTTACGGAGTCCCCAGCATCCTCTAGGACGTAAGAGAAAATAAGATTTTAAACCTACCGGTAAATCTTTTTCTCCTAGTCCGTAGAGGATGCTGGGCGCCCGTCCCAGTGCGGACTCTTTTCTGCAAGGCTTGTATATAGTGATTGTTTACATAAGGGTTATGTTACAGTTGAAATCAGTCGTTGCCTGATACTGTTTTGTTCATACTGTTAACTGGTTGCGTATATTCCAGGTTATACGGTGTGGATGGTGTGGGCTGGTATGAATCTTGCCCTTAGATTAACAAAAATCTCTTCCTCGTACTGTCTGTCTCCTCTGGGCACAGTTCTCTAAATGAGGTCTGGAGGAGGGGCATAGAGGGAGGAGCCAGTGCACACCCATTCTAAAGTTTCTTTATAGTGCCCATGTCTCCTGCGGAGCCAGTCTATACCCCATGGTCCTTACGGAGTCCCCAGCATCCTCTACGGACTAGGAGAAAAAGATTTACCGGTAGGTTTAAAATCTTATTTTACCTCATTCTGACCATTTAGTTGACATCCGTCCGGAATCCTGGGAAAATCCAGGAAAGAAATTCACGCCTCATAGGAAGATGCTGGCTCGCTATCCCCTCGCAGAGGAGCTAAGTAAAAATTGGGAGACACCCCCACCGCCAGTGGAATCGCAGGTGGCGCGGCTGGTGGTATCCTCTGCTCTGCCTGTAACTACCGTCACGTCTCTGAAAGAACCGACGGATAAGCGTGTGGAGGGATGTTTAAAGGCGATTTACACTCTAACGGGTGCTGTGCATTGGCCCACCATTGCAGTGATTTGGGCTGCAGAGGCTATTGAAGAGTGTGCTCAGGAGTTGGAAGCTGATTTGTTTTCCAACTCTTCTGATCATGCTAGACAATGTCTATCGTATATTGTCACAGCTTCTCATTACGTTAAGGAGGCGGCTTCTGATGCTGGTATTCTGGCGGCCAAGGCTTCTACTACGTCCATACTGGCTCGTCAGACTCTAAGAAAACCCTGGAGGTGCTCCCTTTTAAGGGAGACATTCTTTTCGGAGAAGACCTCAACAAGATAGTGGCTGACTTAGCCTCTGCTAAAACAGCATGTCTGCCTAGTACTGCTCCTTCGGTACCGAAAGCTAAGAGTACTTCCTTTCGCTCCTTTGGTCCTTCAGGGAAAGCAAAGGGTCAGGCATACCCGAAACAGGCTCGCACTTCCAAACCTACTAAACCCAAACAGTCCTGGCTGCCCAACTGACAAGCCTGCCGCATGACGGGGAGGCCCGTCCTGTTGTAGAAAGGGATCCCCCAGGCCCTGTTGTAGAAAGGCCAAAAGTTTGACCGTACTAAACTTGTAAAGCGTCATAATTGTTAGATGCACACCAAGCAAAGTAAGAATTCCAGACCCTATGTTAAATCCGAGCAGAAGCCGGTTTCCGGGCCTTCAACGTGGTTTGAATGACCGCCTCAGAAAATCCTTTGGCCCTCAAGATGGAAGCTTCAAAAGCCACGCCATCAAAGCCAGCCGGCCTAAATCCTGATATACGCAAGGGCCCTGAACAAGGAGATCTGGGTGCTGTGGAAGTAGAAGGGGACGCTCTATCGAGAGACCCTGAAGGTCTGAGAACCAATGCCGTCTAGGCCACACGCGAGCGATCAGAAGTAGGATTCCTCTTTCTTGCTTGAACTTCCTTATTACTCTGGGCAGTAGTGATACCGGAGGGAACACGTATGGCAGCTGAAAGTTCCGTGGGATTGCCAGTGCATCCACGAAAGCTGCTTGAGGATCCCTTGTTCTTGCTCCGAAGACCAGAACCTTGTGTTTGTGTCGAGACGCTATCAGATCCACATCTAAGGTGGTGTCTTCTTTCCAGCTTAATCAGGAGATTGTGGTTCTGGCCTTTGCTTCTCCTGAATTGTTTTCCAAAGAACGGTCTTTGGATGTGGTACGGGCACTCCGTATCTATGTGAAGAGAACTGCTTCCCTTCGGAAGTCAGATTCTTTCTTTGTACTGTTTGGTTTTCACAAACGTGGCTGGCCTGCTCACAAGCAGACCCTGGCCAGATGGATTAGAATGGTGATTGCATATGCTTATGTACAGGCTGGCCTTCCAACTCCTGCTACCATTAAGGCCCATTCTCCTCGGTCTGTTGGACCTTCTTGGGCGGCCCGCCGTGGGGCGACCCTTGAACAATTGTGCAAGGTGGCTACGTGGTCCTCAGGTAACACGTTCATAAGGTTCTATGCCTTTGACACTTCCGCCTCCCAGGATGCTTCCTTTGGACGCCGGGTTCTTGTGCTCAGTGCGTCCCCTCCCATAAGGAACTGCTTTAGGACATCCCCAATGTCATTCCCTGTGGAGCCCAGTGTACCCCGCAGCAGAAAACGAGATTTATGTAAGAGCTTACCGTTGTTAAATCTTTCTGCGAGGTACACTGGGCTCCACAGGGCTCCCACCCTGACGCACTTAGCTTCTTTGGGTTGGTAAGGCATTAGCCACTGACACCTTCTTCTGTCGTGAGAATGTGGTGTATGTGGCTACTAACAGTTGTCTCTTTTACCTGCTACTTCATTGGACTGGTTAACTAAACTGAGCTCCTGTGCATGGAGGCGGGGTTATAGAGGAGGCGGCGCTATGCATTCTGGGAACAGTCAAAGCTTTTAGCATGTTGGTGCCTCGGATCAAGATCCTACTCTACACCCCAATGTCATTCCCTGTGGAGCCCAGTGTACCTCGCAGAAAGAGATTTAGCAACGGTAAGTTCATACCATAAATCTCGTTTTCGTAGTTCTTAGCTTTGTGAAAAGGGGGGCTTTTCATGTAGTTTGCTATTTGTTTGTCCATACGTTTTGTATTTTTTTAATTAAAACTTGGTAAATTCCAAATGGCTGTTTTTTTTGGTGGTGGTTTTTAAGTATATATAATGGTCACTATCAATGTCATTGAAGCCTGTTCTGTTTTACCATTTTTCTGCTTTATGGTTTATCCATAGGAATGCAAGACAGTAGTCCTCGCAGTCCAGCCACGCCTCCTTGCAGTTCTCTCAGAGCATCTGTATTACGATGAGATTGCAATCCCTTTCACACGGATGCAGAATGAGTGTAAACAGCTCATTTCCGCCCTGGCTGATGCTCAAATAGATATTCGGAGCAAAGTGAACTGCAGCGTATTCACCATAGACCAAGCTAATGACTTGGTGAGTGTGTTCTATGGATTGAACTGCTGGGCCAGCAATAACCTAATTATACCATAAGTGTTGCACTTTCTGTACTTGGCTGCAAAGTTCATTCTTTAATCATAAGCACTAGAAAGCTTTAAAGTAAAAGCATTCTGGTGATTGTTACAGCTCATTATCAGAAAAGCCCCTTTGGTTATTGAATAATTTGTACTACTATACACACTGACATACTAAGCCACCTCTAAAGACGTTTTGGTGGAAGAGAGAGACAAAGTAGGTGGAGTTACCCTTAGCAACCAATTACTCTAGATATCTATCTTGTACATTCTACAAAAATGTAATTAAACTGGTTGCTGTTGGAACACATCCATTCTTCCTTTTTAGAAGTTCTAGTGTATGAACTTTACCAGTAGATCTTATCAGAGAACCCTGGGCTGTAGCATTGCTGGTTATGTTCTTGGTGCAGCTTATACAGTTATTCATGTAAGGTGTGGAATAAGCGTGTGACCTGGCTTATATTTTTTGTGTCTAGGTTACTACAATTTTCAATGAAGCTACCGGTCCGTGGGTTAATACTAAACTCTACCAGCAACTGGATGGAAAGAGACAACAAGTGCAGATGACCGTAATGGAAACCAATCAGGAGTGGCAGGTCCTGCAGCTCAGGGTGCACACGTTTGCTGCTTGTGCCATCGTCAACATCATGCAGCTTCCAGAGAAGCTGAATCCAGTAATTAAACCATTAATGGAGGTTGTGAAAAAGGAAGAGAATACTGTGGTGCAGAACTATGCAGCCCTGTCTATTGCCAAACTGCTGCAACAATGCATCAGAAGGACTCCCTGCCCAAACCCCAAAATTCTTAAGAACCTCTTCAGCTCAGTGTGTGTGGATCCCAATATCACCCCTTCTGTGAGCTGCCCTGCCCCTACCCTGAACAATATGGACACTTTAAAAGGTACATCTTAATTCTATGGCATATGGGGAACTGTCCATTCAGAAGTAAATTGAAACCTTTCTATTTAAATTGAGAGAGTAACAGCTTTTGTGTTATGGTATGGTCTTACAGAAAAGATGCAACCTGTGGTGTTGATCGTATTCCTTGTCTGGTAACATTTGCTGTTGGTGCTTATGAGTTTAGAAATCCTTTATATTACTCATATAGGACCTTCTTTTGTAAGAGCCTAAAAGTTTATAAAGGACACTTTAAAATACTCCCTTCTACCTACCTCCAGCATTCTTGTAACTTGTTAGCGGTGTTACTCAGTGGCTTGAGGAAACACTTGATGATGGTATTGAGTGACTTTATCACAGAGCAACATACGCTCTAGAACTTGTTTCTTCCTAGAACTCTCTAAGTAGTAGTAGTTCCATTTACTGTATATGGGACAGTGTGGTTGCATGTTTGCCTCACAATTGAGGACACGAGTTCACACCAATAAGTAAGAGTCTGGTATTGGAGTTTGTGTGGGTGTCCTCCGGGAGCACTGGTTTCTTCTCATAGGTTAATAGGCTTCTAAGACATAAGTAACCCTAGTGTGTGTGTATATGTACCCCCATGATGAGGAATATTTGTTGTGAACGCCACTGGGACAGGGACTGATGTGTATGCCTACATACTGTATGTGAAGTTCTGCGTAATATGTGTGCGTTATATCCATTACCAGTAATGGGTATTAGGTACTCCTGATAGGGGAAAGACTCTGTGGCACACAGAGTAATATCTGAAAGCATGGCCTGACTAATCTTTCATTATGTATATACTTTTAGAAGAGAGCTTTAGCTAGGCTGGTGGTTCTTCACTATTGCAGACACTGTAGGACTCCTCTGCGTTGATACTGGGATTTGGCTTCATTGTTGTGAATTGCTGCCTTGTGTGGGGATCACAGCTCCCTCAGTGGGTCCTATTAAATTGTATAATTAAACCTAAAGGTCCCCATACATCAATGACATTATTGCTGCATTGTCCCGATCACCCACGGGCCTGGTTGGGGATCCTAGACTAGTAAATCTGTTTAAAAATCTTGATTTCCCAATCCTGACCGAAAATGGTCCGGATCGGCAATTCATAGGGGTATATGCAATTGCGGTCGAATTCCCGAAATTGTCGAATTTCGGGTCATTTTCGACCAAAAAAAAAATTCGCCTATGCAATTCAGTGCTTTCCGACCAAAAAACGGACTTTCAAAATTCGACTTTTTGAAATTCGAATTTTTGCAAATTCGACTTTTCTGCAATGATACAAGTGCTGCAATTCGACCAAAGCATATTCAATTCAAGTTTGGAAATTCGACAGCAGTGCTTTTAGACAGCAAATTCGTCATTTTCAATCCGCCACACTTTGGAGGGTGAAAACAATAAAAAAAAAATTAAACATGTTTTTTTTTTGGTGTTTTTTTTTTTTAGGAATAGCATATCTATTTATATTAGAAGGGATTAGGTACTTTTTTTTTTTTTTTTTGGGAGGCACAAATATTATTTATATATTTTTTAAAATATTTTTTTTTTATTTTATTTTTTTTATTGCTGGAACGGTAAAATCCTTAAAAAAAAAATGGCGTGGGGTCCCCCCTCCAAAGCCTCGGGCTCTTCGAGCTGGTCCTGGTTCTAAAAATGCGGGGAAAAACTTGACAGGGGATCCCCCGTATTTTTAAAACCAGCACCGGGCTCTGCGCCTGGTGCTGGTGCCAAAAATACGGGGGACAAAAAGAGTAGGGGTCCCCCGTATTTTTAACACCAGCATCGGGCTCCACTAGCTGGACAGATAATGCCACAGCCGGGGGTCACTTTTATGCCGTGCCCTGCGGCCGTGGCATTAAATATCCAACTAGTCACCCCTGGCCGGGGTACCCTGGGGGAGTGGGGACCCCTTCAATCAAGGGGTCCCCCCCCCCCCAGCCACCCAAGGGCCAGGGGTGAAGCCCGAGGCTGTCCCCCCCCATCCAATGGGCTGCGGATGGGGGGGCTGATAGCCTTTTGTGATAATGAAAATAATATTGTTTTTTCCAGCAGTACTACAAGTCCCAGCAAGCCTCCCCCGCAAGCTGGTACTTGGAGAACCACAAGTACCAGCATGCGGGAGAAAAACGGGCCCGCTGGTACCTGTAGTACTACTGGAAAAAAATACCCAAATAAAAACAGGGGACACACACCGTCGACAGTAAAACTTTATTTCATACGTCGACACACACATACATACCTATGTTCACACGCCGACATCGGTCCTCTTCTCCATGTAGAATCCAGGGGTACCTGAAAATAAAAGATCAATATACTCACCTCAACCAGGGTCCAGAGATAAATCCACGAACTTGTAGAAAAAAACAAACCGCAAATACCCGACCAAACGGACTGAAAGGGGTCCCATGCTGACACATGAGACCCCTTACCCCGAATGCAGAGAGACCTGTCAGTGACAGCTGTCACTGAAAGGTCTCTAAAGCCAATCAGGAAGCGCAACTTCGTTGCGCTCATCTGATTGGCTCTGCGCGTCTGAGCAGACAGCGCATCGCACAGCCCCGTCCATTATATTCAATGGTGGGAACTTAGCGGCTAGCGGTGAGGTCACCCGCCGGTCAGCGGCTGACCGCGGGTTAACCCCACCGCTACCCGCAAAGTTCCCACCATTGAAACTAATGGAGCGGCTTTGCGATGCGCTGTCACAGCACAGACAGCGCACAGCCAATCAGGTGAGCGCCACGGAAGTAGCGCTTCCTGATTGGCTGAAGGGACTTCAGTGACAGGAGTCACGTGATGTCCCGGGATTCGGGAGAAAGGGGTCTGATGTGAAAGCATGGGACCCCTTTCTTAGTCCGGTGGATCGGTGTTCGTTTTTTTTTTATTGCCAAGTACGTGGATTATCTCTGGACCTGGATTTACCTCTGGACGCTGGAAGGTGAGTATAATTTTTTCACAGGTACCTCGGATCGTCGGAGACCGTGGCAGTCGGCGTGTCAACATGGGTAAGTATGTGTGTGTCGGTAGTGTGTAATAAAGTTTTACTATCAAGGTGTGTGTGTACTGTTTTTATTTGGGTATTTTTTTCCCAGTAGTACTACAGGTACCAGCGGGCCCGTTTTTCTCCCGCATGCTGGTACTTGTGGTTCTCCAAGTACCAGCTTGCGGGGGAGGCTTGCTGGGACTTGTAGTACTACTGGAAAAAACAATATCTTTTTATTATCACAAAAGGCTATCAGCCCCCCCATCCGCAGCCCATTGGATGGGGGGGGGACAGCCTCGGGCTTCACCCCTGGCCCTTGGGTGGCTGGGGGGGACCCCTTGATTGTAGGGGTCCCCACTCCCCCAGGGTACCCCGGCCAGGGGTGACTAGTTGGATATTTAATGCCACGGCCGCAGGGCACGGCATAAAAGTGACCCCCGGCTGTGGCATTATCTGTCCAGCTAGTGGAGCCCGATGCTGGTGTTAAAAATACGGGGGACCCCTACTCTTTTTGTCCCCCGTATTTTTGGCACCAGCACCAGGCGCAGAGCCCGGTGCTGGTTTTAAAAATACGGGGGATCCCTGCCCAATTTTCCCCCGCATTTTTAGAACCAGGACCAGCTCGAAGAGCCCGAGGCTGGTTATGCTTTGGAGGGGGGACCCCACGCCATTTTTTTTTCCGGGTTTTTCCCGTTATTTCAAATCGCGGCAAAATCTGCCAAATCGGCCGATTTTCGCCCGCGGTTCTGGCGAATCCGTTTTTCATTGAATATGGTGAATTCCGGCACCCACCTGCCGGAATTCACCTGGCGAATTGAGTCGAATTAAAAAACAGCGAAAAATTGCCGCGATTCGCCGTGAATTGCATATACCCCATAGATTTTTAAAATTAAGATTTTCTCTGATTCACTGACTGGTAGCCGATCATTGATGTCTGCCAATTGGCGATTCTGGTGTGGGAAGCGTTGTTTAGATGTATCAGGGGCCTTAAGAAACAAGGGGATCATAACGTACACCTTGTATCAATCTGTCACCTTTTTATGGGTTTCTGTATTGACTCTTAGGGGAGAAGGTGCTTTACAGTCTGCCAGAGGCTTTCCACGTCCGTGTTTTTCCACAATGTCTTGTGCCCATGTGAATGCCAGCCTCTGCCAAAATGAAAGTAGAGATGATGGTGCCCTATATTCGAATACCATACATCCTCTACTGATCATTCAGTAGAATCCGTGCTGATGGACAGACGCCTTTGTTTCCATACAAGTCTCTCTCTCTGTGGCCATCTGGTTACTGTGCAAATCTGAATAGGAATGTGCTAATTTAGGCACTGCTGGCTGATCTGCAACCCTATTTCTGTTGCTATATGACCTATTTCTCTGACGTCCTAAGTGGATGCTGGGGACTCCGTCAGGACCATGGGGATTAGCGGCTCCGCAGGAGACAGGGCACAAAAGTAAAAGCTTTAGGATCAGGTGGTGTGCACTGGCTCCTCCCCCTATGACCCTCCTCCAAGCCTCAGTTAGATTTTTGTGCCCGGCCGAGAAGGGTGCAATCTAGGTGGCTCTCCTAAAGAGCTGCTTAGAGTAAAAGTTTTGTTAGGTTTTTTATTTTCAGTGAGTCCTGCTGGCAACAGGCTCACTGCTACGAGGGACTTAGGGGAGAGAAGTGAACTCACCTGCGTGCAGGATGGATTGGCTTCTTAGGCTACTGGACACCATTAGCTCCAGAGGGAGTCGGAACACAGGTCTCACCCTGGGGTTCGTCCCGGAGCCGCGCCGCCGACCCCCCTTGCAGATGCCGAAAAGTGAAGGTCCAGAAACGGCGGCAGAAGACTCTTCAGTCTTCATAAGGTAGCGCACAGCACTGCAGCTGTGCGCCATTGTTGTCAGCACACTTCATAGCAGCGGTCACTGAGGGTGCAGGGCGCTGGGGGGGGGCGCCCTGGGCAGCAATGTTAGTACCTTATTCTGGCTAAAAATACATCACATATAGCCCCTGGGGGCTATATGGATGTATTTAACCCCTGCCAGGTCTCAGAAAAACGGGAGAAGAAGCCCGCCGAAAAGGGGGCGGGGCCTATTCTCCTCAGCACACAGCGCCATTTTCCCTCACAGAAATACTGGTGGGAAGGCTCCCAGGCTCTCCCCTGCACTGCACTACAGAAACAGGGTTAAAACAGAGAGGGGGGGCACTTATTTGGCGATATGTATATTTCTCTAACGTCCTAGTGGATGCTGGGACTCCGTCAGGACCATGGGGAATAGCGGGCTCCGCAGGAGACAGGGCACATCTAAATAAAGCTTTTAGGATCACATGGTGCGTACTGGCTCCTCCCCCTATGACCCTCCTCCAAGCCTCAGTTAGGTTTTTGTGCCCGTCCGAGAAGGGTGCAATCTAGGTGGCTCTCCTAAAGAGCTGCTTAGAAAAAGTTTTTTTAGGTTTAAATCTCAGTGAATCCTGCTGGCAACAGGATCACTGCATCGAGGGACTTAGGGGAGAGATTTCCAACTCACCTGCGTGCAGGATGGATTGGAGTCTTAGGCTACTGGACACTTAGCTCCAGAGGGAGTCGGAACACAGGTCCTCCTGGGGTTCGTCCCGGAGCCGCGCCGCCGATCCCCCTTACAGACGCTGAAGACGGAGGTCCGGAAAGCAGGCGGCAGAAGACTCCTCAGTCTTCATGAAGGTAGCGCACAGCACTGCAGCTGTGCGCCATTGTTGCTACACGTCTCACTGATTCAGTCACGGAGGGTGCAGGGCGCTGCTGGGGGCGCCCTGGGCAGCAATATTAAATACCTTTAGTGGCAAAATAAATACATCACATATAGCCATTAAGGCTATATGTATGTATTTAACCCAGGCCAGTTTTCTTAAAACCCGGGAGAAAAGCCCGCCGAAAAAGGGGCGGAGCTTATTCTCCTCAGCACTCAGCGCCATTTTCCTGCTCAGCTCCGCTGGTGAGGAAGGCTCCCAGGACTCTCCCCTGCACTGCACTACAGAAACAGGGTAACAAAGAGAAGGGGGGCATAATTTGGCGATATTGATATATTAAAAGCGCTTATATCAAAAACAACACCTTCTAGGGTTGTTTATATACATTTATAGCGCTTTTGGTGTGTGCTGGCAAACTCTCCCTCTGTCTCCCCAAAGGGCTAAGAGGGTCCTGTCTTCGATTAGAGCATTCCCTGTGTGGCTGCTGTGTGTCGGTACGTGTGTGTCGACATGTATGAGGACGATGTTGGTGTGGAGGCAGAGCAATTGCCGGTAATGGTGATGTCACCCCCTAGGGAGTCGACACCGGAATGGATGGCTTTAGTTATGGAATTACGTGATAATGTTAGCACATTACAAAAGTCAGTTGACGAAATGAGACGGCCGGAAAACCAGTTAGTACCGGCTCAGGCGTCTCAGACACCGTCAGGGGCTGTAAAACGTCCCTTACCTCAGTCAGTCGACACGGGTACCGACACAGATGAATCTAGTGTCGACGGTGAAGAAACAAACGTATTTTCCAATAGGGCCACACGTTATATGATCACGGCAATGAAGGAGGCTTTGCAGATCTCTGATACTGCTGGTACCTCAAAAAGGGGTATTATGTGGGGGGTGAAAAAACTACCTGTAGCTTTTCCAGAATCAGAGGAATTGAATGACGTGTGTGACGAAGCGTGGGTTAACCCAGATAGAAAACTGCTAATTTCCAAGAAGTTATTGGCATTATACCCTTTCCCACCAGAGGTTGGGGCGCGCTGGGAAACACCCCCTAGGGTGGATAAGGCGCTCACACGTTTATCAAAGCAAGTGGCGTTGCCGTCTCCTGATACGGCCGCCCTCAAGGATCCAGCAGATAGGAGGCTGGAAACTACACTGAAGAGTATATACACACATACTGGTGTTATACTGCGACCGGCAGTAGCCTCAGCCTGGATGTGCAGTGCTGGGGTAGTGTGGTTGGATTCTCTGACTGAAAATATTGATACCCTGGATAGGGACAGTATTTTATTGACTCTAGAGCAATTAAAGGATGCTTTTCTTTATATGCGAGATGCTCAGAGGGATATTTGTACTCTAGCATCAAGAGTAAGCGCGATGTCCATATCTGCCAGAAGAAGTTTATGGACGCGACAGTGGTCAGGTGATGCGGATTCCAAAAGGCATATGGAAGTATTGCCATATAAAGGAGAGGAATTATTTGGGGTCGGTCTTTCGGACCTGGTGGCCACGGCAACTGCCGGCAAATCCACTTTTTTACCTCAGACCCCCTCCCAACAGAAAAAGACACCGTCTTTTCAGCCGCAGTCCTTTCGCTCCTATAAAAACAAGCGACCAAAAGGACAGTCTTATCTGCCGCGAGGCAGAGGAAAGGGTAAGAGAGGGCAGCAAGCAGCCCCTGCCCAGGACCAGAAGCCCGCCCCGGGTTCTACAAAGCCATCAGCATGACGCTGGGGCTTTACAAGCGGACTCAGGAGCGGTGGGGGGTCGACTCAAGATTTTCAGCAATCAGTGGGCTCGCTCACAAGTGGACCCATGGATCCTGCAGATAATATCTCAGGGTTACATGTTGGAGTTCGAAAGGTCTCCCCCTCGCCGGTTCCTAAAGTCTGCTTTACCAACGTCTCCCTCAGAAAGGACGTCGGTTTTGGAAGCCATTCACAAGCTGTATTCTCAGCAGGTGATAGTCAAGGTACCCCTCCTACAACAGGGAAAGGGGTATTATTCCACACTATTTGTGGTACCGAAGCCGGACGGTTCGGTAAGACCTATTCTAAACCTGAAATCCTTGAACCTGTACATACAGAAATTCAAGTTCAAGATGGAGTCACTCAGAGCAGTGATAGCGAATCTGGAAGAAGGGGACTTCATGGTGTCCCTGGACATAAAAGATGCTTATCTGCATGTCCCAATTTACCCCTCACACCAAGGGTATCTCAGGTTCGTGATACAAGACTGTCATTATCAGTTTCAAACGCTGCCGTTTGGTTTGTCCACGGCCCCTCGGGTCTTTACCAAGGTAATGACCGAAATGATGGTTCTTCTACGAAGAAAAGGCGTATTAATTATCCCTTACTTGGACGATCTCCTGATAAGGGCAAAGTCCAGAGAACAGCTGGAAGTCGGTGTAGCACTAACCCAGGTAGTGCTTCAGCAACACGGGTGGATTCTGAATCTTCCAAAATCTCAATTGACCCCGACAACTCGTCTGCTGTTCCTGGGAATGATTCTGGACACGGTTCAGAAAAAGGTGTTTCTCCCGGAGGAGAAAGCAAGGGAGTTATCCGAACTTGTCAGGAACCTCCTAAAACCAGGAACTGTGTCAGTACATCAATGCACAAGAGTCCTGGGAAAGATGGTGGCTTCTTACGAAGCGATTCCATTCGGCAGATTCCATGCACGGACATTTCAGTGGGATCTGCTGGACAAATGGTCCGGATCGCATCTGCACATGCATCAGCGGATAACACTGTCACCAAGAACAAGGTTGTCTCTCCTGTGGTGGTTGCAGAGTGCCCATCTGTTAGAGGGCCGCAGATTCGGCATACAGGACTGGGTCCTGGTGACTACGGATGCCAGCCTACGAGGCTGGGGAGCAGTCACACAAGGAAGAAACTTCCAGGGCGTGTGGTCAAACCTGGAGACGTCCCTTCACATAAATATACTGGAGCTAAGAGCGATCTACAATGCTCTAAGCCTGGCAAAATCGCTGCTTCAGGGTCAGCCGGTGTTGATCCAGTCGGACAACATCACGGCAGTCGCCCACGTAAACCGACAAGGCGGCACGAGAAGCAGAAGAGCAATGACAGAAGCTGCAAGGATTCTGCGCTGGGCGGAGAATCATGTCATAGCACTGTCAGCATTGTTCATCCCGGGAGTGGACAACTGGGAAGCAGACTTCCTCAGCAGACACGACCTTCACCCGGGAGAGTGGGGACTTCATCCAGAAGTCTTCCACATGATTGTGAACCGTTGGGAAAGACCAAAGGTGGACATGATGGCGTCTCGCCTCAACAAAAAATTGGACAGATATTGCGCCAGGTCAAGAGACCCTCAGGCAATAGCTGTGGACGCTCTGGTAACACCGTGGGTGTACCAGTCAGTGTATGTGTTCCCTCCTCTGCCTCTCATACCAAAGGTACTGAGAATTATACGGAAAAGAGGAGTAAGAACAATACTGGTGGCTCCGGACTGGCCAAGAAGAACTTGGTATCCGGAACTTCAAGAGATGCTCACGGAGGATCCGTGGCCTCTACCTCTAAGAAGGGATCTGCTTCAGCAGGGACCTTGTATGTTCCAAGACTTACCGCGTCTGCGTTTGACGGCATGGCGGTTGAACGCCGGATTCTAAAAGAAAAGGGCATTCCAGAGGAAGTTATTCCTACCTTGATTAAGGCTAGAAAGGAAGTGACTGTACAACATTATCACCGCATTTGGCGAAAATATGTTGCGTGGTGTGAGGCCAAGAAGGCTCCAACGGAAGAATTTCAATTGGGTCGATTCTTACATTTCCTGCAAGCAGGATTGTCTATGGGCCTAAAATTGGGGTCCATTAAAGTTCAAATTTCGGCCTTATCAATCTTCTTCCAGAAGGAATTGGCATCAGTGCCTGAAGTACAAACTTTTGTCAAAGGTGTACTACATATACAACCCCCAATAGTGCCTCCAGTGGCACCGTGGGATTTGAACGTAGTTTTGAATTTTCTCAAATCTCATTGGTTTGAGCCTCTAAAATCGGTAGATTTAAAATACCTTACATGGAAGGTAACCATGCTATTGGCCCTGGCTTCAGCCAGGAGAGTTTCAGAGTTGGCGGCTTTATCATACAAAAGCCCATATCTGATTTTCCATTCGGACAGGGCAGAACTGCGGACACGTCCTCATTTTCTCCCTAAGGTGGTTTCGGCTTTTCACTTGAACCAGCCTATTGTGGTGCCTGCGGCTACTAGCGACTTGGAGGACTCCAAGTTACTGGACGTTGTCAGAGCATTAAAAATATATATTTCAAGGTCAGCTGGAGTCGTTGTTTATATTGTATGCACCCAACAAGATGGGTGCTCCTGCGTCTAAACAGACGATTGCACGTTGGATCTGTAGCACAATCCAACTTGCACATTCTGTGGCAGGCCTGCCACAGCCTGAATCTGTAAAGGCCCACTCCACAAGGAAAGTGGGCTCATCTTGGGCGGCTGCCCGAGGGGTCTCGGCATTACAACTTTGCCGAGCAGCTACGTGGTCAGGGGAGAACACGTTTGTAAAATTTTACAAATTTGATACTCTGGCTAAGGAGGACCTGGAGTTCTCTCATTCGGTGCTGCAGAGTCATCCGCACTCTCCCGCCCGTTTGGGAGCTTTGGTATAATCCCCATGGTCCTGACGGAGTCCCAGCATCCACTAGGACGTTAGAGAAAATAAGAATTTACTTACCGATAATTCTATTTCTCATAGTCCGTAGTGGATGCTGGGCGCCCATCCCAAGTGCGGATTGTCTGCAATACTTGTACATAGTTATTGTTACAAAGATCGGGTTATTACTATTGTTGTGAGCCATCTTTTCAGAGGCTACTTCGTTTTTTGTTATCATACTGTTAACTGGGTTCAGATCACAAGTTGTACGGTGTGATTGGTGTGGCTGGTATGAGTCTTACCCGGGATTCAAGATCCTTCCTTATTGTGTACGCTCGTCCGGGCACAGTACCTAACTGAGGCTTGGAGGAGGGTCATAGGGGGAGGAGCCAGTACGCACCATGTGATCCTAAAAGCTTTATTTAGATGTGCCCTGTCTCCTGCGGAGCCCGCTATTCCCCATGGTCCTGACGGAGTCCCAGCATCCACTACGGACTATGAGAAATAGAATTATCGGTAAGTAAATTCTTATTATATATTAAAATGCTATAAGGGAAAAACACTTATATAAAGGTTGTCCCTGTATAATTATAGCGTTTTTGGTGTGTGCTGGCAAACTCTCCCTCTGTCTCCCCAAAGGGCTAGTGGGGTCCTGTCCTCTATCAGAGCATTCCCTGTGTGTGTGCTGTGTGTCGGTACGTGTGTGTCGACATGTATGAGGACGATGTTGGTGAGGAGGCGGAGCAATTGCCTGAAATGGTGATGTCACTCTCTAGGGAGTCGACACCGGAATGGATGGCTTATTTAAGGAATTACGTGATAATGTCAACACGCTGCAAGGTCGGTTGACGACATGAGACGGCCGGCAAACAAATTAGTACCTGTCCAGGCGTCTCAAACACAGTCAGGGGCTGTAAAACGCTCATTTACCTCAGTCGGTCGACACAGACACAGACACGGACACTGACTCCAGTGTCGACGGTGAAGAAACAAACGTATTTTCCTTTAGGGCCACACGTTACATGTTAAGGGCAATGAAGGAGGTGTTACATATTTCTGATACTACAAGTACCACAAGAAGGGTATTATGTGGGGTGTGAAAAAACTACCTGTAGTTTTTCCTGAATCAGATAAATTAAATGAAGTGTGTGATGATGCGTGGGTTTCCCCCGATAGAAAATTATTGGCGGTATACCCTTTCCCGCCAGAAGTTAGGGCGCGTTGGGAAACACCCTTTAGGGTCGATAAGGCGCTCACACGCTTATCAAAACAAGTGGCGGTACCGTCTCCAGATAGGGCCGCCCTCAAGGAGCCAGCTGAGAGGCTGGAAAATATCCTAAAAAGGTATATACACACATACTGGTGTTATACTGCGACCAGCGATCGCCTCAGCCTGGATGTGCAGCGCTGGGGTGGCTTGGTCGGATTCCCTGACTGAAAATATTGATACCCTTGACAGGGACAGTATTTTATTGACTATAGAGCATTTAAAGGATGCATTTCTATATATGCGAGATGCACAGAGGGATATTTGCACTCTGGCATCAAGAGTAAGTGCGATGTCCATATCTGCCAGAAGATGTTTATGGACACGACAGTGGTCAGGTGATGCAGATTCCAAACGGCACATGGAAGTATTGCCCTATAAAGGGGAGGAGTTATTTGGGGTCGGTCCATCGGACCTGGTGGCCTCGGCAACAGCTGGAAAATCCACCTTTTTTACCCCAAATCACATCTCAGCAGAAAAAGACACCGTCTTTTCAGCCTCAGTCCTTTCGTCCCCATAAGGGCAAGCGGGCAAAAGGCCAGTCATATCTGCCCAGGGATAGAGGAAAGGGAAGAAGACTGCAGCAGGCAGCCCATTCCCAGGAACAGAAGCCCTCCACAGCTTCTGCCAAGTCCTCAGCATGACGCTGGGGCCGTACAAGCGGACTCAAGTGCGGTGGGGGGTCGTCTCAAGAGTTTCAGCGCGTAGTGGGCTCACTCGCAAGTGGACCCCTGGATCCTACAAGTAGTATCCCAGGGGTACAGACTGGAAATTCGAGACGTCTCCCCCTCGCAGGCTCCTGATGTCTGCTTTACCAACGTCTTCCTCCGACAGGGAGGCAGTATTGGAAACAATTCACAAGCTGTATTCCCAGCAGGTGATAATCAAAGTACCCCTCCTACAACAAGGAAAGGGGTATTATTCCACACTATATTGTGGTACTGAAGCCAGACAGCTCGGTGAGACCTATTCTAAATGGGAAATCTTTGAACACTTACATACAAAGGTTCAAATCAAGATGGAGTCACTCAGAGCAGTGATAGCGAACCAGAAAGGAAGGGGACTATATGGTGTCCCTGGACATCAAGGATGCTTACCTCCATGTCCCAAATTGCCCTTCTCACCAAGGGTACCTCAGGTTCGTGGTACGGAACTGTCACTATCAGTTTCAGACGCTGCCGTTTGGATTGTCCACGGCACCCCGGGTCTTTACCAAAGTAATGGCCGAAATGATGATTCTTCTTCAAAGAAAAGGCGTCTTAATTATCCCTTACTTGGACGATCTCCTGATAAGGGCAAGGTCCAGAGAACAGTTGGAAGTCGGAGTAGCACTATCTCAAGTAGTTCTACGACAGCACGGGTGGATTCTAAATATCCAAAATCGCAGCCGTTTCCGACGACACGTCTGCTGTTCCTAGGGATGGTTCTGGACACAGTCCAGAAAAAGGTGTTTCTCCCGGAGGAGAAAGCCAGGGAGTTATCTGAGCTAGTCAGGAACCTCCTAAAACCAGGAAAAGTGTCAGTGCATCATTGCACAAGAGTCCTGGGAAAAATGGTGGCTTATTACGAAGCAATTCCATTCGGCAGATTCCACGCACTTTTCAGTGGGATCTGCTGGACAAATGGTCCGGATCGCATTTTCAGATGCATCAGCGGATAACCCTGTCTCCAGGGACAGGGGTGTCTCTCCTGTGGTGGTTACAGAGTGCTCATCTTCTAGAGGGCCGCAGATTCGGCATTCAGGATTGGATGCTGGTGACCACGGAGGCCAGCCTGAGAGGCTGGGGAGCAGTCACACAGGGAAAAAATTTCCAGGGAGTGTGATCAAGTCTGGAGATTTTTCTCCACATAAATATACTGGAGCTAAGGGCAATTTACAATGCTCTAAGCTTAGCAAGACCTCTGCTTCAAGGTCAGCCGGTATTGATCCAGTGGGACAACATCACGGCAGTCGCCCACGTAAACAGACAGGGCGGCACAAGAAGCAGGAGGGCAATGGCAGAAACTGCAAGGATTTTTCGCTGGGCGGAAAATCATGTGATAGCACTGTCAGCAGTGATCATTCCGGGAGTGGACAACTGGGAAGCAGACTTCCTCAGCAGGCACAACCTCCACCCGGGAGAGTGGGGACTTCATCGGGAAGTCTTCCACATGATTGTGAACTGTTGGAAAAGACCAAAGGTGGACATGATGGCGTCCCGCCTGAACAAAAAACTGGAAAAGTATTGCGCCAGGTTAAAAGACCCTCAGGCAATAGCTGTGGACGTTCTGGTAACACCGTGGGTGTACCAGTCGGTGTATGTGTTCCCTCCTCTGCTTCTCATACCCAAGGTATTGAGAATTATAAGACGTAGAGGAGTAAGAACTATACTCGTGGCTCCGGATTGGCCAAGAAGGACTTGGTACCCGGAACTTCAAGAGATGCTCACAGAGGACTCATGGCCTCTGCCGCTAAGAAGGGACTTGCTTCAGCAAGTACCATGTCTGTTCCAAGACTTACCGCGGCTGCGTTTGACGGCATGGCGGTTGAACGCCGGATCCTAAGGGAAAAAGGCATTCCGGAAGAGGTCATTCCTACCCTGGTCAAAGCCAGGAAGGAGGTGACCGCACAACATTATCACCACATGTGGCGAAAATATGTTGCGTGGTGTGAGGCCAGGAAGGCCCCATGAAGAAATTTCAACTCGGTCGTTTCCTGCATTTCCTGCAAACAGGAGTGTCTATGGGCCTCAAATTGGGGTCCATTAAGGTTCAAATTTCGGCCCTGTCGATTTTCTTCCAGAAAGAATTGGCTTCAGTTCCTGAAGTCCAGAAGTTTGTCAAGGGAGTACTGCATATACAACCCCCTTTTTGTGCCTCCAGTGGCACTGTGGGATCTCAACGTAGTTCTGGGATTCCTAAAATCACATTGGTTTAAACCGCTCAAATCTGTGGATTTGAAATATCTCACAGGGAAAGTGACCATGCTGTTGGCCCTGGCCTCGGCCAGGCGAGTGTCAGAATTGGCGGCGTTTGTCTCAAAAAGCCCATATCTGATTGTCCATTCGGACAGGGCAGAGCTGCGGACTCATCCCCAGTTTCTCCCTAAGGTGGTGTCAGTGTTTCACCGAACCAGCTTATTGTGGTACCTGCGGCTACTAGGGACTTGGAGGACTCCAAGTTGCTAGATGATGTCAGGGCCCTGAAAATATAGTTTCCAGGACGGCTGGAGTCAGGAAGACTGACTTGCTGTTATCCTGTATGCACCCAACAAACTGGGTGCTCTTGCTTCTAAGCAGATGATTGCTAGTTGGATGGGTAGTACAATTCAGCTTGCACATTCTGTGGCAGGCCTGCCACAGCCAAAATATGTAAATGCCCATTCCACAAGGAAGGTGGGCTCATCTTGGGCGGCTGCCCGTGGGGTCTCGGCTTTACAACTTTGCCGAGCTGATACTTGGTCAGGGGCACACCCTGACTGAGGAGGACCTGGAGTTCTCTCATTCGGTGCTGCAGAGTCATCCGCACTCTCCCGCCCGTTTGGGAGCTTTGGTATAATCCCCATGGTCCTGACGGAGTCCCCAGCATCCACTTAGGACGTCAGAGAAAATAAGAATTTACTTACCGATAATTCTATTTCTCGTAGTCCGTAGTGGATGCTGGGCGCCCATCCCAAGTGCGGATTGTCTGCAATACTTGTACATAGTTATTGTAACAAAAATCGGGTTATTATTGTTGTGAGCCATCTTTTCAGAGGCTCCGCTGTTATCATGCTGTTAACTGGGTTCAGATCACAGGTTGTACAGTGTGATTGGTGTGGCTGGTATGAGTCTTACCCGGGATTCAAAATCCTTCCTTATTGTGTACGCTCGTCCGGGCACAGTATCCTAACTGAGGCTTGGAGGAGGGTCATAGGGGGAGGAGCCAGTGCACACCACCTGATCCTAAAGCTTTTACTTTTGTGCCCTGTCTCCTGCGGAGCCGCTAATCCCCATGGTCCTGACTGAGTCCCCAGCATCCACTACGGACTACGAGAAATAGAATTATCGGTAAGTAAATTCTTATTTTTTCTGTCAGCCTAGGTGGACACTGGTGCTGTGAGGTATGGTGTAGAAGCACTGCGGGCACCAAGGAGTTAAACTACTGCAGAGTGCAGCAGAGGCTCCTCCTCCCCTATACTGCGCCTGCCCATGGGAAGGCACGTTTTTGAGGAGTGTGCTATTTACAGCCCTATTTAAACTTCTTTTTCTTTCTTTCTCTTTCTTTCTTTCTTTCTTTCTTTCTTTCTTTCTTTCTTTCTTTCTTTCTTTCTTTCTTTCTTTCTTTCTTTCTTTCTTTCTTTCTTTCTTTCTTTCTTTCTTTCTTTCTTTCTTTCTTTCTTTCTTTCTTTCTTTCTTTTTCTTCTTCAGCAGCAGTGCTGCTGCTGGATTCTGCTCCCCTCCGGCGGCTGGTGAACGGACCTCCATGGTCACTCTCGCCAGCCACCTCTCCTACACTGTGCCAAGGGGCGGAGGAGCCGCAGCCGGAGGGGAACTTTAGCAGCGTCAGCGCTGCTGCTGCTTGATGCAGCACCCGTCCGGTGGCCGGTGAAAGGACCTCCGCGGCCGCTCTCACCAGCCACCTCTCCTACACGATGCCAAGGGGCGGAGGAGCAGCAGCCGGAGGGAAACTTGGTAAGCAGCTTCCCGCAACACCACCTGTGGGGAGTGAGCAGCCCCCGGTGGTCCTGGCAGCGGGTCTCCGTCCTTCCTGAGCCACCGCTAGACCACCAGGGACTTGGCGGCCATTTTTCAGGGGGGATACATCTAGCGTCCCTAGGGTTCCAGGAGGGGGCGGGGATCCCCTGTAATTCCGCCCCCATTTCCTTGGCCATAGCCTGTCCAGGGTTTAGGCGCAATGGGGAATTTTTCTCCTCCCTCCTTTATTTGCTGTTCGGCCATTTTCAGCATTCTGCAGCCGACAGGCCAGCAGAGAGGATTGCAGTCCTGCTCCCCTATATCTCTCTGTCCTGGTGTCAGGTTAACTGTCTCCCACCCCACTTCTCTGTGCAGATGGTGGGGTACTTGTGTGCCTCTACATTTTATTTTAGTTTGACATTGCAAGTGGTACTGTTAGGGTCTCAGGTAGCCTTTTTTTTTTTTTAATTATTTTTCACATATTGTATTTTGTCAATTTAGCTAGCTTCCTGAGTCTGCTGTTTTAACAGTAGTCATTACTGTGTTTGGGCCACACAGTCCCAGTATCTCAGACACTGGTTTATTTATTGGTGTTCTGTTCTTGCGGTGTTTGATTTTGCCCATTATCTCTCTCTCTCTCTCTCTCTCATATATATATATCTATATATCTATATATATATATATATATATATACACACACACACACACACACACACACACACACACACACACACACACACACACACACACACACACACGTCTAAGGGAGCTATATGATTATAATCCCTAGATATATGTTCTCTTCCAAGATTATTTGACCACAGAATAACTAAAACAAGTTCAATTTATTCACATATTGCCATTGAACAGTACATTTGCAGTAAGTAATGTGTACATGACAAAATTTAAAATACAGGCTTCAGTTTTGGCACCGACATAAAATAACTGCCCTTGCAGGTTTGAAGATGTCATCCAGAGGGACTTCTTCCAAAGCCTCCCAGGAGTAACGGACCACTCCTGGGCTACACGCATACACTTGCACGTCTTGCAGGGAAATTTTTTCCTGTTTGCAACAAGACCACACAAGCCTTTGTGCGTGGCCCCGACTGGATCTGATTGGGCGGTTTTGTCTTCAGCCATGCGGGAGCTGGCTTCTCAACTGGTAGCCTCCAGGTTACCCCCGCCTTCTGTGTCAGTCTCTCCCGCAGAGCCACTGTCTCAGCCCCCACAACATCCCTCTGCGGAGCCAACGTGGGTGCGTGATCTTTCTCAATCTGTGCAGGGATTGGTACAGGTCTCCAATTCCCTACAACAGGCTCTGACTTCTACCATTCGGCAAAAGTCTTGCCGGGGATCTCCTGTCCTCACATTTACGGAGGAATCTTCGTCGGACGCCTCCTCGGATGAGGATGCTTCTACGTAGACCGCGGTGGACGATACCCTTCAGTCTCAGGACGTCTGTATGAAGCAGACCAGGGTGGATGATATCATCAAGGATGTTAATCTGCAGATTAAAGATACGGATGCGCCTGTAGATGCTGAGGCGCCTTTCTTCAAACGTAAGAAGAAGGCTCTTGCAGAGTTTCGTCCCTCTACTCACCTGTAGAGGGACGAAAGGAACCTTGGACACACCAGAAATTTCTTATTCGGGTGTCTCGCTGCATTCTTAACTTCTGTCCGGTACCGGAAGAGGAACAAAAGAAGTAGGAGACTCCTCCTCCAATGGATGCTCATGTGGCCAGATTGGTCAAGTCAACCACCCTGCCTATTCCTGATGTCACGTCTTTACAGGATCCAGCTGATAAAAAGTTGGACCAATTCCTCAAGACAGTCTGTACTAATGCAGGCACAGCTACCCGTCCTGCATTTACCTCTGCCTGGATGTCTTTAGCTATCAGTAGTTGGACAGATGCTCTAATGGATGGCCTCCAATCCAGGACACGACGCTCGGCTTTACTCTCCATGGTGGACCATATCAGAGTAGCTAGCACTTACTTGGGTGAGGCAGCTATAGATTCAGGTACATTTGCTGCCAAAATTTCTGCAGTCTCGGTGGCGGCTAGGCGTGCCTTGTGGCTTCACTCGTGGAGAGCGGATAATGACTCTCAAAAACTTTGAGTCTCTTCCCTTAACGGGTGACATCCTCTTTGGACCTGAATTGGCTAAAATTGTGACTAACCTGGCAACTGCCAAGACTGCTTTTCTGCCTTCGGCTCCAAAGTCCAATCAATCTTCCTTTCGCCCTCAGGGCAAACCAAAGGGTCAGTCTTCCTCCCGTGTACAGGGTTCCTCTTCTAAATCTACCAAACCGAAAGGTCGACAGTCCTGGGTTGGACGTCGTCAAACCCCTAAGCAACCCGACAAACCTTCAGCATGACATGAGGGGTCCCCACGAGGACTCCTCCATGGTGGTGCTCGGCTTTTACTATTCGCCGACATCTGTCTAAACTCCACGTCCAACTCTTGAGTGTTAGACATAGTATCCAGGGGATACAGCCTCTCTTTTCTGGATCGGCCACCTTGTTAATTTTTTACCACCAGCCTGCCAGTGGATGTGGGCAAGGCCACCGCCCTTCGGGCTTCCATCAGATCCCTCCTGATGGCAGGGGTCATTGTTCCCGTCCCCTCTCTTCAAAGGGGTATTAGTTTCTACTCAAAGCCAGACTGTTCTTTCAGACCCATTCTCAACCTGAAGAAGTTGAATCTTTTTCTTCTTGTTCCCAGGTTCAGGATGGAGTCTCTCCGGTCCATCATGCAGGCGCTGGAACTGGAAGACTTCATGGCCTCCTTGGATATTCAGGACGCCTACCTACACATCCCTATTCGGCCAGACCATCAACGGTTCTTGCGTTTCGTTCCGGGCCCTGCCTTTCGGTCTCTCCACAGCACAGAGAGTCTTTACCAAAGTTATGGCGGCCCAACTGCGCTTACAGAGAATCCGGATTCTTCCATACCTGGACGACCTTCTCCTCGCTTAGTCTCAAATGGTCTTACAACAGCACCTCAGAGTCACAATTGCGCTATTGCAATCCTATGGCTGGCTGATCAACTGGCGCAAGTCCAGCCTAACTCCGTCCCAGTCCATGCTTCATTTAGGGGCGTTTCTGGACACAAAGGTTCAGCGGGTGTTTCTACCCAGGAACAAGGTAGATATCCAGACGTTAAGGCTTTCCTCAAACATTGCAGTGTTTCCCTTCATCTTTGCATGAGGATCCTAGGCAAGATGGTCTCTTGTTTTTGACATGGTGGAGTATGCCAAATTCCACTCCAGACCACTGCAACTGGAATTGCTTTGGCGCTGGAACAGGTCACATCTCCATCTCGGGTCCAGCCGGATTTCACTGTCCAGGGATGCTTGCCTGTCCTGTGGGGGCTTCAGTCGTCCCATCTCACAGTGGGCCGCCCATTCCTAATCCAGGACTGGGTCATTCTGACCACGGATGCCAGGCTATGGGCAGCCACTCCTTCCAGGTTTGTTGGTCGGCTCAAGAGACAACTCTATCCATCAATGTTCTGGAGTTCTGAGCAATATACAGAGCTCTTTGCCAAGCAGGCCCTCTTCTTGGCAAGCCTGCCCAGACCCATACAGACAATGTGACTGCGTTCGCTTATATCAACCATCAAGGTGGCACCAGAAGTCAGGCCGCCATGCAAGAGGTTGGTCACATCCTCCGTTGGGCAGAACGCTCCCTACCGGCTCTGTCGACTATTTACATCCCCGGAATACAGAATTGGGAGGCAAACTTCCTGAGTCGACAAGAGGTCCATTCCGGAGAATGGTCACTTCACCCAATGGTGTGTTCCACCTTCTAGTGACTTGCTGGGGTCGGCTGCACATAGATCTGATGTCCTCCCATCACAATCACAAACCTCCTCGGTACGGATCTCGAACTCAGGATCCAGGCACGTTTCTCGTGGACGCTCTGATAGCTCCTTGGTCCTTTCCGAAGGTTTGTGTTTCCGCCGATTGCTCTCTTACCACGTGTACTCTGATGTCTAAAGCAGGAGCGGGTCACGGCCATCCTCATTGCCCCAGATTGGCCAAGACGGACTTGGTACACGGATCTTTGCAGCCTCTCCATTCAGCCTCCAGTTCGCCTGCCTCTTCGTCCGGACCTCCTATCCCAGGGCCCTTGCCTTCACCCCGACCTACCCCGTCTGGCTTTGACGGGGTGGCTGTCGAGAGGTCGGTCCTTAAGACTGTTCTCGGACCCAGTCATTGACACTATGCTCTCAGCCAGAAAACAGTCTTCGGCCCGCATATATCATAGTGTGTGGCGACGGTACTTTCAGTGGTGCTCGGATCGTCACTACAATCCCTTGAGATATCAGGTGTCCAGGGTTTTGGCTTTTCTTCAAGCCGGTTTGAACTTGAGACTTCGGCTTGCCTCCCTGATATTGCAGGTGTCTGCTTTTTCGGTTCTCTTTCAACGAAAGGTTGCCAATTCTTCAGCTATTCACACCTTTCTGCAGGGGGTGCTACGTTTGCAACCTCCTTTTGTCCCTCCTGTTCATCCATTGACGTGTCTTTAGTCCTCTGGATGCTTCAGCGGGCTCCATTTGAACCCTTGGATTCTGTGGACCTTGCTTGGCTTACTTGGAAGAATTGTCTTCCTGTTGGCAATTGCTTCGGCACGCCGGGTTTCCGACTTGAGTGCCATCTCACATATCTCCTTTCCTAGTTTTCCACTCAGATCGGGCAGTCCTACGTACTAGAATGGATTATCTTCCTAAACTTGTTTCCAGGTTCCACATCAATCAAGAGATTGTGGTTCTGTCCTTGCTACCCGCCACGACAGATGTTCTGGAGGAGTCCTTGGTCACACTGGATGTTGTACGGGCTCTCCGTACCTATGTTGCCAGAATGGAATTCTTCCTCAAATCGGACTCCCTTTTCGTTCTTTACGATGTCCGCAAGCGTGGCTGGCCTGCTTCTAAACAAACTTTGGCCTGTTAGATCCGCATTGCCATTAGACAAGATTATCTGCTGGCTGGGCGGCCTATTCCAGCATTCGTCAGAGCTCATTCCACTCTGTCGGTTGGCCCTTCTTGGGCGGTTCACCACAGCGCTTCTGCTGAACAGCTTTGCAGGGTGGCTACGTGGTCTTCCGTAAACACTTTCATCAAATTCTGTCAGTTTGACACCTTCGCCTCGGCTGATGTGGCCTTTGGGCGTTGTGTCCTCAGTGCAGCTCTGGAGCGTTCCCGCCCGTAACGGGACAGCTTTGGGACGTCCCAGAGTCAGTGTCCACCTAGGCTGACAGAAAAAATGGGATTTGTGTCTTGCCTGTAAAATCCTTTTTTCGGAAGCCGTGGTGGACACTGGGTGCCCGCCCTCACGCTCAGTTGCTTAGGTGTCCTTTCTGCTGCCATTCCGTGCCATGGCTCTCTTGACTTCTTCTCAGTGCGTCAACCATACTTTTCCTCCCAACTTTGATGTACATATACTGTAGTTGACAGCACCCCCATATATATAACGAGCATTGTCTGAAATACAAGAAAGGGGATTATTCAAGTGGTTGTAGGGTGACGATTCCCTTACACCCACAACATAAGAATATATTATATTGAGAGTGCAGATACCCAACCCCCGGGGCAGTACAGTGTGTGTGTGTGTGTGTGTGTGTGTGTGTGTGCGCGTGTGCGCGCGCGCGCCGGTCCTTTTTCTTTTTGGTTTCTTCTCTCCAGTGCCTGTTATTGAGGCTTGTTAAGATACAACTGGCTTCCCATGGGCAGGCGGGGTATAGGGGAGGAGGAGCCTCTGCTTCACTCTGCAGAAGTTTAACGCCTTGGTGCCCGCAGTGCTCCTACACCATACCCCACAGTCCCAGTGTTCACCACGGCTTCCGAAAAAAGGATTTTACAGGTAAGACAGAAATCCCCTTATTTTAGCCCAAGTTTAACACCACGTGGTAGTCTTGCCTCCTGGTCGCCATTATGGCGTTAGACAGCCATTCAACAGAGCACCTGCAGAGTATGCAGGCTTGGCTTGGCCATAGTGTTGCTCTCCAGTAATGGGTCTGTCCCTCATTATGGCAGATAGAGTGCTAACACGTTGGGTGTGTACATGCTCTGCTAGGGAATTCAACTGAAACCCTTTTATAATACAGTAAAAAAATAGACATCAGTCCTGGGTTCTACTAGGGTTATGGGGCTAGTGATATTGTGGTTTACAGGATACATGTTGTCTTTATGCAAATTAGTTTTGAACAGGATGGGTACACAAGAGTGAATAAAAAACAATATATATTTACTCAGATTAAAGGAATGAATGATGTGTGGAAGCATACAAGTAATACTATATAACATAATGCATGTCACATACAACTGCAAAGTAGGGAGAATGGTGACATCAAAAACAGAGGATTCCTTTTAAGTTGCAGTTTTCTGTAGTGTCTGATGTTTCCTTGGATGTTGGACATAATTGATGTAGTACTGGTGATTTTTGGAAGAAGCAGATTAATTTGACATGATTAGCTGTCCTCTGTCCACATCACCCTGTATGATCAGTGTATACACTACTTGGCATAGTGTCATTGCACTTTGTTGCAAAAAAAAAATCTCCATTGCAATATAGTGTGTGTAGATGCTAATTCACCGAACATTTAGCTAGTTTTTATTATACATGAATTATCATGTAATTTGTACTACTTTTCTTATAAAGGATCAAATTCTGAAAAAGATGGAGCATGCCACACGGTCACAAAGCACAGAGGAATAATTACCCTGTACAGACATCAACAAGCCGCTTTTGCAATTACTAGCAGACGGGGCCCAATTCCTAAAGCTACAAGAGCTCAGGTGTCTGAGTTGCCAACGGGAAGTGGTGGCCACGGTCCCCCAGAGTCTGATGAGGTACTTGCTGTTTGTTTGGTTGCACTCCAATGCAATGCATGTTTTTCTTTTTCTGACCTATATGCTGTCTCTGCATATGCATGTGTAATGCTCACATTTTAGCTAGACTTCATTTAGAACATTTTGTTTGTTTTGTGATCGCTTTAAAATCTACTGCATGATACACAATGATTAAGATGGCCATTAATAACTTTTATAAGGAAGGACAACAAATGACATTTGCTAATATGCAAATAATCCTCCTACATACAGCAGTCAGTAATGCCATTTGAAGGGTAATGCAGCTTGTGTTTTATGCCACCTTTTTACAGGAAATGGCTGGTAAGGCAGCAGCTTGCACTTGGCTGCCCACCAAATGTCACCGTGAAAGACTATCAGAATTCTTGGATCTGTGTCAGAAATGAGGTTATTATTAATGGCCAATTTAGTGATCCTTTAGAAAACAGTCTCCATTGCTGTAGTGCTGCAGTTCCTGTATGGCAAACGGCCTTACTGCAGACACTGTGCCTTTTGCAGTTGTAAGCAATTTGTCTGCATTTCATGATTGGAAATAAATTTGTGTAAGCCCTATCCTTTTGTTTAGGAGACCAATCTGAAATCAGCCAAATCTCCGCACATAGAGGCTGCTAAATAGTCCGGAATTTAGGTTTACACTAATACGGCACCCTTCTCATTTGTGTATGTACAGGTGTAAACTGCAAGTGGCGTCACAACGGAGATGCTTACAACGACGTCATCTGTAGTTGCTAAGAGTTATGCTCGTTTAATGTTGTGATTAACGGGCTCCTTGTCAATATCCTGAAGTATTAAAATGGTCAATGCTATCAATTTCTGTCTTAAGAATTGTTAAGTAGAGTCCGTGTCTGGTTCCTGCAGAACTGGCCAAAAAGTAATGGTCCAGGAGGTGGGACGACGATCGAGCAGGGGACACTTTTTTTTATAATTGTTTATTTTATACAAATAGGTGAACTAAGACTGAGCACCAGCAATCATTTTTAAAAGGCTGTGGTTTTGTCCTGCCCTGCTTTATTCAGTGCTTTGGTGTTTGTTGTGGGTGTGTAATTTTTCAGATGAAAAAAAAAATTATTGCAACAAACCTCTTTAGTACTTCATAATCTCCTACTCCCAGTGGGTGCATTATATGTGCAATGGACAGCTTCTTATTGCATCAGGTGCTCAAAATTGTCTGGGCTTTCATTTGTCTCCCAAATCACTTTACTCTCCAGACATCAAGTGTGTGTTAAATGGTTCTGCAAACAGTCCCCAGACTTTATGATTTGTTATGCTTATGTAAGGTATATATCTACTTATGTTTGTCTGTGTCATGTGTTTAGACTGTGACACATCAAGTCTATTAATACCCCACACTTCTCCCAACCTTCATTGAACAAGTTCCACTTATCCATATAAACAACGTTACTTTAACTCATTTTTTTATGTTTATTTTTTTAATGTAAGACAAATGGCTTGGGATCTGTGTGGTAAGCTAAAGTAGGATTGACAACAGCAGTATAATTAGAATCTTGATGTGCGATGACACATGCTGCAAAATCTACAGACTGTAACAGCATAGGCAAACGCGGGGGGGGTTTCTGGTTGCACGGAAACCCCCATCTTCTTGGCTAGTGGCTAAAATTATGACAGCAATGGTATATAATACGATTACTAGAGCTGCCGCCATATCATGCAGTGTAAGGGACAGAGCAGAGCTGCTGCACATGCCCAGTGGTAGCAGCTTCTTCTACCAAGTTTTGTGTGTGTGGATCTGAATCCTCAATCAGTGCACTGGACCAGAGAGTAGCTACCAGGAAGAAGAGATAGTAGAGGTGGGAGAATGTATGCTTAGAAAGTGCAGTACTGGTTTTATTATGTTTGTGTATTTGTTTCTTTCTTATAGCATGCTTAACCTTTTCTTGACCACTTATCTCATTTATATGATTTAAATATGTTTAATACAGCCTATACTATAGACCATCTATAGTGTTATATAGTCATACAGTATTCCATACAGTATTCAGTGTATAAAAGACCATTTTTTACATTAATGTCAGGTTCTTCTACCATTCCCCCAGACTCCTGCTCATGCTCTAATGTTCCACAGAGTGGGAGATTGTGGATTGCATTTGGAAACCCCCTCTAGAAATCCTGCGTTTGCCACTGAACAGATTGGTTAGTCTGGCCCATGCTGTATATTGTAGACTGTATATAGTAGCAGCACTGTCGGCCTTTGAAGGGAATAAAATATATGAATGCTTCACTTTATCCGTCTTGCTGTGTTCTAATTAATTTGTGAACTCATAGGGAACTGTATTTACTAGATCTAGTTGTAGTTCGCTAGCTGTAACATAATGGGGGGGGGGGGGGGAGAATTACCATCAGCCGCAGTAATGGGTTAAGTTAACACACCTATTGCACAAAAATTCTGCTTATCGCCAGTATGCACGCTTCCGTTTATCACGCAATTCAATGATGAAAATGGCAAAATCGGCTACCATGCAGTAAATTTTGCTTGTTTTACAGGCGTTAAGTATAGGGAAAAATGGGGAAATCCTGCCTGTATCCCGAAAAACACAAACTAATATAGGTTAACATTATGGAAGCCTATTATTGGCCATAACAAAAAAGTATCTGGGGTTCTTAAAATGTGTCAAATGGCTGCTATATGCATTATGCTGAAACATCGAAAAAAACTATTGAAGCAACTTTTTTTGTGCAAAATAAATGCTCTACTTAAATTAGGGTACTAATATATGGATTGGTATCAGGTGAGCAGCAGTTGGGAGACCGCCGGGATGGCATCTGTCAGATGACCCTTGCTGGCTCGCTACAGGTTCTATTCCTACTCTGTGGGTGTCGTGGACACCCAAGAGTAGAAAATAGTCCCTGTTGTTCGGCATGCCGACCATCGGGCTAGTCAGTGTTCGGGATGCTGGCGCCTTTATTGTGACTGCCGGTCACATAACCACATGCCCTAGTATATATGTGGGTTTAAAAAAAATACAAAAAAAAATAAAATGCAAATAACTCCTGCCTGCAAGCCTAAAAACACCTCTCCCACTCATAAAGCACCCCATATACCTGTCCCATGCCTAGTACCCCAATTTCCTGCATTTTGCATTCCCCCCCCAAAAAAAAAAATGACATGTCATTATGGGACGAAGAAAAATAATGAAAAACGTCTAAGTGCCTAATTAGTCATTAAGGGGGGTGTCCCAGTGGATGTGAACAAAGTACCAACATTTTTACCTTTTACAATTTTGTTTTTCGTTTTTTTCCCAATTTCACTGCTCAGGAGGTGGTGAAAAGAAATCCTCGTTAACCTATGGAGAATTATAGCGAGTTATGTTCTGCAAATTGGATCCGTTTCAGCAAGTTCCAATAAAAGCCCATTTTTCACGTGAAAACGGTTTATCTTGGCTAATTAAATTCCCCCCAGAATGAACATTGTAGTGAACTTGAAGGAAATTTATCTGTATCGTTAACTGAAATATACAATAGATAAACGTGATCATGGCAAGTAGTATTGTACAGTCTGTGTTACAATATTACTTACAATTAACAATTTAAAGCTAGAGGTCTGTTTCATATATCTCACTGAAATTGCTAATTTTTGAGTTTAAAACCTGAAGTCAAGATTACCCGTGTCGGCACTTTTTCCACCTCAGACCCAATAAAATGCAACTGAAATTCAAATATAAAATTTTAGGAAAATGTGAAAATAAACAGACAATGTCCGTATTGCAGAAATGTGCACACAGTTTATCTTTTACTGGATGTAGATGCCCTTTTGCTCTTATTAAAGCAATGTATCTCTGAATAAGTGTCTGCTTTGTACACCTGAACTGGCTCTGTCCCACTCATCCCTGCAGTTCAAGGGCCATCACATTGTGTGGTGTCTCCCGTACACGGCCCCCACTTTCTAAATGTTTTCCCTAGGGTTGAAGTCTGGGCTCCGGCCCATTCCAAACCGTGATCTGCCTTTTCTGAAGCTATTCCTCAGTGGACATGGATGTGACCCATTCCATGATATTTTATGTGACACTGTAAAAAACAAACAAAAAAAAAACTCCTGTATTTTTTGAGTTTTCAACATGTGTTGACAAATTAAATCTAACTCTCTCTCATAGGTTTTCAATAAAAAAACAGGTTTTACTTTGGATTTAGGGGAATTATGACGTACAAGTTTACTTTACAAAGCAGTGGTGGACTTGGCCTTGTCCTGTATGTGACAACTTAAACATTTTCTGCTGGGTATAATGGAGAATTATTTTTCTCTAGCATCCATAAGGGATATTGGTGGCAGATTAGTACAATGGGGTATAGACTGGTCCAAAGGAGCCAGTGCACTTTAAATTTCTTCAACTGGGTGTGCTGGCTCCTCCCCTCTATGCCTCCTCATACAGGTCAGTTTAGAAAAAAGTGCCCTCAGAAGAGGATGCACACTCTGTAAGCTCCAGGGCTTTCTTTTCTTCAATTTCTTTTAAACTTTTATTTCTTTCGGTATGCTGTTTGGGCATCAGCATACCTGCACCGTGGGAGTTGGGGGGGGGGGGGGGAGATGACGGGGGACGGTCACCGGCCTCTTGATGTGCAGAGCCGCTTCCCCGCTGTTTGAAGGGGTGTTTGTTCAGCGTGACATGGCGCCTTGGCTGTGGCAGCCGCAGCATGGCGCACACCCCTAACACTGCCTGAAGTTGATCATCGGTGGTGAGTACACACCGGGGACCCCGCTAGGGGAGTCCCCCGGTTTACGGTTCGGCAGAAGCGCGGGTGAGGCGTACGACCCGCTGTGGCACCTGCGTGAGACTGGCTATATACCTTGTATCAAGCATTTATGCGAGGCTACAAACACTTAGGAGACATTGCCAGTATAAAGATTACACAGTAGCTTCGGTGCCATTGCTGGAGGCGGAGCTACATCAGAGCGGGCTCAGAGACTTTTTGGAGCCTTCCTCTGCATAAGCAGCAGCAGCCTCACACAGCTCCTCCATAACGGTCACACGCTGGATCACTGGTACCGGGTGTAGAGGGGGAAAGCCGCTATATTGTGCACAAATATCATCCCTCTGAGGGATTTTTCATTAGACAGTCTCACTGTTTATATGCATATGTGAAACGCTGACAGCCTCGCTGGGGCTGTGCAGCGCTGGGTGCACTGGTGTCCTCTCTCTCTCTCTCTCTCTCTCTCTCTCTCTCTCTCTCTCTCTCTCTCTCTCTCTCTCTCTCTCTCTCTCTCTCTCTCTCTCCTGTGTTTCCTCTCATATGCAATAGGGCAGGCTTGTATTGTAGTTCAGGCTGTGTTGTATGTGTTCTATACCTGTTTTTCTTCTTCACAATGGTAAAACAGAAGTTATGCAGTGTGTGTAATGCTAGATTTTCCCCTAGCTCATCTGGCTCAATATCATGTGAGCAGTGTAGTCGGTCATCACAAAATGCTGATAACGATGTGGAGTCCAGAGCCCTCCTGGCTGGGGGCTGTCAAAACTATGATGTGTGATATGTCCTTTCAACTCACTGCAAATGCCAATAAAACTCGGGAACTGCAACAAGCAGTGGCAGATCTAGCTGCTAAACATCCCCCCTGTCCACTACAGGTGCACAAAAACGTGCTTTACCTGCACTTCTATCAGATACTGATGATGATATACAGGATGATGTGGACTCCTTAAGTGGGGACTCCACCCCTACACAGGGTATTGAACCCCTCATATTGGCTATTCGTGATGTGTTAAAGTTCCCCCTGGAGGATGATAGTAATCAGCAGTCATTTTTCCTCCCATAAGATGATTATTATTACATTTTATTTATAAGGTGCCACAAGTGTTTCGCAGCGCCGTACAAAGGACAGTACAGAGAGACAAAACGTAGCATTACAGTAAATAAATAACAAAAATAGAGTACAGGTAACAAGGAGCACCACACATTCTCAAGACATAATACAGCTAAGATGTAAGTAGTGACGGAGTGATCATTGTACCACTAGGAGCTGGTGGCCATAGATAGAGATGAGCCTTTACCAGCAGGAGAAAAAGTGGTAAAGATGGTCGCTGAGTAGGTTAAAGCTGCGAGTGAAATGTGTCGAAGTGGGCTTAGATAACAAGAGGAAAGAGGGCCCTGCTCTGAAGAGCTAACAATCTAGTGGGAAGGGTCGACAGACAGATGACATGAGGTGCAAGCAAGCGGGAGGTAGCCTGATGGCAGTATACATACAAAGCTGAGATGTTCAAGGCATGAGGCAGGGGGATGGAGGAGCGGCCAGGACTAGGTTATGCATCGGGAGGGTATGCTTTGATGAATAGGTGGGTTTTTAGTGCCCGTTTGAAGCTTTGCAAGGTAGGGGAGAGTCTAATGGAGCGGGGGAATGCGTTCCACTGAAGGAGTTTGAAGAGGATTCTGTAGGGGAATGGGAGCCAGTGTACATTTTGTCGAAGGGGAGTGACAGATGTGGAGCGTCGGGAGAGGAAGATAAGCCTAGCTGCGGCGTTCAAGACAGATTGGAGGGGGAGCAAGCGAAGCCAGTGAGGAGAACATTGCAGTAGTCGAGTCGTGAGATGACCAGTGAGTGGATGATAAGTTTAGTTGCACTCTTGGAGAGAAATGGCCTGATACGAGCAATGTTGCGTAGCTGGAACAGACAGGATAGTGCCAGAGCTTGGATGTGGGGTGCAAAGGAGAGGGAGGAGTCAAGAGTGACGCCCAAGCAGCGGAGTTGGGGAACGGGGGAGATGGGGGTGTTGTCAACAATGATAGAGATATTGGACGGGGGTGTTCCTCTGGATAGGGGAAAGATGATGAGTTCAGTTTTGTTCATGTTGAGCTTTAGAGAGCGCTCAGACATCCAGGAGGAGATTGCGGAGAGGCAGCTGGAAACCTGAGTGAGGACAGGGGGACAGATCAGGAGAGGTAGAGTTGTGTGTCATCAGCATAGAGGTGATATTGAAGGCCAAAGGAGTTAATGATTGCTCCCAGGGAAGAGGTGTACAGGGAGAACAGAAGGGGGCCAAGGACAGAACCCTGAGGGACACCAACAGGAAGGATGGAAGGGTGTGAGGTGGTGCCGGAGGTAGACACAGAGAAGGAGCGGTTAGTGAGGTAAGAAGATAAACTGACATGAATGATTTTAAAAGGAAAACCCATTTGTGGAGGAAGCTCCCACTCACCGTTATGGGTCGTATCAACCTAATTAAGATGTCTGTTCAACCCAAGTATCTCTAGATATTGCAACATTCACCCATATAGCTCCCTAAAAAATAGTTCTCTGCTATTGATAGTGTAATATCTTTTATATGGGGAGGTAGAACACCTAGAGTAGCCCTGAAAGCTCTTGACAAATCCAAATTGGATGGTGGGTTGGAACTTCCCAATATACGTATATACTATTTGGCCTCCCAATTAGTTCACCTCTCTAATTGGATCCTGGGTAAGGGTGGAACTACATTGGCTGGATTCTATGCTGAGTGGGTGGGGTCTCCTCTCTCTCTCTCTCTCTCTCTCTCTCTCTCTCTCTCTCTCTCTCTCTCTCTCTCTCTCTCTCTCTCTCTCTCTCTCTCTCTCTCTCTCTCTCTCTCTCCTGTTAAGTTTTTACTGTCTGGCTCTTCTATCTCTGCTCTCACTCCTATTTTGCGGCGAGCCCTACAGGTGTGGCATCTGACGCATACTTTTTTTGAATGGCGTGACTTTGATGAGGAGTCCCCTCTGTGGTTCAATGCCGCATTTAATCATTTACTTCATTTATCACAAGATAATTTGTGGTTGAGGGCGGGAGTTACGGCAAATCACTTGTATGAAGGGGGTCCTTTGCACAGATGCGTAATGATTATGATATGCCCAACTCATCTTTTTTTCGGTATCTTCAGCTGCAACATGCAACACAAGTGCAGTTTGGTCACTCGCCTCTAGCCATTTCAATATCCCCGGTTAAAACATTGCTTATTAAGTTAGGCTCGAAAGGGCAGATTTCTACAATATATGCCACATTAAATGAACATGTCAGCATGCATTTGTTTGATCCTTTGAAAGTTAAATGGTAGCAGGATCTAGGTGAGCTTTCTAACGAACAATGGCCGCAAATGTTAGGTTCCACTAGATATACCACCCCCTGCGTTCGATACCAACAGGTCTTTTTTTTTTTTTTTTTTAAATATAATACAGAGTGTATCATACCCCAGTATCGCTTCATAGAACACAACTCCGTTTGGATACTTGCTGCCCAAAGTGTGGTGTGGAGGAGGCTGATTTCTGGCACCTATTATGGTTCTGCTCGAAGGAATTTCCCTTTTGGACCAAAGTTTGGAATGATACTACCCTCACTGAGCCATACCTACCTGAGATGAACCCTAAAATTTGCCTGTTTGGGTTAGATGTTGAGGAAATACATTCTCTAGTACTTTACAGATATGTTTTATGCCTGACCACTATGGCTAAGGTGTTGATAGCGAGCAATTGGTTCTCACCTGCATCACCTAGCATCTCTCAATGGAGAGCTCTCATTAATGACATCTCTGGACATGAGACTGTTGTTTCGGTCCAGGGTTGCGATGTTGAATTACTATGGAACACATCAATATTAGGGGCGGACCCATCAATATAGGAAAGCACACGGGTGGAACTACGTGTAGGTACCTGGTATGCTGCACGTATATGGCTTTTGAACACTTGTTTTATCTAGCTAAATTTCCACCAATACATAACACTTCTTCTCTCGTTCTAGATGTATATTTGATACATTACTGTATGCATACTAATGCTTATTCTTTTTCTCTGACTGTGCTATTTTCACTGAAATGATGAGTATACTGAATTCTATGTACAAATGACCAGATACGCATTGTTTAATGTGTTTAGATGTTTATTTAGTTCTCTTTTTCTATGTTACGCGCTTTGTAGTGTAACGTGCATTTGTACACCAAGTTGAATTTAAACCAATAAAAATATTACACAATTAAAAAAAAAAAAAAAAAAAGAAAAGATAAACTGATAGTCACATTTCTTGACTCCAAGGAGTTGAATGATTTATTTAAAATAGCCTGGAAAAATCCAGATAAAAAAATATCAGATGTCCAAACTGTTTTTGCGTACATTCCCCTTTGCCCCTGAAGGCAGGAAATTCTGGGAAGAATCTCCAGCAGTAGACGTCTGTCTACTGCTGAAATCTATATACACTTCTGCAGGTGTAGCTCAAAGATCAGTCATCGCAGGTTGCTGGATGACACATGCCATTCATTCCTGGGCTACTCAAATGCAGGAATGTCTTTCGGGTGATATGACCTTAGTTACTACTGTAACTTTCCTAAAACACATTCAGGACAAGACTAGGGTCCTCTGTGACTCCCTTAAAGAGATTGGCAATATTAATGCTAGGACTACGGCTGTGTACCCATGCAGGTACCCACCCACCCCGAGGGGATCTCGTGGTGGGAGCTCGGTTATGTCACTACAGCCACATCTGGGACGGTTCCTGCCAAGATGCTTGGGTAAGGGACCTTATCTCTCAGGGTTACAAGCTGGAGTTCGTCAGTGCTCCTCCCCACCGATTTTTCAAATCAGGCTTACCAGCTTTGGAATACAGGTTGAGTATCCCTAATCCAAAATGCTTGGGACCAGAGGAATTTTGGATATCGGATTTTTCCGTATTTTGGAATAATTGCATACCATAATGAGATATCATGGTGATGGGACCTAAATCTAAGCACAGAATGCATTTATGTTACATATACACCTTATACACCCAGCCTGAAGGTAATTTTAGCCAATATTTTTAATAACTTTTTGCATTAAACAAAGTGTGTGTACAGTCACACAATTCATTTGTTTCATATACACCTTATGCACACAGCCTGAAGGTCATTTAATACAATATTTTTAATAACTGAGTATTAAACAAAGTTTGTGTACACTGAGCCATCAAAAAACAAAGGTTTCACTATCTCAGTCTCACTCAAAAAAGTCCGTATTTCGGAATATTCCGTATTTCGGAATATTTGGATATGGGATACTCAACCTGTATATGCGTGGTACGCTACTACTGGCCATAAACAAGTTGGTCCAGTCCCAGGTCATTGTTCCAGTACCCCTGCAACAACAAGGACAAGGTTACTACTCCAGTCTGTTCGTGGTGACAAAACCAGACGGGTCTGTGAGACCCATTCTGAATCTAAAGTCCTTGAATCCTTACCTGAAGGTTTTCAAATTCAAGATGGAATCTTTGAGAGCAGTGGTCGCAGGCCTAGAGCAACAGGAATTCCTAGTGTCCCTGGATATCAAGGACCCATATCCCCATTTGGCCTCCTCATCAGGCCTATCTGCGGTTCGCCCTACTGAACGATCACTACCAGTTTCAGGCGTTACCCTTCGACCTGTCTACAGCTCCGAGGGTGATCACGAAAGTGATGGCGGAAATTTATGTTTTCAGCTCAGGATCCAGGGGTTCAACGTAATAACATACCTGGACAACCTCCTGATAAAAGCGAGTTCCAGGGAGCTTCTATTGCTCCACCATCCAAATTCGGACACGGATGGATCCTCAATCTGCAGAAGTCCCAACTGGAACCATCTCAGCGGATCCTGTTTCTGGGGATGCTACTGGATACGGTAGCACAGAAAGTGTTCTTCCCAGAGGACAAAATTAGAACACTTCAAGAAATTATTTGCATGGTTCTCCGACCTGCTCGAGTATCCATTCTTCTTTGCATAAAATTGTTGGGAAAGATAGTGGCCTCGTACGAGGTGATACAGTTTGTAAGGTTTCATGCCAGACCTTTCCAATTGGACATCCTGAACAAGTGGTCCGGTTCTTCAGATGCATTGGATGATTCGGCTGTCACCCCAGGCCAGGATTTCACTCCTGTGGTGGCTACAATCTTCCAACTTGCTAGAAGGTCGACGCTTTGGGATTCTGGATTGGATCCTCCTCACGACGGACGCGAGTTTGAGAGGATGGGGAGCTGTCACCTAGGGGGCGCATTTCCAGGGCACGTCGTCTGCCCAGGAGGCCCTACTTCCGATCAACATCCTGGAACTTTGGGCCTTCTACAGTGCTCTGATTCAGGCCTCCCCTATGCTTCGTGATCGGTTATCCAGGTTCAATCTGACAACGCCACAGCTGTGGCGTACATCAATCGACAAGGAGGGACAAAAAGCAGAGCCTGCATGCGAGAAGTGTCAAGAATACTCTTCTGGGCAGAAAGACATGCAAGAGCACTGTCCGCAATCTTCATTCTGGGAGTGGACAACTGAGTTGCTACGATCTCCATCCAGGGGAGTGGGGACTACACCCTCAGGTGTTTCAACAGATGATAGACAGGTGGGGCTGCCCACAGATAGACTTGATGGTCTCTCGCCTCAACAAGAAGCTTCACTGCTATTGCTTGCGAACCAGGGACCCTCAGGCGAGCGCAGTGGATGCGCCGACGTCGCCTTGGCCTTACCAGCTGGTCTACCTATTTCCTCCGATTCCGTCAATCCCAAGGGTGCTCAAGTGGATCAGGCATTAAGTAGTGCAAGCAATCTTAATTGCCCCGGATTGGCCCTGAAGAGCGTGGTACACGTCTCTTCTGGACATGGCCGTACAGGACCCTTGGCCTTTACCGCTAAGAAGAGATCTTCAGCAAGGACCATTCGTCTACCCGGACTTACGGCGGCTTTGTTTGATGGCATGGAAGTTGAGCAGAACATCATAGCTCACAAAGGGCTTCCAAAAAGGTCATTGCCACTATGGTGCAAGCCAGAAAACCTGTGACGTCAAAACACTATCATATCTGGTGGAGATATATGTGAGGAACGCACATGTCCGTCTACAGAATTCCACTTGGGAAGATTCCTTCGCTTCCTGCAGACTGGAGTGGATAAAGGCTTACGTCTTGGATTCCTTAAGGTCCAGATTTCAGCTCTTTCAGTCTTCTTCCAGAAGAAGTTCGCTATCCTGACAGTTCAGACCTTCTTGCAAGAGGTGCTTCACATACAACCCCCCTTTGTTCCGCCTATGGCACCTTGGGATTTGGATGTGGAATTACGCTTTCTACAGTCCTCCTGGTTTGAACCTCTGTTGACTCTAGAAGACGAGTACCTCATGTGGAAGACTGTGATGTTACTGGCCCTGGCTTCTGCTTGACATGTCTCATAATTGAGGGCCTTTATCGTGTAAAAGTTCCTACTGTCTTTTACGAGAACATAGCGAGCACTGGACTAGACAGCAGTTCCTGCAGAAGGTGGTCTCCGCGTTTCACTTGAATCAACCTATTGTGATTCCATCCAGTTCTGGCACTTCTGCTCCTCCAGAGGCATAGGATGCAGTGCGAGCCTTGAAGATCTAGGTCAAGAGGACGGCTCAGATCAGAAAGACTGATTCCTTGTTCGTGCTGTATGATGTGCAGAAAAAGGGTTGCCCTGCTTCAAAGCAGTCCATTGTTCGTTGGATTCGGCTTACTATCCAACAGGCTTATGTGTCGGCAGCCTTACTTGTTCCACAGTCTCTGAAGGCCCACTCTACAAGATCAGTGGGGTCTTCCTGGGCGTCTGCCCGTGGAGTCTCGGCCCTGCAACTATGCCGAGCTACTACCTGGTCGGGGAAGAACACCTTTTGTGAAGTTCTACAAGTTTGATACCCTGGCCAAAGAGGATACTCCGTTTGGGGAGGCGGTGCTGCAGATGTCTCCGCACATTCCCGCCTGTTCTGGAAGCTTTGGGAGATCCCCATCGTACGAATCTGTCCCCAATATCCCTTATGGATGCTCGAGAAAATAGGCTTTTAAATACCTACCGGTAAATACTTTTGGGTGTGGATCATTAGATCGACAGTGTCTAGGTCGACCACTATAGGTAGACAGTCACTAGGTCGACAGTGTTGAAAGGTTGACAGGGTTTATAGGTAGACATGTGCTAGGTCGACAGGTCAAAAGGTTGACGTGGTTTTTTTTTTTTTTTGGTGTCGTTTTCTTCGTAGTGTGACCGGGAACCCCAATTAGTGCACCGTGTCCCCTCGCATGGCGAGCGAACTTCGGGCAATCTGCCTCGCTCTGCTACCGCTTCGCTTGGCACAGATTACCATTCCAATCGTAGTCCACGTGGATCGTTAAGTATGAAAAAGTAAATTAAAAAAAGAGAATTTTTTAAAAAAAAATTCATGTCGACCTTTTGACCTGTCAACCTAGTGACTGTCGACCTACAGTGGTCGACCTAAACATTGTCGACCTTCAGACCGGATCCCATCCTTTTCTCGTAGTCCATAAGGGATATTGGTCGCCCGCCTCTGTGCGGTGAATTTCTGCAGGTTCTCTGTTATGTGGTACCTGTTCAGCTGTTTGCTGTTCCTGTTGCCAGCTATTGCTGGCCCAGTTATGTTTATGGTGTGCTGGTGTGTAAATCTCACCACACTTATTGTTATGTTCCTTCTCTCAAGTATGTAATTCTTCTTCGGGCACTGTTACCTATCACTGACCTGTAGGATGAGGCATAAAGGGGAGGAGCCAGCACACCCAGTTGAAGAAATTTTTAACGTGCACTGGCTCCTTTGGACCCATCTATACCCCATCGTACTAATCTGTCCCCAATATCCCTTATGGACTACGAGAAAAGGATTTACCGGTAGGTATTTAAAATCCAATTTTTTTTTTTCTACAGAAAAATAAATAAATTCCTCATATTAACATATCAATCTTTAATAAAACTTGTACAGATGTCTCGTACGTGACAGTGGAATGGCCCATATGTGCTTTGTATCATTATGTTGTTCTTTAGCTTTGTGACAGAGGTTGGCATGTTTTAGAGCTCCTGTCCCTGCTGAATGGGTGAGAGCGCAGCCCCAAACATTATACTGCAACCACCAAGCTGCACAGTTTGTATCTTTTGTATATTTTTTTTATATTTTTTTAGACTTAAGACCATGAAGTTCAGCTTTGGTCTCCTTAGGACATATTGCAAAAGAAAAAAATCTGAATCTGATCATTAATGTGGTAGTTTAGGACATTCCAATGCTGAGAACAGGCCGGCTGCAGCTGAAGGATCAGGGACTGCTTTACAGGACTGCTTCCTGTGTAAGGGTGTGTACACACGGTGAGATCCTTGCTATGTTCGATTTTTACTTGCGATTTCCCTTGAACTCCCCGGAGCCCAGATAGCACAGATTTTGACTAACTTTTCTTGAGATCTGGACTATGTGTGCTTACGATTTTGGCTTATGTGAGATTTTGGCTTATGTGAGATGTCATTGACATGTGAGATGAACTAGATAGTACACCGATCTAGCAAGGATTGACTTGCCTGCACAGTCTATCTTTTCTTGCGATGCCGACCTGGCGGGGCCGCGCATCGGGATCGCAAGGTGACTTTCACCTTGCGATTTGCACTAACTTTTCTTGCGATTTTGACTATATAGTCAAAATCTCAAGAAAAAATCTCACCGTGTGTACACTCCTTAAGGCAGTTTGGGCTGTGACTCCATTGCAGATGCCCAAGTTCTGTGGAAATTGAAAAGACACATGAAGTTTGGATAATGTGGGCATTTTCTTGAGGATCCTTTGGTGTAACGCAGTAATAGCCATATCTGAACAAACCTAGATGGAAAAATAAAGAATCTCCTCCTATCCTCTAGTTAAATATTTTAATTTTAAACGAGTAGACATAATTGGAGGAATGTGACTTAATGCAAAGAATATAAAGTGGGTGTCCATGTAATGTCCTGCAAAGAACGGACTATGGTCCCTATAGTAGATGCTAGAAGTAGTATGTTTAATGCTACAACTATTCCATTAGGGGACCCCATGGATAGAACAATGGAAAAGTAATTGAAAAAGTTGCACATTTATAGAAGGTCTGCGTAGTCCTGTATTGTCATAGCTTCAGTGGCCGGAGCTCTCCGGCTACTACACGGCAAACAGATGTGGAAGATACAGTATGCAGACTTTGTTGGAGAAGTAAGAAGTACAGTATTATGTAGAGAATAAAGGTTGTTTTTCCTCAGGCGACTAAGGAAGTTCAACATCCCACAGAAGCTTCTGCTCCTCTTCTACTCTGCAACTGTGGAGTCTAAACTGTGCTCCTCGATACTGGTATGGTACAGTGCCGCCAGCGCGAGGGACAGATGCAGGCTACGCCTCCAAAAGGTGGTAAGAACCGCAGAGAAGATCACCTGGGCCGACCGTCTCTCAGTCCAGGACCTGTACCTGTCCAGAGCTAAAAAGCGGGCAACGAAGATGGCAAAGGACCAGCTACACCCTGGCCACAGCATGTTTAACTTGCCAGGTCCACCAGATGCCTCAAAAGTTTCTTTCCCCAAGCGGTCCTCCTGCTGTACTCCTACGGTATTCCTATCTGTATGACTTCACTCCCCCCCCCCCCCCCCCCCACCCAATCTTGCTTATCTGTTATTTACTTTGCTGTTAGGCAAACTGATGACAAATTCCTAGTATCTTCTTTATGAAGGGAATTTCTTATTTACAGCAAAGTTTTATGCAGTGATGCTAAAAGCTTCTGTAGAAGATTCCCATTGTTTGCCTCATGGCGGGAGAAAATGTTCCCGTTAACCCATGTCCCTCTAAATGTCAGCACTTAAGGTGGGTACACACTGGAAGATATATCTACCGATCAATTGATCGGCAGATATATCTATGGACGGATCGGACAGTGTGTTGAACATACACACTGCCCGATCTGTCGGGGACTGACGTCATGAACTGGCTGGGCGTGTGCACATGCCCTCTGCCAATACAAATGATACAATAGGCAATAAACACTTAATGGTGTAGATGGAGGTTTACCAGATATTGGTAGTGACAAATGCCTTGTATTGAAACCTATTTGAAGTATATGTGCAGAAGTTCACACGCCATGTGATAAGTAATCAAGATGGAGGTTTACCAGATTTCAATGAAGTATGGACCTTAAGATATGTTTCCCTCATAGGTTTTCTGTCGTAGGACTTTATACGTATTGCATACGCTCGGAATCCATATAGAAGGAAAGAAATATTTCCACAAATAGTGTAGTACGTTCAATACAAGAAAATTGAATAAGTTGCAAACAATAAAACCATAAAATAAGGCAATATACGTTGAATGGTACAGATGGAGGTTTACCAGATAGTGATGGTATAAACGTCTCGTATAATGCTCAGTTGAAATAAAAATTCACATCACATATAGTAAATAATCAAGGTGGGGGTTTACCAGACATCCATGAGGTATGGACCTTAAGATGTATCAAATGGGGAGAAAACCGGCTCCGGAGCCTGTCTCCTTGGTCCAAAAGAACTCTGTCCGTGTGGTAAAGATTTCCACAGCAATAAAACTCGTACAGTCCGACGCGTTTCGGGACCTCTCCCTTCCTCAAGGCAGTATGACAGGACTAGGCCTAGTATTGGCTGACTGCACCTAATTCTGTTATATGGAACGTACTACACTTTTTTTTGGAATTATTTCTGTTTTCTTTTATATGGCTTTCTAGTTCTTGAAATACGCATAAAGCCTCACGAAAGAGTATTTGTGAGGGAAGTATAATCTGCTTACTTATTTCTACCCTAGCGCACTTCAGCTGGTCTAAACCTTTTTCATTCACGCTATCCATTTCCGGTATTGGGGATACCTTTTGACTAGTTATATCTACCTTTGGCGCCCGGACACTTTTCTATCATCTTTCTAGTGTACACACGCCCACCCAGTTGAGCTGTCAATCACCGCCGGCCGCCGCAGCATGTGACCGCCCGTACACACACAGCGATGTGCTAATATATCGGTAGAAATATTGGCAGTCGGCTGTGTTGCGGGACTGACGCGATACGTCTGTGTACGGAGTACACAGACGTATTGGCCGTACACCCTGGCAGACGGACCCGCTATATATTGGCCATTCAAGAGAATGGCCAATATATCGGCCAGTGTGTAGGTGTACGGGCCTTAAGTGGAAGTGTGTAGGTGTTGGAAACACTGTAACAGACCAATACTGGACTGCAGCTAATATCCCTGTGAGACCTGACAGCAGCAGCTCTGAGCCTCCCATTCTTCGGCTATTTAAGCCCAGCCAAAAAAACAAGAAATAGTATACAGCAACAATACCTAACGCTGCATTATTCTCCTGTCCTCTACCCACTGGAAATAAATGACGATAAGTGTAAAGGTCGAGATAACAGCCTTGTTTTTAGCACACACTTCAAACTACTTTTTTCACTTCTGTATTGAACTTGTTTAGTATTTTGCTTCAAAACTTATTGATAGTCTCAGTACTTTTTAGAAAGAAAAAAAAAAGTTTGCCAATAAAGATGGTAATGATTACAGTTATTAATCAGTGGGGCAGATGTGTTAAGAATAGAGAAGTGATCAACCAGTGATAAGTGGAAGGTGATAAAGCACCAGCCAATCATTACGGGTTTGAAAATGTCAGGAACTGATTGGATGGTGCGTTTTCACCTTCCACTTATCACTTCCTTATCACTTCTCCAGGCTTAATACATCTGGTGCAGTGTCCCTAGTGCGCTTATCAATAGCACATTTATGTCTTAAAGGGTAGCATACAATTCAGCCCATGCTTTAGGTTGCAGGGGGAATTTGTATTACGTAGGCTTCCTTTCTGTGTCATGGCAATATTATGTCCTCATGCAGTTTTTCCTCAAGCAAGGTAATGCTGGTCTTCAAACTTTGTGCAGCATTTTTTGCAGGTGGTAGCCTGTGAGCTACCAAACTGGTTTTCTCTAACGTCCTAGTGGATGCTGGGGACTCCGAAAGGACCATGGGGAATAGCGGCTCCGCAGGAGACTGGGCACAAAAGTAAAAAGCTTTAGGACTACCTGGTGTGCACTGGCTCCTCCCCCTATGACCCTCCTCCAAGCCTCAGTTAGATTTTTGTGCCCGAACGAGACGGGTGCAGGCTAAGGGGCTCTCCTGAGCTGCTTAGTGTAAAAGTTTAAAGTAGGTTTTTTATTTTCAGTGAGACCTGCTGGCAACAGGCTCACTGCACCGAGGGACTAAGGGGAGAAGAAGCGAACTCACCTGCGTGCAGAGTGGATTGGGCTTCTTAGGCTACTGGACATTAGCTCCAGAGGGACGATCACAGGCCCAGCCATGGATGGGTCCCAGAGCCGCGCCGCCGGCCCCCTTACAGAGCCAGAAGACTGAAGAGGTCCGGAAAATCGGCGGCAGAAGACGTCCTGTCTTCAATAAGGTAGCGCACAGCACTGCAGCTGTGCGCCATTGCTCTCAGCACACTTCACACTCCGGTCACTGAGGGTGCAGGGCGCTGGGGGGGGGCGCCCTGAGACGCAATAAAAACACCTGTTTTGGCAAAAAATACATCACATATAGCTCCTGGGCTATATGGATGCATTTAACCCCTGCCAATTTTTACATAAAAAAGCGGGAGAAAGGCCGCCGAAAAGGGGGCGGAGCCTATCTCCTCAGCACACTGGCACCATTTTTTCCTCACAGCTCCGTTGGAGGAAGGCTCCCTGACTCTCCCCTGCAGTCCTGCACTACAGAAACAGGGTAAAACAAGAGAGGGGGGGCACTAAATTGGCATATAAATATATACAGCAGCTATATTAGGGAAAAACACTTATATAAGGTTATCCCTGTATATATATATAGCGCTCTGGTGTGTGCTGGCAAACTCTCCCTCTGTCTCCCCAAAGGGCTAGTGGAGTCCTGTCCTCTATCAGAGCATTCCCTGTGTGTGTGCTGTGTGTCGGTACGTTGTGTCGACATGTATGAGGAGGAAAATGGTGTGGAGGCGGAGCAATTGCCTGTGTTAGTGATGTCACCCCCTAGGGAGTCGACACCTGACTGGATGGTCTTATGGAAAGAATTACGTGATAGTGTCAGCACTTTACAAAAGACTGTTGACGACATGAGACAGCCGGCAAATCAGTTAATACCTGTACAGGCGTCTCAAACACCGTCAGGGGCTCTAAAGCGCCCTTTACCTCAGGTCGATACAGACACAGACACGGACACTGACTCCAGTGTCGACGGTGAGGAAACAAACGTATTTTCCAGTAGGGCCACACGTTACATGATCACGGCAATGAAGGAGGTTTTGAACATTTCTGATACTACAAGTACCACAAAAAAAGGTATTATGTGGGGTGTGAAAAAACTACCCGTAGTTTTTCCCGAATCAGATGAATTAAATGAGGTGTGTGATGAAGCGTGGGTTTCCCCCGATAAAAAACTGCTAATTTCTAAAAAGTTATTAGCATTATACCCTTTCCCGCCAGAGGTTAGGGCGCGTTGGGAAACACCCCCTAGGGTAGATAAGGCGCTCACACGCTTATCAAAACAAGTGGCGTTACCGTCTCCTGATACGGTCGCCCTCAAGGAACCAGCTGATAGGAAGCTGGAAAATATCCTTAAAAGTATATACACACATACTGGTATTATACTGCGACCAGCAATCGCCTCAGCCTGGATGGGCAGTGCTGGGGTGGCTTGGTCGGATTCCCTGACTGAAAATATTGATACCCTGGACAGGGACAATATATTATTGACTATAGAGCATTTAAAGGATGCATTTCTATATATGCGAGATGCACAGAGGGATATTTGCACTCTGGCATCAAGAGTAAGTGCGATGTCCATTTCTGCCAGAAGAGGATTATGGACGCGACAGTGGTCAGGGGATGCGGATTCCAAACGGCATATGGAAGTATTGCCGTATAAAGGGGAGGAGTTATTTGGGGTCGGTCTATCGGACCTGGTGGCCACGGCAACGGCTGGGAAATCCACCTTTTTACCCCAAGTCACCTCGCAGCAGAAAAAGATACCGTCTTTTCAGGCTCAGCCTTTCGTCCCCATAAGGGCAAGCGGGCAAAAGGCCACTCATATCTGCCCTGGGGCAGAGGAAGGGGAAAAAGACTGCAGCAGACAGCCTCTTCCCACGAACAGAAGCCCTCCCCCGCTTCTGCCAAGTCCTCAGCATGACGCTGGGGCCTTACAAGCGGACTCAGGCACGGTGGGGGCCCGTCTCAAGAATTTCAGCGCGCAGTGGGCTCACTCGCAAGTGGACCCCTGGATCCTACAGGTAGTATCTCAGGGGTACAAATTGGAATTCGAGACGTCTCCCCCTCGCCGGTTCCTGAAGTCTGCTTTACCAACGTCTCCCCCCGACAGGGAGGCGGTATTGGAAGCCATTCACAAGCTGTATTCCCAGCAGGTGATAATCAAGGTACCCCTCCTACAACAGGGAAAGGGGTATTATTCCACGCTGTTTGTGGTACCGAAGCCGGACGGCTCGGTGAGACCCTTTTTAAATCTGAAATCCTTGAACACTTACATAAAAAGGTTCAAGTTCAAGATGGAGTCACTCAGCAGTGATAGCGAACCTGGAAGAAGGGGACTATATGGTGTCGTTGGACATCAAAGATGCTTACCTCCATGTCCCAATTTGCCCTTCTCACCAAGGGTACCTCAGGTTTGTGGTACAGAACTGTCACTATCAGTTTCAGACGCTGCCGTTTGGATTGTCCACGGCACCCCGGGTCTTTACCAAGGTAATGGCCGAAATGATGATTCTTCTTCGAAGAAAAGGCGTCTTAATTATCCCTTACTTGGACGATCTCCTGATAAGGGCAAGGTCCAGAGAACAGTTAGAGGTCGGAGTAGCACTATCTCAAGTAGTACTACGACAGCACGGATGGATTCTAAATATTCCAAAATCGCAGCTGATTCCGACAACACGTCTGCTGTTTCTAGGGATGATTCTGGACACAGTACAGAAAAAGGTGTTTCTCCCGGAAGAGAAAGCCAGGGAGTTATCCGACCTAGTCAGGAACCTCCTAAGACCAGGCCAAGTGTCAGTACATCAATGCACAAGGGTCCTGGGAAAGATGGTGGCTTCTTACGAAGCGATTCCATTCGGCAGATTCCAAGCAAGAACTTTTCAGTGGGATCTGCTGGACAAATGGTCCGGATCGCATCTTCAAATGCATCAGCGGATAACCCTGTCTCCAAGGACAAGGGTGTCTCTCCTGTGGTGGTTACAGAGTGCTCATCTCCTAGAGGGCCGCAGATTCAGCATTCAGGATTGGGTCCTGGTGACCACGGATGCCAGCCTGAGAGGCTGGGGAGCAGTCACACAGGGAAGAAATTTCCAGGGCTTGTGGTCAAGCATGGAAACGTCACTTCACATAAATATCCTGGAACTAAGGGCCATTTACAATGCCCTAAGTCAGGCAAGACCTCTGCTTCAGGGTCAGCCGGTGTTGATCCAGTCGGACAACATCACGGCAGTCGCCCACGTAAACAGACAGGGCGGCACAAGAAGCAGGACAGCAATGGCAGAAGCTGCAAGGATTCTTCGCTGGGCGGAAGATCATGTGATAGCACTGTCAGCAGTATTCATTCCGGGAGTGGACAACTGGGAAGCAGACTTCCTCAGCAGACACGATCTTCACCCGCGGGAGTGGGGACTTCACCCAGAAGTCTTCCACATGATTGTGAACCGTTGGGAAAAACCAAAGGTGGACATGATGGCGTCCCGCCTCAACAAAAAACTGGACAGATATTGCGCCAGGTCAAGGGACTCTCAGGCAATAGCTGCGGACGCTCTGGTAACACCGTGGGTGTACCAGTCAGTGTATGTGTTCCCTCCTCTTCCTCTCATACCAAAAGTACTGAGAATCATAAGAAGGAGAGGAGTAAAGACTATACTCGTGGCTCCGGATTGGCCAAGAATGACTTGGTACCCGGAAATTCAGGAGATGCCCACGGAAGACCCGTGGCCTCTACCTCTAAGAAAGGACCTGCTCCAGCAGGGACCATGTCTGTTCCAAGACTTACCGCGGCTGCGTTTGACGGCATGGCGGTTGAACGCCGGATCCTGAAGGAAAAAGGCATTCCGGATGAAGTCATCCCTACCCTGATCAAAGCAGGAAGGATGTAACCGTACAACATTATCACCGTATTTGGCGTAAATATGTTGCGTGGTGCGAGGCCAGGAAGGCCCCTACAGAGGAATTTCAACTGGGTCGATTCCTGCAAACAGGACTGTCTATGGGCCTCAAATTAGGGTCCATTAAGGTTCAAATTTCAGCCCTGTCAATATTCTTCCAAAAAGAACTAGCTTCTATTCCTGAAGTTCAGACGTTTGTCAAGGGAGTACTGCATATACAGCCTCCTTTTGTGCCTCCAGTGGCACCTTGGGATCTCAATGTAGTTTTGGGATTCCTAAAATCACATTGGTTTGAACCACTCACCACTGTGGACTTAAAATATCTCACATGGAAAGTGGTAATGCTGTTAGCCCTGGCTTCAGCCAGGCGTGTCTCAGAATTGGCGGCTTTATCCTATAAAAGCCCTTACCTAATTTTTCATACGGACAGGGCAGAATTGAGGACTCGTCCTCAATTTCTCCCTAAGGTGGTTTCAGCATTTCACTTAAACCAGCCTATTGTGGTGCCTGCGGCTACTAGGGACTTGGAGGATTCCAAGTTACTGGACGTAGTCAGGGCCCTGAAAATATGTTTCCAGGACGGCTGGAGTCAGAAAATCTGATTCGCTGTTTATCCTGTATGCACCCAACAAGCTGGGTGCTCCTGCTTCTAAGCAGACGATTGCTCGTTGGATTTGTAGTACAATTCAGCTTGCACATTCTGTGGCAGGCCTGCCACAGCCAAAATCTGTAAAAGCCTATTCCACACGGAAAGTGGGCTCATCTTGGGCTGCTGCCCGAGGGGTCTCGGCTTTACAACTTTGCCGAGCAGCTACTTGGTCAGGGGCAAACACGTTTGCTAAATTCTACAAATTTGATACCCTGGCTGAGGAGGACCTGGAGTTCTCTCATTCGGTGCTGCAGAGTCATCCGCACTCTCCCGCCCGTTTGGGAGCTTTGGTATAATCCCCATGGTCCTTTCGGAGTCCCCAGCATCCACTAGGACGTTAGAGAAAATAAGAATTTACTTACCGATAATTCTATTTCTCATAGTCCGTAGTGGATGCTGGGCGCCCATCCCAAGTGCGGATTGTCTGCATTACTTGTACATAGTTATTGTTACAAAAAATCGGGTTATTATTGTTGTGAGCCATCTTTTCAGAGGCTCCTTCTGTTATCATGCTGTTAACTGGGTTCAGATCACAAGTTGTACGGTGTGATTGGTGTGGCTGGTATGAGTCTTACCCGGGATTCAAAATCCTTCCTTATTGTGTACGCTCGTCCGGGCACAGTATCCTAACTGAGGCTTGGAGGAGGGTCATAGGGGGAGGAGCCAGTGCACACCAGGTAGTCCTAAAGCTTTTTACTTTTGTGCCCAGTCTCCTGCGGAGCCGCTATTCCCCATGGTCCTTTCGGAGTCCCCAGCATCCACTACGGACTATGAGAAATAGAATTATCGGTAAGTAAATTCTTATTTTATAATTCAAAATGAAGCCCATATTAGTGGTACTTCAGTGTACTATCCCATGTGAGAAACTAGGATGACTTCAGCTCACAGCAAGTCAACCTGAGGATAGTTTTAATTTCTTCAGCTTCTAAAGACATAGTTCTATTTCTCTATGTCTGACTTGATTTTTTTTTTTAACGTAGTCCCTACGTCCGCACTAACCGTTTTTTTAGAGGTCAGAAGAAATTGTTTTGTGGCATCATTAACCTGCAGCGATAACTGGATTACCTCCAACATCAACACCTCCTCCCCCCCCCCATTCTTCCCTTGCATATCACAAGAGAAGGAATGTTTAATGCAGAGACTTCTCTTTCTGCGAGTGTGTAATCCAGCTTGCTGCACAGCCACCTTGTCTAGTCTTTCATATTGATCAGCAGCTGCCTTAAACTGGGTACATACTGCACGATGTGTGACCCAGCCATTGGCTTGATACATTGCACGCACTGTATAAGACTGCACAAGCCAGTGTACAATGGAGTGGTGTGGTGTTACAGAATGCATATAACTGCATGTTGTCATTCATCGCAGCACATCCGATGGGACGATGCGCAGTCATGAATACACATTATACAATGCATACGATATATCATATGATCTGTCTTATAGTATGTACCCAGCTGAGACAACTTAGACTCTCTGAGGTCTGTCAGTTAGAACTAGTATAATTTGTAGTTTTCTAACCAGCATTCTGAAGCTGAACCCCAGCTTAGTAAGCTTTGTGGATGTGCGTTTATGTAAGAATATTTTCTTTTTGAGGTTAAATGTAGAGATGCCCATGGCAGAGGATCAGAATGTCTTATTTATTACGCCACCAATTTACACAGTGCTGCACCGAGAATTTCACATCAGTCCCTGCCCCATTGGGGCTTACAGCCTAAATTCTCATTCGCTTCTGACAAAATTAAAACTATATGTATGTATTTGAAGTGTAGGAGAGAACTGGAGTACCCATGCAAAGACTGAGAGCACATACAAACTCCACACATTGCAGGAATTAAACTCTTGACCTCAGTGCTGCGCTATGCCACTGTTTTTTGTTTTGTTTTTTCTTTTTGTGCATACATCCGACTGTGTACTTTAGGTTTTCACCCTAAGTAGAAGTACATTTTTTGGGGGGCAGATGTATTAACCTGGAGAAGGCATAAGGAAGTGATAAACCAGTGATACATGCAAGGTGATACACGCACCAACCAATGAGCTCCTAACTGTTAATTTACATATTGGCGCTGATTGGATGGTGCATGTATCACCTTGCATTTATCACTGGTTTATCACTTCCTTATGCCTTCTTCAAGCTAATACATCTGCCCAATGTTCCATGCTCACCTCTGGACTTGCAAACCATTAATAACTTGTTTTAGTCTAACACATGCTTTCAATTTGAAGTAAATTAATGGTCATTGAACTACATGGTATATGTGCAAGGCCACTGAGACATGGCACTCCAAAGTCGGTGAAACGATATTTGTATGGTGTGCGTAGAAGGGTGGTGTCTCTACAGCATCACTATGGATGTAAATTCACCTCCCCTGGCATTCCCTTTCCCCTCTCGGCACCCCTGAAATATGTACAGGCCAGTGGGAGGTTTCCTCCCGTGATGAAACATGCAATTCAACAAAGCTGTCAAATAGCTCCATTTCTATTTTAGGAGGGTGAAAATGTGTGTGTGTGTGTGTGTGTGTGTGTATATATATATATATATATATATATATATATATATATATATATATATATATATATATATATATATATATATATATATATATATATATATATATATATATATATTTTTTTTTTTTTTTATTTTTTTTTCCTGATTGAACCCTTTGCTATGTTAAAAGCCATTGTACGGCAGACCAACCTCGTATGAGCGTCCTCCTTTCAGCTATGACTATTGTGTTCCTGGGACTGCAGATAATCTTTTGGGCGATTCTCTGTGATGCAGGGGACAGCTACACAAATTCAAACTATATACTTCTCTAAAATACCAAGATTTTAGTGGGTCTTAAATTATAGGGTAAGGCATTTCTACCAAGCAATTTAAGTTTTCATACAAGAACAATGTCTTAACAGACCAGTTTAAAAGGGGGAAAAAATTAAAAGCGCTAGGTTGGGAGAAAATTAGTGGAAACCTACACTTGCGCTTTTGTTTGCTGAATAACGTGGCATGTTAGTGATATTTGCAATGAGTGTAAAGTGGTGAGGCTTAATGTATCCCATACTCAATCAGTGCACTCCAGTGATCGGTGGTTGTCGGTTGGTTAGCAAAATCCAACATGTTAAATAATGCCTGAGTCACTGATTACGATAATTTTTGGAGCTGAATCAGCTAATTGTTGGATTTTGCTGATCACCTGACCCTGTTACTGTCAGAATGGGGAATTGACCCCAATATTTTCTTTGTGTATGGGTCCGTTTTTAACACCGATCACTTACAGATCCACATGCTTTATAACTGTTAATATTTATGCTATAAGGAGTATTCTTTCTTATTTAGGCTCAGAAACAACAGTTAATTCAGAGAAGAGGAGCAGAGTTTACACTTGCTACTATTGCAAAACACTTTGCCTGCGATTTGGCCATAGGACTGCCACATCTATGGGAAGCGATGGTTGGACTTCTGAGGAGCAACATTAACATTGACTGTTTTGGTAGGTACCAGTACCATCATTCACGTTTATTTCTTCCTGGCGTGTTCTGGTGCATGTAGTTGCTGATGTTCTGTGGTGAGATGCACGGGTGGTCTTCTGTTTGCCGGCGGTCGGGCTCCCGGCGCTCAGTATACCGGCGCCGGGAGCCCGACAGCCGGCATACCGACAATTATTTTCCCTCGTGGGGGTCCACGACCCCCATAGAGGGAGAATAAAATAGTGTGGCGCGCGTAGCGCGCCACCGTGCCCGTAGCGTGGCGAGCGCAGCGAGCCCGCAAGGGGCTCATTTGCGCTCGCCAAGCTGTCGGTAAGCCGGCGGTCGGGCTCCCGGCGCCGGGATGCTGGTCGCCGGGAGCCCGACCGCCGGCCAGCCGTAGTGAACCCCGATGCACAAAGTGCAGTGTATGAAATTGAATGGACAGACTTTCACATCTCGGTATTAGGTAATTTCTTGACGTAACACAGAAAGTGTGATTGTTCAAAGTATTGTCAGCCTGCCAGTGATTAAAGGTGTTGCTGTTATTTGAAATGTGTTTTAGATGGCAAGCTTCTCTTGGCTAGAGGAGATGAGAGTGCTCAGGAACTAGTAAACAGTCTCCAAGTGTTTGAAGTCACCGCCTCTTCCATGGATTCAAAGCTTCACCCTTTGGTAATTCATGATTCTTTACTATATATAGTGGTCTATATTTACATTTTTATTGTGTGTGTGTGTGTGTGTGTGTGTGTGTGTGTGTGTGTGTGTGTGTGTGTGTGTATATATATATATATATATATATATATATATATATATATATACACACATACACTGCTCAAAAAAAAAAAGGGTACATTTAAACAACACAATGTAACTCCAAGTCAATCACACTTCTGTGAAATCAAACTGTCCACTTAGGAAGCAACACTGACTGACAATCAATTTCACATGCTGTTGTGCAAATGGAATAGACAACAGGTGGAAATTATAGGCAGTTAGCAAGACACCCCCAATAAAGGAGTTGTTCTGCAGGTGGTGACCACAGACCACTTCTCGGCTCCTGTGCTTTCTGGCTGATGTTTTGGTCACTTTTGAAAGCTGGCGGTGCTTTCACTCTACTGGTAGCATGAGACGGAGTCTACAACCCACACAAGGGGCTCAGGTAGTGCAGCTCATCCAGGATGGCACATCAATGCGAGCTGTGGCAAGAAGGTTTGCTGTGTCTGTCAGCGTAGTGTCCAGAGCATGGAGGCGCTACCAGGAGACAGGCCAGTACATCAGGAGACGTGGAGGAGGGCAATAACCCAGCAGCAGGACCGCTACCTCCACCTTTGTGCAAGGAGGAACAGGAGGAGCACTGCCAGAGCCCTGCAAAATGAAGTCCAGCAAGCCACAAATGTGCATGTGTCTACTCAAACGATCAGAAACAGACTCCATGAGGGTGGTATGAGGGCCCGACGTCCACAGGTGGGGGTTGTGCTTACAGCCCAACACCATGCAGGACGTTTGGCATTTGCCAGAGAACACCAAGATTGGCAAATTCGCCACTGGCGCCCTGTGCTCTTCACAGATGAAAGCAGGTTCTCACTGAGCACATGTGACAGAGTCTGGAGACGCCAAGAAGAACATTCTGCTGCCTGCAACATCCTCCAGCATGACCGGTTTGGCAGTGGGTCAGTAATGGTGTGGGGTGGCATTTCTTTGGGGGGCCGCACAGCCCTCCATGTGCTTGCCAGAGGTAGCCTGACTGCCATTAGGTACCGAGATGAGATCCTCAGACACCTTGTGAGACCATATGCTGGTGCGGTTGGCCCTGGGTTCCTCCTAATGCAAGACAATGCTAGACCTCATGTGGCTGGAGTGTGTCAGCAGATCCTGCAAGACGCTGGCATTGATGCTATGGACTGGTCCGCCCGTTCCCCAGACCTGAATCCAATTGAGCCCATCTGGGACATCATGTCTCGCTCCATCCACCAACGCCACGTTGCACCACAGACTGTCCAGGAGTTGGCGGATGCTTTAGTCCAGGTCTGGGAGGAAATCCCTCGGGAGACCATCCGCCACCTCATCAGGAGCATGCCCAGGCGTTGTAGGGAGGTCATACAGGCACGTGGAAGCCACACACAATACTGAGCCTCATTTTAACTTGTTTTAAGGACATTACGTCAAAGTTGGATCAGCCTGTTGTGTGTTTTTCAACTTTAATTTCTCTAACGTCCTAAGTGGATGCTGGGGACTCCGTAAGGACCATGGGGAATAGCGGCTCCGCAGGAGACTGGGCACATCTAAAGAAAGCTTTAGGACTATCTGGTGTGCACTGGCTCCTCCCCCCATGACCCTCCTCCAAGCCTCAGTTAGATCTCTGTGCCCGAACGAGAAGGGTGCACACTAGGGGCTCTCCTGAGCTTCTTAGTGAAAGTTTTAGTTTAGGTTTTTTATTTTCAGTGAGACCTGCTGGCAACAGGCTCACTGCATCGAGGGACTAAGGGGAGAAGAAGCGAACTCACCTGCGTGCAGAGTGGATTGGGCTTCTTAGGCTACTGGACATTAGCTCCAGAGGGACGATCACAGGCCCAGCTTGGATGGGTCCCAGAGCCGCGCCGCCGGCCCCCTTACAGAGCCAGAAGGCAGAAGAGGTCCGGAAAATCGGCGGCAGAAGACGTCCTGTCTTCAACAAGGTAGCGCACAGCACTGCAGCTGTGCGCCATTGCTCTCAGCACACTTCACACTTCGGTCACTGAGGGTGCAGGGCGCTGGGGGGGGGGCGCCCTGAGACGCAATAAAAACATCTTGGATGGCAAAAAATGCATCACATATAGCTCCTGGGCTATATGGATGCATTTAACCCCTGCCAGAATACATAGAAAAACGGGAGATAAGGCCGCCGATAAGGGGGCGGAGCCTATCTCCTCAGCACACTGGCGCCATTTTCCCTCAGCTCCGTTGGAGGGAAGCTCCCTGGCTCTCCCCTGCAGTCACTACACTACAGAAAGGGTTAAAAAAGAGAGGGGGGCACTAATTAGGCGCAGTATTAACTATACAGCAGCTATAAGGGGAAAAACACTTATATAAGGTTATCCCTGTATATATATATATATATATATATATATATATATATATATATATATATATATATATATATATATAGCGCTCTGGTGTGTGCTGGCAAACTCTCCCTCTGTCTCCCCAAAGGGCTAGTGGGGTCCTGTCCTCTATCAGAGCATTCCCTGTGTGTGTGCTGTATGTCGGTACTTTTGTGTCGACATGTATGAGGAGAAAAATAATGTGGAGACGGAGCAGATTGCCTGTAATAGTGATGTCACCCCCTAGGGGGTCGACACCTGAGTGGATGAACTGTTGGAAGAAATTACGTGACAGTGTCAGCTCTGTATAAAAGACAGTGGTTGACAGGAGACAGCCGGCTACTCAGCTTGTGCCTGTCCAGACGTCTCATAGGCCGTCAGGGGCTCTAAAGCGCCCGTTACCTCAGATGGCAGATATAGACGCCGACACGGATACTGACTCCAGTGTCGACGGTGAAGAGACAAATGTGACTTCCAGTAGGGCCACAAGTTACATGATTGAGGCAATGAAAAATGTTTTACACATTTCTGATAATACGAGTACCACCAAAAAGGGGTATTATGTTCGGTGAGGAAAAACTACCTGTAGTTTTCCTGAATCTGAGAAATCAAATGAGGTGTGTGATGATGCGTGGTTTTCCCCCGATAACAACTGATAATTTCTAAAATGTTATTGGCATTATATCCTTTCCCGCCAGAGGTTAGGGTGCGTTGGGAAACACCCCCTAGGGTGGATAAAGCGCTCACACGCTTGTAAGGGCTCTACCCTCGCCTGAGATGGCCGCCCTTAAGGATCCTGCTGATAGAAAGCAGGAGGGTATCCTAAAAGGTATTTACACACATACTGGTGTTATACTGCGACCAGCAATCGCCTCAGCCTGGATGTGCAGTGCTGGGTTGGCGTTGTCGGATTCCCTGACTGAAAATATTGATACCCTAGATAGGGACAGTATATTTTTGCCTATAGAGCATTTAAAAGATGCATTTCTATATATGCGTGATGCACAGCGGAATATTTGCCGACTGGCATCAAGTCTAAGTGCGTTGTCCATTTCTACCAGTAGAGGGTTATGGACATGTCAGTGGTCAGGTGATGCGTATTCCAAACGGCATTTGGAAGTATTGCTTTATTAAGGAGAGGAGTTATTTGGGGTCGGTCTTTCAGACCTGGTGGCCACGGCAACAGCTGGGAAATCCACGTTTGTACCCCAGGTCGCCTCTCAACATGAGAAGACGCCGTATTATCAGGCGCAGTCTTTTCGTGGACAAGCGGGCAAAAGGTTCCTCATTTCTGCCCCGTGACAGAGGGAGAGGAAAAAGGCTGCAGAAATCAGCCAGTTCCCAGGAACAGAAACCCTCTCCCGCCTCTGCCAAGCCCTCAGTATACGCTGGGGCTTTACAAGCAGAATCAGGCACGGTGGGGGGCCCGTCTCAATGAATTTTAGTGCGCAGTGGGCTCACTCGCAAGTAGACCCCTGGATCCTTCAGGTGATATCTCAGGGGTACAAATTAGAATTCGAGACGTCTCCCCCTCGCCGTTTCCTAAAGTCGGCTTTACCGATGTCTCCTTCTGACAGGGAGACAGTTTTGGAAGCCATTCACAAGCTGTATTCCCAGCAGGTGATAATCAAGATACCCCGTTCCCTGTTGCAGGAGGGGTATTATTCCACACTGTTGTGGTACCGAAGCCGGACGGCTCGGTGAGACCGATTCTAAATCTAAAATCTTTGAACACTTACATACAGAGGTTCAAATTAAAGATTGAGTCACTCAGAGCAGTGATTGCGAACCTGGAAGAAGGGGACTACATGATGTCTCGGGACATCAAGGATGCTTACCTTCATGTCAAAATTTACCCTTCTCACCAAGGGTACCTCAGGTTTATGGTACAGAACTGTCACTATCAGTTCAGACGCTGCCGTATGGATGGTCCACGGCACCCCGGGTCTTTACCAAGGTAATGGCCGAAATGATGATATTCCTTCGAAGGAAGGGAATTTTAGTTATCCCTTACTTGGACAATTCCCTGATAAGGGTAAGATCCAGGGAACAGTTGGAGGTCGGTGTAGCACTATCTCAGGTAGTGTTGCGGCAGCACGATTGGATTCTCAATATTCCAAAATCGCAGCTGGTTCCGACGACGTGTTTTCTGTTCCTAGGGATGATCCTGGACACAGTCCAGAAAAAGGTGTTTCTCCCGGAGGAGAAAGCCAGGGAGTTATCCGAGCTAGTCAGGAACCTCCTAAAACCGAGCCAAGTCTCAGTGCATCAATGCACAAGGGTTCTGGGTAAAATGGTGGCTTCCTACGAAGCAATCCCATCCGGCAGATTCCACGCAAGAACTTTCCAGTGGGACCTGCTGGACAAATGGTCCGGGTCGCATCTTCAGATGCATCAGCGGATAACCCTGTCACCAAGGACAAGGGTGTCCCTCCTGTGGTGGTTGCAGAGTGCTCATCTTCTAGAGGGCCGCAGATTAGGCATTCAGGACTGGGTCCTGGTGACCACGGATGCCAGCCTGCGAGGCTGGAGAGCAGTCACACAGGGAAGGAATATCCAGGGCTTATGGTCAAGCCTGGAGACATCACTTCACATAAATATCCTGAAGCTAAGGGACATTTACAATGCTCTAAGCTTAGCAAGACCTCTGCTTCAAGGTCAGCCGGTGTTGATCCAGTCGGACAACATCACGGCAGTCACCCACGTAAACAGACAGGGTGGCACAAGAAGCAGGAGGGCAATGGCAGAAGCTGCAAGGATTCTTCGCTGGGTGGAAAATCATATGATAGCACTGTCAGCAGTATTCATTCCGGGAGTGGACAACTGGGAAGCAGACTTCCTCAGCACGACCTCCACCCGGGAGAGTGGGGACTTCACCCAGAAGTCTTCCACATGATTAAAAACTCGACAGGTATTGCGCCAGGTCCAGGGACCCTCAGGCAATAAGCTGTAGACGCTCTGGTAACACCGTGGGTGTACCAGTCAGGGTATGTGTTCCCTCCTCTGCCTCTCATACCCAAGATACTGAGATTGATAAGATGGAGAGGAGTAAGCACTATATTCGTGGTTCCGGATTGGCCAAGAAGGACTTGGTAACCGGAACTTCAAGAGATGCTCACGGAGGATCCGTGGCCTCTACCTCTAAGAAGGGACATGCTCCAGCAAGGACCCTGTCTGTTCCAAGACTTACCGCGGCTGCGTTTGACGGCATGGCGGTTGAACGCCGGATCCTGAAGGAAAAAAGGCATTCCGGATGAAGTCATCCCTATCCTGATCAAAGCCAGGAAGGATGTAACCGCAAAAACATTATCACCGCAATTGGCGAAAATATGTTGCGTGGTGCGAGGCCAGTAAGGCCCGACGGAGGAAATTCAACTGGGTCGATTCCTACATTTCCTGCAAACAGGAGTGTCTATGGGCCTGAAATTGGGGTCCATTAAGGTTCAAATTTCGGCCCTGTCAATTTTCTTCCAAAAAGAACTAGCTTCAGTCCCTGAAGTTCAGACGTTTGTAAAAGGGGTACTGCATATACAGCCTCCTTTTGTGCCTCCAGTGGCACTTTGGGATCTCAATGTAGTTTTGGGTTCCAAAAGTCACATTGGTTTGAACCACTTAAATCTGTGGAGTTAAAATATCTCACATGGAAAGTGGTCATGCTGTTGGCCCTGGCCTGGGCCAGGCGCGTGTCAGAATTGGCGGCTTTATCCTGAAAAAGCCCTTATCTGATTTTCCATTCGGACAGGGCGGAATTGAGGACTCGTCCTCAGTTTCTCCCTAAGGTGGTTTTCAGCGTTTCACCTGAACCAACCTATTTGTGGTGCCTGCGGCTACTAGGGACTTGGAGGACTCCAAGTTGCTAGACGTTGTCAGGGCCCTGAAAATATGTTTCCAGGACGGCTGGAGTCAAGAAATCTGACTCGCTGTTTATCTTGTATGCACCCAACAAGCTGGGTGCTCCTGCTTCTAAGCAGACTATTGCTCGTTGGATTTGTAGTACAATTCAGCTTGCACATTCTGTGGCAGGCCTGCCACAGCCAAAAATCTGTAAATGCCCACTCCACAAGGAAGGTGGGCTCATCTTGGGCGGCTGCCCGAGGGGTCTCGGCTTTACAACTTTGCCGAGCAGCTACTTGGTCAGGAGCAAATACGTTTGTAAAATTCTACAAAATTGATATCCTGGCTGAGGAGGACCTGGAGTTCTCTCATTTGGTGCTGCAGAGTCATCCGCACTCTCCCGCCCGTTTGGGAGCTTTGGTATAATCCCCATGGTCATTACGGAGTCCCAGCATCCACTTAGGACGTTAGAGAAAATAAGAATTTACTTACCGATAATTCTATTTCTCATAGTCCGTAGTGGATGCTGGGCGCCCATCCCAAGTGCGGATTGTCTGCAATACTTGTACATAGTTATTGTTACAAAAATCGGGTTATTATTGTTGAGAGCCATCTTTCAGAGGCTCCTCTGTTATCATGCTGTTAACTGGGTTCAGATCACAGGTTATACGGTGTGATTGGTGTGGCTGGTATGAGTCTTACCCGGGATTCAAAATCCTTCCTTATTGTGTACGCTCGTCCGGGCACAGTATCCTAACTGAGGCTTGGAGGAGGGTCATGGGGGGAGGAGCCAGTGCACACCAGATAGTCCTAAAGCTTTCTTTAGATGTGCCCAGTCTCCTGCGGAGCCGCTATTCCCCATGGTCCTTACGGAGTCCCCAGCATCCACTACGGACTATGAGAAATAGAATTATCTGTAAGTAAATTCTTATTTTTGAGTGCGTTTCCAAATCCAGACCTCCATGGGTTAATAAATTTGATTTCCATTGATAATTTTTGTGTGATTTTGTTGTCAGCACATTCAACTATGTAAAGAACAAAGTATTTAATAAGAATATTTCATTCATTCAGATCTAGGATGTGTTATTTTAGTGTTCCCTTTAGTTTTCTGAGCCGTATGTATGTGTATATATGTATGTGTGTGTGTGTGTGTGTGTGTGTATATATATATATATATATATATATATATACACACACATACACTGCTCAAAAAAAAAAAGGGTACACTTATATATATATATATATATATATATATATATATATATATATATATATATATATACCCCTATGCTGATTTTCTGATGCTGCTAATAAAAAAAAAAAAAAAGCCTTATGAAGACTGGTGAGTGCTCCTGATATTTATCTCTATATTTGAATGGACTGGTCCTGGTGACACATGCCCATATGGATGCTACCCCAGCAATTGATACAAAAGGCTAGAGTGTGGACTGTATGAGAAAATATATATATATATATATATATATATATATATATATGTATGTATATGTATGACAAGAATTACTCTCCCACTGCGCTATTTTGAATAAAACACTAAAATTAATTATAATTATATGGCTGCCTGTATCCTCTAATTTCCCTGTTAGGAGGAACTAAATGTGTGAGAATATGAAACGAAATTGAGGAAATGGCGCCAAGGGAGTTATATCAACGCCCTACCTTTAAAACGGACCCTTACTGTACTCCCCAGATAAATTACGTCAGATAACTAATACTAACATAAAAATGTATTAAAACAACATATAAACCCAACACCAATGTTCATAAGTATACAGAGTTGATACATTTACATTTGTAGCACAATTTGAACAATTAGTTTGTAGTGATGAGGAAAAAGCGTAGATATATCACTACGATTTCCTCCTTCTCCTTATTGTAGATTCGGAGGTAACATCAGATAATAGATAAATAACCCAACGTGTTTAGTCTTGTTCCAAGACTTCATCAGGGGTAAAATCTCTTCATTTCAGAACACATTGTCTGCACATAAAAGGTCATTCAAAGATGTATGCACAACGTTTCAATATTTCAATGGAACTTGATTGATACAGCGAGGACCATACCTCATATATCATCAGCTTGAGTCTGACATTCAGATATTCGAATATGGGGAAGATTCATATATGTATAGAATCTAACTTGTTCACAAGCATAAGGAACCTCATCGGTCAACAGCTTGAACCTGACACTCAGAGACTCAGGAGTGAAGGCAATTCAAATAGGTATAATGTCTAACCAATTTAGAACACGTAGTAGACCCTCCAGTAGTGCAGTGCTGACAGCCAAGTCTCTGCACTAGTTAGGTCTGTCATATTTTAATAATTGTGTTGTGTGCATAATTAGTGCATGATTAGTTAATGTGCATATGACAAACTGTGGATTCTATACACTAACAGTAATATGTATTGTGTATATTGTGAGCTGATGGACACACTCCGTGTGTCAATATTGCACGAGTTACTTCTAGCCCACCATAACCCACTATGTACAGTACCCAATCTTCGCAAACGGTTCCCCATTTGGTACTGGTTGGGCCCTACACTGCTTAGCTTCCAAGATCGGGCGAGATTGGGCGTCCGCCAGTGTGGTATAACTGTATCTTGTAAGGCGACTCAGAAACACAGTAGTCTGCTGTTTATTAGACATATTGACATGCTACTTTATATATAGTGTTATTACATACATCATGTTAAAGTGTCAGGTGCTTATAAAATAGGGTGGGAAGTAAAAACCAGAATATACAGCCAGCGGAGTCTCTTTCACAGGAACGGTGCAATCTTGTAGCCTTCATTAAAACCCATGTGATGAGTAGTTTTCAATTGGAATATCCAATACATCTCCCTCTGGGAAAGTTTCTTGGCTAAGTCGCCGCCTCTTTCATTGCTAGTAACATGTTCTATCGCCTTGAAGGAGAGTTCTTCCGGGTTGGAGTTGTGTTCAAGTTTGAAATGTCTGTAGATTAAATGGGTCTCCAATTTATTTTTAATGCTGCGTATGTGCTCCTGTATCCTAATCTTCAATGTCCTTTTTGTTTCTCCCACATATTTTTTGTGGCAGGTGCATTCCAACAGGTAGATAACCGATGTGCTGTTGCAATTCATGAATTCCTTAATTTTAAACTCCTGGTTGTTTTCCGTGTCGCTGAAGGTTCTTCTATTAGGGTTTAGAAATCTGCAGACGTTGCAGTGTCCGCATTTGTATGCTCCAATACACTTTGGAAGGGAACGGTGGTTAGTATCTGGAGATAATTCCCGTAACATGCTAGGTGCGAGAATGTCTTTCAGATTTTTCGATTTTCGGAAAATGAGTTCTGGTTGGGGGGGGGGGGGGGGGGATGTTTTTGAGGATCGGGTCCATCAGTAGAATGTCCCAATGGGACATTAATGAAGTTCTGACGTCTTGTTCATGACTGCTGTAGGTTGTTACGAAAGAGACCGATTCCTGTTTTTCCGTTTTCTTTTTATGTGAAAGTAGACTGTCCCTCTCCAGGAGTCTTGTCTTTGCAAGCGCCTCATCCAATATTGCTTGAGGGTATTTCTTTTCTTCAAATCTTTTTCTGTAGGTAGCTAGTTGTTGTTCGCAGTCTTCAGTTTTATTACAGTTTCTCCGGATCCTATGGAATTGTGAATAGGGGATGTTGTTCTTCCATTTCTTTAAGTGACTGCTTTTATAATGAAGATAACTGTTCATGTCAACCTCTTTAATAAAGTTCTTAGTGATGACCACCCCTTCTTCGCCTTTTAAAACCAGATCCAGGAATTCAATAGAGTCCACATTCACATTGCAGGTAAAGGACAGGTTAAAATCGTTGGTCTGTAAAGTCTTAAAGTTCATAAACGACTCAGAGGTTCCATCCCAGATGATTAAAATGTCGTCAATGTATCTTTTATACATCACAACTGACTCCTTATAAGATTGTGTTTCTCTTCCCATTGTCCCATAAATAAATTCGCAAAGCTTGGTGCGAAAATAGTACCCATAGTGGTACCACACTTTTACAGGGAAAATGTATCTAACAATTTAAAATAATTCCGGCTTAAAATAAACAGCATTAATTCACAAATGAAATTCCTGTGTGCTTCTGTGAGGGAGTTATCTTTATTCAAGTATTCTCGACTAGCTTCGATGCCTTTTTGGTGTTCTATGCAGGTATACAACGACTGAACATCAATGGTTACCCACAAATAGGAGTCTTTCTATGTAATAATCTTCATTTCATTCAATACCATGGTGGTGTCTTGGAGGAACGATGGTAGTTCTCTGACGTGTGGATTTAAAAAGACATCAACATACTTGGATAGGTTGGAAGTAAGGGAATCTATCCCTGCAACAATGGGTATCCCAGGTGGAGTGATCAGGCATTTATGAATTTTCGGTAGGAAATAAAATATGGGGGTTGTGGGGTTGGATTGCATTAAAAAGGAAAATTCCTCCTTAGTGATATCACTTCTCAGACCCTGTAAAAGTAATGATCTGAGTTCCTCTGTAAAGATGTCCTTTGGGTCGTCTGGTAAAGTTGTGTAGGAGGGGCTATCTCCTAGAAGTATTTGTGCTTCTTGGACATATTTAGCTCGATCCATTATAACCTACCCCCGCCCCCCCCCCCCCCCCCCCATTTGTCAGCCGGTTTTATAACAATGTGTTTGTTCTTTTGTGGGTTTTTCATGGCTTCTATCTCTCTATTGTGGAGATTCTTCTTCATAATAGGTGTGGGTTCTGTTTCACATAGGTCTTTTTTCACTAGATAAATATAGTTATATTATTCCCTTTGGACTCCACCGGATAGTACTTTTAGGTTTAAGTCCAGATTTCGAGCTTGCTTCATAATTGGATATGGCGGCGTTTTCTTTTCTTAAGAAGTGCCTTTTCAACGTGAGTTTACGCACAAACTTGTTCAGGTCGATGAATGTTTCAAATTTATTAAGTCCTTCTGTGGGTGCAAACGACAATCCTGTACTGAGTAGGGATTGTTCTGAGTCTGTCAGTTCATGTGTTGACAAATTGAATATTCCTTTTTCCTTAGTATTGCTGCTTAAAGGTTTCTCTTATTGAATTCTTTCCTTCCTACCGCCCCTTTTCTCTAACGTCCTAGTGGATGCTGGGGACTCCGTCAGGACCATGGGGAATAGCGGCTCCGCAGGAGACAGGGCACAAAAGCAAGCTTTTAGGATCACATGGTGTGTACTGGCTCCTCCCCCTATGACCCTCCTCCAAGCCTCAGTTAGGTTTTTGTGCCCGTCCGAGCAGGGTGCAATCTAGGTGGCTCTCTTAAAGAGTTGCTTAGAAAAAGTTTTTAGGTTCTTTATTTTCAGTGAGTCCTGCTGGCAACAGGCTCACTGCATCGAGGGACTTAGGGGAGAGAAGTGAACTCACCTGCGTGCAGGATGGATTGGCTTCTTAGGCTACTGGACACCATTAGCTCCAGAGGGAGTCGGAACACAGGTCTCGCCCTGGGGTTCGTCCCGGAGCCGCGCCGCCGACCCCCCTTGCAGATGCTGAAGATTGAAGAGGTCCGGAACCAGGCGGCAGAAGACTTTCAGTCTTCATCAGGTAGCGCACAGCACTGCAGCTGTGCGCCATTGTTGTCAGCACACTTCACACAGCGGTCACGGAGGGTGCAGGGCGCGGGGGGGGGCGCCCTGGGCAGCAATGTATAATACCTGTATGGCGAAAAATACATCACATATAGCCCTTGAGGCTATATGGATGTATTTAACCCCTGCCAGATATCACAGACTCCGGAGAAGAAGCCCGCCGAAAAGGGGGCGGGGCCTATTCTCCTCAGCACACAGCGCCATTTTCCCTCACAGAAATGCTGGTGGGAAGGCTCCCATGCTCTCCCCTGCACTGCACTACAGAAACAGGGTTAAAACAGAGAGGGGGGGCACTGATTTGGCGATATGAATATATATATTAAAATGCTATAAGGGAGGAACACTTATATAAAGGTTGTCCCTGTATAATTATAGCGTTTTGGTGTGTGCTGGCAAACTCTCCCTCTGTCTCCCCAAAGGGCTAGTGGGTCCTGTCCTCTATCAGAGCATTCCCTATGTGTGTGCTGTATGTCGGTACGTGTGTGTCGACATGTATGAGGAAAATGTTGGTGTGGAGGCGGAGCAAATTGCCTGTAATGGTGATGTCACTCTCTAGGGAGTCGACACCGGAATGGATGGCTTAATTATGGAATTACGTGATAATGTCAACACGCTGCAAGCCGGTTGACGACATGAGACGGCCGGCGAACAAATTAGTACCTGTCCAGGCGTTTCAAACACCGTCAGGGGCTGTAAAACGCCCATTTACCTCAGTCGGTCGACACAGACCCAGACACGGACACTGATTTCAGTGTCGACGGTGAAGAAACAAACGTATTTTCCTTTAGGGCCACACGTTAAGGGCAATGAAGGAGGTGTTACATATTTCTGATACTACAAGTACCACAAAAAAGGGTATTGTGGGATGTGAAAAAACTACCTGTAGTTTTTCCTGAATCAGATAAATTAAATGAAGTGTGTGAGATGCGTGGGTTTCCCCCGATAGAAAATTATTGGCGGTATACCCTTTCCCGCCAGAAGTTAGGGCGCGTTGGGAAACACCCCTTAGGGTGGATAAGGCGCTCACATGCTTATCAGAACAAGTGGCGGTACCATCTACAGATAGGGCCGTACTTAAGGAGCCAGCTGATAGGAGGCTGGAAAATATCCTAAAAAGTATACACACACATGCTGGTGTTATACTGCGACCAGCGATCGCCTCAGCCTGGATGTGCAGAGCTGAGGTGGCTTGGTCGGATTCCCTGACTAAAAATATTGATACCCTTGACAGGGACAGTATTTTATTGACTATAAGAGCATTTAAAGGATGCATTTCTATATATGCGAGATGCGCAGAGGGATATTTGCACTCTGGCATCAAGAGTAAATGCGATGTCCATATCTGCAAGAAGATGTTTATGGACACGACAGTGGTCAGGTGATGCAGATTCCAAACGGCACAAAGATGTATTGCCGTATAAAGGGGAGGAATTATTTGGGGTCGGTCCATGGCACCTGGTGGCCACGGCAACTGCTGGAAAATCCACCGTTTTTTACCCTAAGTCACATCTCTGCAGAAAAAGACACCGTCTTTTCAGCCTCAGTCCTTTCGTCCCTATAAGAGTCATATCTGCCCAGGGATAGAGGAAAGGGAAGAAGACTGCAGCAGGCAGCCCATTCCCAGGAACAGAAGCCCTCCACCGCTTCTACCAAGTTCTCAGCATGACGCTGGGACCGTACAGGACCCCTGGATCCTACAAGTAGTATCCAAGGGGTACAGATTGGAATGTCGAGACGTTTCCCCCTCGCAGGTTCCTGTAGTCTGCTGTACCAATGTCTCCCTCCGACAGGGAGGCAGTATTGAAAACAATTCACAAGCTGTATTCCCAGCAGGTGATAATAAAATTACCCCTCCTACAACAAGGAAAGGGGTATTATTCCACACTATATGGTGGTACTGAAGCCAGAAGGCTAGGTGAGACCTATTCTAAATCTGAAATATTTGAACACTTACAAAGGTTCAAATCCAGATGCAGTCACTCAGAGCAGTGATAGCGAACCGGGAAGAAGGGGACTATATGGTGTCCCGGGACATCAGGGATGCTTACCTCCATGTCCCAAAATTTGCCTTTCTCACCAAGGGTACCTCAGGTTCGTGGTACAGAACTGTCACTATCAGTTTCAGACGATGCCGTTGGATTGTCCAAGGCACCCCGGGTCCTTACCAAGGTAATGACCGAAATGAGGATTCGTCTTCAAAGAAAATGGACGACCTCCTGATAAGAACAAGGTCCAGAGAACAGTTGGAGGTCGGAGTAGCACTATCTCAAGTAGTTCTACGACAGCACGGGTGGATTCTAAATATTCCAAAACCGCAGTTGTTCCGACGACACGTCTGCTGGTCCTATGGATGATTCTGGACACAGTCCAGAAAAAGGTGTTTCTCCCAGAGGAGAAAGCCAGGGAGTTATCCGAGCTAATCGGGATCCTCCTAAAACCAGGAAAAGTGTCAGTGCATCATTGCACAAGAGTCCTGGTAAAAATGGTGGCTTATTACGAAGCGATTCCATTCGGCAGATTTCACGCAAGAACTCTTCAGTGGGATCTGCTGGACAAATGGTCCGGATCGCATCTTCAGATGCATCAGCGGATAACCCTATATCCAAGGACAAGGGTGTCTCTCCTGTGGTGATTACAGAGTGCTCATCTTCTAGAGGGCCGCAGATTCGGCATTCAGGATTGGATGCTGGTGACCACGGAGGCCAGCCTGAGAGGCTGGGGAGCAGTCACACAAGGAAAAAATTTCCAGGGAGTGTGATCAAGTCTGGAGAATTCTCTCCACATAAATATACTGGAGCTAAGAGCAAATTTATAATGCTCTAAGCTTAGCAAGACCTCTGCTTCAAGGTCAGCCGGTATTGATCCAGTGGGATAACATCACGGCAGTCGCCCACGTAAACAGAAAGGGCGGCACAAGAAGCAGGAGGGCAGTGGCAAAACTGCAAGGATTTTTCGCTAGGCGGAAAATCATGTGATAGCACTGTCAGCAGTGTTCATTCCGGGAGTGGACGACTGGGAAGCAGACTTCCTCAGCAGGCACGACCTCCACCCGGGAGAGTGGGAACTTCATCGGGAAGTTTTCCGCATGATTGTGAACCGTTGGGAAAGACCAAAGGTGGACATGATGGCGTCCCGCCCGAACAAAAAACGGGACAGGTATTGCGCCAGGTCACGAGACCTTCAGGCGATAGCTGTGGACGTCCTGGTAACACCGTGGGTGTAACAGTCGGTGTATGTGTTCCCTCCTCTGCTTCTCATAACCAAGGTATTGAGAATTATAAGACGTAGAGGAGTAAGAATTATACTCGTGGCTCCGGATTGGCCAAGAGGGACTTGGTACCCGGAACTTCAAGAGATGCTCACAGAGGACTAATGGCCTCGGGAGCTAAGAAGGGACTTGCTTCAGCAAGTACCATGTCTGTTCCAAGACTTACCGCGGCTGCGTTTGACGGCATGGCGGTTGAACGCCGGATCCTAAGGGAAAAGGCATTTCGGAAGAGGTCATACCTACCCTGGTCAAAGCCAGGAAGGAGGTGACCGCACAACGTTATCACCACATGTGGTGAAAATATGTTGCGTGGGTGAGGCCAGGAAGGCCCCACGAAGAAATTTCAACTAGGTCGATTTCTGCACTTCCTGCAAACAGGAGTGTCTATGAGCCTCAAATTGGGGTCCATTAAGGTTCAAGTTTCGGCCCTGTAGATTTTCTTCCAGAAAGAATTGGCTTCGGTTCCTGAAGTCCAGAAGTTTGTCAAGGGAGTATTGCATATACAGCCCCTTTTGTGCCTCCAGTGGCACCGTGGGATCTCAACGTAGTGTTGGGATTCCTCAAATCATATTGGTTTGAACCGCTCAAATCTGTGGATTTGAAATATCTCACATGGAAAGTGACCATGCTGTTGGCCCTGGCCTCGGCCAGGCGATTGTCAGAATTGGCGGCTTTGTCTTACAAAAGCCCATATTTAATTTTCCATTCGGACAGGGCAGAACTGCGGACTTGTCCCCAGTTTCTTCCTAAGGTGGTGTCAGCGTTTCACCTGAAACAACCTATTGTGGTGCCTGCGGCTACTAGGGACTTGGAGGACTCCAAGTTGCTAGACGTTGTCAGGGCCCTGAAAATATATATATATATATATATATATATATATATATATATATATATAATTCCAGGACGGCTGGAGTCAGAAAGTCTGACTTGCTGTTTATATTGTATGCACCCAAAAAGCTGGGTGCTCCTGCTTCTAAGCAGACTATTGCTCGTTGGATTTGTAGTGCAATTCAGCTTGCACATTCTGTGGCAGGCCTGCCACAGCCAAAATCTGTAAATGCCCATTCCACAAGGAAGGTGGGCTCATCTTGGGCGGCTGCCCGAGGGGTCTCGGCTTTACAACTTTGCCGAGCAGCTACGTGGTCAGGGGGGAACACGTTTGTAAAATTCTACAAATTTGATACCCTGGCTGAGGAGGACCTGGAGTTTCTCTCATTCGGTGCTGCAGAGTCATCCGCACTCTCCCGCCCGTTTGGGAGCTTTGGTATAATAATAATATACTTTATTCACATAAACCTGTGGCGCCGTACTACCACTATTTCACTATATATATATATATATATATATATATATATATATATATATATATATATATATATATATACACACACACACACACACACACACACACACACACACACACACACACACACACACACACACACACACACACACACACACACACACACACACGGTCCGGCACAGCCACTGAATGCAGAAATGACACTGGGTGCCCTCACGAGGTAGATAACACATAGATAGAGAAGGTGCGGCACTCCAATGATTTTCACACGACCATAAATTTAAATCACAACGTTTCAATGCCTTTAATCTTACGGCATTTTCATCAGGTAGCACCTGATGAAAATGCCGTAAGATTAAAGGCATTGAAACGTTGTGATTTAAATTTATGGTCGTGTGAAAATCATTGGAGTGCCGCACCTTATATATATATATATATATATATATATATATATATATATATATATTTTTTTTTTTTTGCTCCGTTAGCTTTGGGTGTTTGTTTTTCCTGAAAAGGCATCGTACTCCCATCACTATGCAACTATGACACCAGCAGCTTATGCTGATAAAACTGATATGCAGCATGCCTATATTCTCTGTGCAGCTGTGGCTGTAACTGCGTATGAAATAAAACGTTAGTGTTTTCTAGGAAAACACTGTAACGTACCATTTTTGTATGCAGATTCAGCCAATGTCGCATGCTGCATATCCTTTTAATCAGCAGCTTGTGCATCCTATTGGCATCATTTTGCGAATAAGGCAAATTTTAATGGAAAGACTGTGCTACGGAGTCATGCCACGGCATGGTGTGACTAGAAGGGGTGTTTAACATGCAGAGAGGCTAGATGTAAATTCACACATCTGTACATCTACATTTCACATGACTCAAAAATAGTGCATATTTTAATTCGACAAGTGACCTGAATTTAAATTGTGTTGATGTGACCAGCTTTAAGAAAACAAACGTACAAAATTAGGGTATGTTATGAACTAGTCCTTTTTATCCATCCAAAGCCAGATTGGATGAAATGACCATTCAGTTTCTGGATTGGAGCCCCCTGATTACTGCAGGATCTACTTGCAGGTGTTCTGATCATAAGGTGACTATAGGCAATCCACTAAAGCCTTCCTCTGGCTGTATTTTCTACCATACCTAATAATTATCTCCTTTTGAGCTGATCGTAATAAGACATTCTATTATCCAAACCATCAAGCGTTCCCAGAAAACTTGCCTCTTTAGGCAAGCTTATAAAATTCCGGAACCGCTCACGTAACCTTCATAAACTCCCTAATCTAATTACATCCCCTCCGTACAGTCCACACACAACCTCACATATTTTCTTTCTTCACTTTCACATCCTTCTGACCTATGGCCAACATTACTGTGTGATCATATCGTACAGCCCACCAAGAACCTCTGCACTGTGGTTGTACCATTATGCAATAGATATCTCCCATCCTTGCGTATCAATGCTTATTTTCCTATAGATTATACATTTTCGAGGAGGTCCGTCCTACCTCTCTGTTATTACTCAGCTTTGTTCTATCACTGGGGCAGATGTATTAATCTTGGAGAAGGCATAAAGAAGTGATAAAGCGGTGATAATGCACCAGCCAATCGGCTCATACCTATCCGTTTTTCTCTAACGTCCTAAGTGGATGCTGGGGACTCCGTAAGGACCATGGGGAATAGCGGCTCCGCAGGAGACTGGGCACATCTAAAGAAAGCTTTAGGACTATCTGGTGTGCACTGGCTCCTCCCCCTATGACCCTCCTCCAAGCCTCAGTTAGATCTCTGTGCCCGAACGAGAAGGGTGCACACTAGGGGCTCTCCTGAGCTTCTTAGTGAAAGTTTTAGTTTATGTTTTTTATTTTCAGTGAGACCTGCTGGCAACAGGCTCACTGCATCGAGGGACTAAGGGGAGAAGAAGCGAACTCACCTGCGTGCAGAGTGGATTGGGCTTCTTAGGCTACTGGACATTAGCTCCAGAGGGACGATCACAGGCCCAGCTTGGATGGGTCCCAGAGCCGCGCCGCCGGCCCCCTTACAGAGCCAGAAGGCAGAAGAGGTCCGGAAAATCGGCGGCAGAAGACGTCCTGTCTTCAACAAGGTAGCGCACAGCACTGCAGCTGTGCGCCATTGCTCTCAGCACACTTCACACTTCGGTCACTGAGGGTGCAGGGCGCTGGGGGGGAGCGCCCTGAGACGCAATAAAAACACCTTAGACGGCAAAAAAATGCATCACATATAGCTCCTGGGCTATATGGATGCATTTAACCCCTGCCAGAATACATAGAAAAACAGGACTGGCGCCATTTTCCCTCACAGCTCCGTTGGAGGGAAGCTCCCTGGCTCTCCCCTGCAGTCACTACACTACAGAAAGGGTTAAAAAAGAGAGGGGGGCACTAATTAGGCGCAGTATTAACTATACAGCAGCTATAAGGGGAAAAACACTTATATAAGGTTATCCCTGTGTATATATATATATATATAGCGCTCTGGTGTGTGCTGGCAAACTCTCCCTCTGTCTCCCCAAAGGGCTAGTGGGGTCCTGTCCTCTATCAGAGCATTCCCTGTGTGTGTGCTGTATGTCGGTACTTTTGTGTCGACATGTATGAGGAGAAAAATAATGTGGAGACGGAGCAGATTGCCTGTAATAGTGATGTCACCCCCTAGGGGGTCGACACCTGAGTGGATGAACTGTTGGAAGAAATTACGTGACAGTGTCAGCTCTGTATAAAAGACAGTGGTTGACATGAGACAGCCGGCTACTCAGCTTGTGCCTGTCCAGACGTCTCATAGGCCGTCAGGGGCTCTAAAGCGCCCGTTACCTCAGATGGCAGATATAGACGCCGACACGGATACTGACTCCAGTGTCGACGGTGAAGAGACAAATGTGACTTCCAGTAGGGCCACAAGTTACATGATTGAGGCAATGAAAAATGTTTTACACATTTCTGATAATACGAGTACCACCAAAAAGGGGTATTATGTTCGGTGAGGAAAAACTACCTGTAGTTTTCCTGAATCTGAGAAATCAAATGAGGTGTGTGATGATGCGTGGGTTTCCCCCGATAACAACTGATAATTTCTAAAATGTTATTGGCATTATATCCTTTCCCGCCAGAGGTTAGGGTGCGTTGGGAAACACCCCCTAGGGTGGATAAAGCGCTCACACGCTTGTAAGGGCTCTACCCTCGCCTGAGATGGCCGCCCTTAAGGATCCTGCTGATAGAAAGCAGGAGGGTATCCTAAAAGGTATTTACACACATACTGGTGTTATACTGCGACCAGCAATCGCCTAAGCCTGGATGTGCAGTGCTGGGTTGGCGTGGTCGGATTCCCTGACTGAAAATATTGATACCCTAGATAGGGACAGTATATTTTTGCCTATAGAGCATTTAAAAGATGCATTTCTATATATGCGTGATGCACAGCGGAATATTTGCCGACTGGCATCAAGTCTAAGTGCGTTGTCCATTTCTACCAGTAGAGGGTTATGGACACGTCAGTGGTCAGGTGATGCGTATTCCAAACGGCATTTGGAAGTATTGCTTTATTAAGGGGAGGAGTTATTTGGGGTCGGTCTTTCAGACCTGGTGGCCACGGCAACAGCTGGGAAATCCACGTTTGTACCCCAGGTCGCCTCTCAACATGAGAAGACGCCGTATTATCAGGCGCAGTCTTTTCGTGGACAAGCGGGCAAAAGGTTCCTCATTTCTGCCCCGTGACAGAGGGAGAGGAAAAAGGCTGCAGAAATCAGCCAGTTCCCAGGAACAGAAACCCTCTCCCGCCTCTGCCAAGCCCTCAGTATACGCGGGGGCTTTACAAGCAGAATCAGGCACTGTGGGGGGCCCGTCTCAATGAATTTTAGCGCGCAGTGGGCTCACTCGCAAGTAGACCCCTGGATCCTTCAGGTGATATCTCAGGGGTACAAATTAGAATTCGAGACGTCTCCCCCTCGCCGTTTCCTAAAGTCGGCTTTACCGATGTCTCCTTCTGACAGGGAGACAGTTTTGGAAGCCATTCACAAGCTGTATTCCCAGCAGGTGATAATCAAGATACCCCTCCTGCAACAAGGAACGGGGTATTATTCCACACTGTTGTGGTACCGAAGCCGGACGGCTCGGTGAAACCGATTGTAAATCTAAAATCTTTGAACACTTACATACAGAGGTTCAAATTCAAGATTGAGTCACTCAGAGCAGTGATTGCGAACCTGGAAGAAGGGGACTACATGATGTCTCGGGACATCAAGGATGCTTACCTTCATGTCAAAATTTACCCTTCTCACCAAGGGTACCTCAGGTTTATGGTACAGAACTGTCACTATCAGTTCAGACGCTGCCGTATGGATGGTCCACGGCACCCCAGGTCTTTACCAAGGTAATGGCCGAAATGATGATATTCCTTCGAAGGAAGGGAATTTTAGTTATCCCTTACTTGGACAATTCCCTGATAAGGGTAAGATCCAGGGAACAGTTGGAGGTCGGTGTAGCACTATCTCAGGTAGTGTTGCGGCAGCACGATTGGATTTTCAATATTCCAAAATCGCAGCTGGTTCCGACGACGTGTCTTCTGTCCCTAGGGATGATCCTGGACACAGTCCAGAAAAAGGTGTTTCTCCCGGAGGAGAAAGCCAGGGAGTTATCCGAGCTAGTCAGGAACCTCCTAAAACCGAGCCAAGTCTCAGTGCATCAGTGCACAAGGGTTCTGGGTAAAATGGTGGCTTCCTACGAAGCAATCCCATTCGACAGATTCCACGCAAGAACTTTCCAGTGGGACCTGCTGGACAAATGGTCCGGGTCGCATCTTCAGATGCATCAGCGGATAACCCTGTCACCAAGGACAAGGGTGTCCCTCCTGTGGTGGTTGCAGAGTGCTCATCTTCCAGAGGGCCGCAGATTAGGCATTCAGGACTGGGTCCTGGTGACCACGGATGCCAGCCTGCGAGGCTGGAGAGCAGTCACACAGGGAAGGAATATCCAGGGCTTATGGTCAAGCCTGGAGACATCACTTCACATAAATATCCTGAAGCTAAGGGACATTTACAATGCTCTAAGCTTAGCAAGACCTCTGCTTCAAGGTCAGCCGGTGTTGATCCAGTAGGACAACATCACGGCAGTCACCCACGTAAACAGACAGGGTGGCACAAGAAGCAGGAGGGCAATGGCAGAAGCTGCAAGGATTCTTCGCTGGGCGGAAAATCATGTGATAGCACTGTCAGCAGTATTCATTCCGGGAGTGGACAACTGGGAAGCAGACTTCCTCAGCACGACCTCCACCCGGGAGAGTGGGGACTTCACCCAGAAGTCTTCCACATGATTATAAACCGTTGGGAAAAACTCGACAGGTATTGCGCCAGGTCAAGGGACCCTCAGGCAATAGCTGTAGACGCTCTGGTAACACCGTGGGTGTACCAGTCAGTGTATGTGTTCCCTCCTCTGCCTCTCATACCCAAGGTACTGAGATTGATAAGATGGAGAGGAGTAAGCACTATATTCGTGGCTCCGGATTGGCCAAGAAGGACTTGGTAACCGGAACTTCAAGAGATGCTCACGGAGGATCCGTGGCCTCTACCTCTAAGAAGGGACCTGCTCCAGCAAGGACCCTGTCTGTTCCAAGACTTACCGCGGCTGCGTTTGACGGCATGGCGGTTTTGAACGCCGGATCCTGAAGGAAAAAAGGCATTCCGGATGAAGTCATCCCTATCCTGATCAAAGCCAGGAAGGATGTAACCGCAAAACATTATCACCGCATTTGGCGAAAATATGTTGCGTGGTGCGAGGCCAGTAAGGCCTGACGGAGGAAATTCAACTGGGTCGATTCCTACATTTCCTGCAAACAGGAGTGTCTATGGGCCTGAAATTGGGGTCCATTAAGGTTCAAATTTCGGCCCTGTCAATTTTCTTCCAAAAAGAACTAGCTTCAGTCCCTGAAGTTCAGACGTTTGTAAAAGGGGTACTGCATATACAGCCTCCTTTTGTGCCTCCAGTGGCACTTTGGGATCTCAATGTAGTTTTTTGGTTCCAAAAGTCACATTAGTTTGAACCACTTAAATCTGTGGAGTTAAAATATCCCACATGGAAAGTGGTCATGCTGTTGGCCCTGGCCTGGGCCAGGCGCGTGTCAGAATTGGCGGCTTTATCCTGTAAAAGCCCTTAACTGATTTTCCATTCGGACAGGGCGGAATTGAGGACTCGTCCTCAGTTTCTCCCTAAGGTGGTTTTCAGCGTTTTCACCTGAACCAACCTATTGTGGTGCCTGCGGCTACTAGGGACTTGGAGGACTCCAAGTTGCTAGACGTTGTCAGGGCCCTGAAAATATGTTTCCAGGACGGCTGGAGTCAGGAAAACTGACTCGCTGTTTATCCTGTATGCACCCAACAAGCTGGGTGCTCCTGCTTCTAAGCAGACTATTGCTCGTTGGATTTGTAGTACAATTCAGCTTGCACATTCTGTGGCAGGCCTGCCACAGCCAAAAATCTGTAAATGCCCACTCCACAAGGAAGGGGGCTCATCTTGGGCGGCTGCCCGAGGGGTCTCGGCTTTACAACTTTGCCGAGCAGCTACTTGGTCAGGAGCAAATACGTTTGTAAAATTCTACAAAATTGATACCCTGGCTGAGGAGGACCTGGAGTTCTCTCAATTGGTGCTGCAGAGTCATCCGCACTCTCCCGCCCGTTTGGGAGCTTTGGTATAATCCCCATGGTCCTTACGGAGTCCCCAGCATCCACTTAGGACGTTAGAGAAAATAAGAATTTACTTACCGATAATTCTATTTCTCGTAGTCCGTAGTGGATGCTGGGCGCCCATCCCAAGTGCGGATTGTCTGCAATACTGGTACATAGTTATTGTTAACAAAAAATCGGGTTATTGCTGTAGTGAGCCATCTTTTCTAGAGGCTCCTCTGTTATCATGCTGTTAACTGGGTTCAGATCACGAGTTATACGGTGTGATTGGTGTGGCTGGTATGAGTCTTACCCGGGATTCAAAATCCTTCCTTATTGTGTACGCTCGTCCGGGCACAGTATCCTAACTGAGGCTTGGAGGAGGGTCATAGGGGGAGGAGCCAGTGCACACCAGATAGTCCTAAAGCTTTCTTTAGATGTGCCCAGTCTCCTGCGGAGCCGCTATTCCCCATGGTCCTTACGGAGTCCCCAGCATCCACTACGGACTACGAGAAATAGAATTATCGGTAAGTAAATTCTTATTATTTATTAACAGTTTCTTACATAGCGCAGCATATTCCGTTGCGCTTTACAATTGGAACAACAGTAATAGAACAAAACTGGGTAAAAACAGACAGACATAGAGGTAGGAAGGCCCTGCTCACAAGTTTACAATCTACAGTTTACATATTGGAGCTGATTGGCTGGTGCGTTATCACTTTGCACTTATCTCCACTTTATCACTTCTGTATGCCTTCTCCAGGCTTAATACATCTGCCCCACTTTTTCCAATTGTATAGTGCAACAAAATATGCTACGCTATATAGTGTGGCTAGGCGCCGGGAGTGCACTTTTGCCTTGGAGCCGCTTCAGGTGAGCGCTGCTCCATCTGTAAGCACTGTAATAGTCACCCAAAGAACTTAATAAACGGTAGGGCCCAGAAATAGTGGATGCTTGACAACTAAATATGAGGCATTGTGTAGCTCTGATTTCTCTAACGTCCTAGTGGATGCTGGGGACTCCGTAAAGACCATGGGGAATAGACGGGCTCCGCAGGAGACTGGGCACTCTAAGAAAGATTTAGTACTACTGGTGTGCACTTGCTCTTCCCTCTATGCCCCTCCTCCAGACCTCAGTTAGAATCTGTGCCCGGCCAGAGCTGGGTGCTTTTAGTGGGCTCTCCTGAGCTTGCTAATAAGAAAGTATTTTAGATAGGTTTTTTATTTTCAGAGAGCTTCTGCTGGCAACAGACTCTCTGCTACGTGGGACTGAGGGGAGAGAAGCAAACCTACTAACTGCGGCTAGGTTGCGCTTCTTAGGCTACTGGACACCATTAGCTCCAGAGGGATCGAACACAGGACCTGACCTTGTCATCCGTTCCCGGAGCCGCGCCGCCGTCCCCCTCGCAGAGCCAGAAGACAGAAGCCGGCAGAAGCAAGAAGACATCGAAATCGGCGGCAGAAGACTCCTGTCTTCACATGAGGTAGCGCACAGCACTGCAGCTGTGTGCCATTGCGCCAACACTAACCCACACACTCCGGTCACTGTAGGGTGCAGGGCGCAGGGGGGGGCGCCCTGGGCAGCAATTAAGTACCTCCTGGTAAAAGCAGCATATATACAGTTGGACACTGTTATATGCATGAGTCCCCGCCATTAATTTTACACAAAATCGCGTGAGAAGCCCGCCGCTGAGGGGGCGGGGCCTTCTTCCTCAGCACTCAACAGCGCCATTTTCTCTCCACAGCTCCGCTGAGAGGAAGCTCCCCAGGCTATCCCCTGCACGATAGAGAGGGTGAAAAAGAGAGGGGGGGCACATAAATTTGGCGTAAAAACAATATATACAGCAGCTACTGGGTTAACACTAAGTTACTGTGTGATTCCTGGGTCATATAGCGCTGGGGTGTGTGCTGGCATACTCTCTCTGTCTCTCCAAAGGGCCTTGTGGGGGAACTGTCTTCAAATAGAGCATCCCCTGTGTGTGTGGTGTGTCGGTACGTGTGTGTCGACATGTCTGAGGGAAAAGGCTCCCCTAAGGAGGAGATAGAGCAAATATGTGTGTGAGAGGGTGTCTCCGTCGACAACGCAGACACCGGTTTGGATATGTAAGTGCTGAGAGGAATTTATTGCACAAAAGATTAGAGAACAGACAGGAAATCTACCCATGTCTGTCCCTATGTCACAGAGACCTTCAGAGTCTCACAATGCTCACTATCCAAAATAATTAACACTGATATCGACACGGAGTTTGACTCCAGTGTCGACTACGATAATGCAAAGTTACAGCCAAGATGGCTGAAAGGTATTCAATATATGATTATTGTAATAAAAGATGATTTGCATATCACTGATGACTCATTTGTCCCTGACACAAGGGTACACATGTTAAGGGGAAGAAAGCTGAGGTAAATTTCCCTCCTCTCATGAGGAAAAAGAGCGGGAATCTCCAGACAAGAGACTGCAGCTTCCCACAAAAAAATTCTCAGGCAGTATCCTTTCCCCACTAGGGCCAGGATGTGATGGGAATCTTCCCCTAGGGTGTCCCGTTTGCACAGAAGGTAGCACTAGCTATTCTCAGGGATCCTGCAGATAGCGTGCACGTTATAGTATACTACTCAGACCGGCGATTGTGTCGGCATGGGTTTATAGCGCTGTGGCAGCGTGGACAGGTACCTTATCAGCAGAGATTGAGACCCTAGTATGCATATAGATATATATATGTATATATATAGAGAGATATATAGATATATATATATATATATATATATATAGATATATATAGATATATATAGATATATATATATTAAAGATGCGGTCTTAAGTGATGGGTGTGTATATATATACAAAACATGCCCAAAGAGACATGAGTATACTGGGTCCTAGAGTCAAAGCTATGTCGATTTCTGCTTGACGTGTCCTGTAGAATATGCAATGGACAGATGATGCCGACTTAAGAGGCATGTGGAAGGCTGAGGATTGTGTGGAGAAGGGTTCTCGGACCTGGTCTCCACAGCTATAGCTGGTAATTCTGATATTTTGCCTTATTTCCTGCACAGCCTAGGAGAAAACAAGAAAGTCCGAGGTGCGTCCTTTCTTGCCAGAGGCGGGGGCAGAGGAAAGAAGCTGCACAAAACAGCTAGTTCCCAGGAACAGAAGTCCTCCCCGGCCTCTACAAAAATCCACCGCATGTCGCTGGGGCTCCACAGGCGGAGCTAGGCCCGGTGGGGGCACGCCTTCGTAAATTCAGCCACAAGTGGGTTCACTCCCTGTTAGATCCCTGGGCAATAGATATTGTGTATCAGGGATACAAGCTGGACTTTGAGAAGATGCCCCCTCACCGACGGCCCTGCCGGCTTCCCCCCACGAGAGGGAAACGTGTTAACTGCAATTCATAAATTGTATCTTCAACAGGTGGTGGTCAAGGTTCCCCTCCTTCAACAAGGAGGGGGTTATTATTCGATCATGTTGTAGTCCCGAAGCCAGACGGTTCGGTCGGACCCATATTGAATTTAAAATCCCTGAACATATACCTGAAAGGGTTCAAGTTCAAGATGGAATCGCTAAGAGCGGTTATTGCAAGCCTGAAAGGGGGAGATTTTATGGTGACTCGGGACATAAAGGAAGCATACCTTCATGTCCCCATTTATCCACCTCATCAGGCGTACCTCAGAATTGCGGTACGGGATGGTCATTACCAATTTCAGACGTTGCCGTTTGGTCTCTCCACGGCCTTGAGAATTTTCACCAAGGTAATGGCGGAAATGATGATGCTCCTGCGGAAGCAAGGTGTCACTATTATCACGTACTTGGACGATCTCCTCATAAAAGCGAGATCAAGAGAGCAGTTGCTGAACAGCGTATTACTTTCTCTGGAAGTGAAACGGCAACACGGCTGGATTCTATATATTCCAAAGTCGCAGTTGGTTCTTACAGCTCATCTGCCTCTCCTAGGCATAATCCTAGACACAGACCAGATAAGGGTTTATCTCCCGATAGAGAGAGCTCAGAAGCTCGTGACACTGGTCAGGAATCTATTAAAACCAAAACAGGTGTCAGTGCATCACTGCACTCGAGTCCTGGGAAGGAGGGTGGCATCATTCGAGGCCATTCCCTTCGGCAGGTTCCATACGAGGATCTTCCAATGGGAATTACTGGACAAGTGGTCCGGATCACATCTTCGGATGCATCGGTTAATCACCCTATCCCCCAGAGCCAAGGTGTGTCTCCTGTGGTGACTGCAGAGTGCTCACCTTCTCGAAGGTCGCAGATTCGGCATTCAGGACTGGGTCCTGGTGACCACGGATGCAAGCCTCCGAGGGTGGGGGGCAGTCACACAGGGAAGAAATTTCCAAGGGCTGTGGCAAGGCAGGAGACTTGCCTTCACATCAATATCCTGGAACTAAGGGCCATATACAACGCCCTAAGTCAAGCGGAGACCCTGCTTCGCGACCAACCGGTTCTGATCCAGTCAGACCGCAGTGGCTCATGTAAACCGCCAAGGCGGCACAAGGAGCAGGGTGGCGATGGTAGCAGCCACCAGAATTCTTCGCTGGGCGGAGAATCACGTAAGCGCATTGTCAGCAGTTTTCATTCCGGGAGTGGACAACTGGGAAGCAGACTTCCTCAGCAGGCACGACCTCCACCCGGGAGAGTGGGGACTTCATCAAGAAGTCTTCACGCAGATTGCAAATCGATGGGAACTGCCACAGGTGGCCATGATGGCGTCCCGCCTCAACAAAAAGCTAAAAAGGTATTGCGCCAGGTCAAGGGACCCTCAGGCGATAGCTGTGGACGCACTAGTAACACCGTGGGTGTTCCAGTCGGTCTATGTGTTTCCTCCTCCTTCCTCTCATACCAAAGGTGCTGAGAATTGTAAGAAAAAGAGGAGTGAGAACAATACTCATTGTTCCAGATTGGCCAAGAAGGACTTGGTACCCGGAACTGCAAGAAATGCTCACAGAGGACCCATGGCCTCTGCCTCTCAGACAGGACCTGTTGCAACAAGGGCTCTGTCTGTTCCAAGACTTACCGCGGCTGCGTTTGACGGCATGGCGGTTGAACGCCGGATCCTAGCGGAAAAAGGCATTCCGGATGAAGTTATTCCTACGCTGTTAAAGGCTAGGAAGGACGTGACAGCAAAGCATTATCACCGTATATGGTGAAAATATGTTGCTTGGTGTGAGGCCAGGAAGGCCCCTACAGAGGAATTCCAGATGGGTCGATTCCTGCACTTCCTACAGTCTGGAGTGACTGTGGGCCTAAAATTAGGGTCCATAAAGGTCCAGATTTCGGCCCTGTCCATTTTCTTTCAAAAAGAACTGGCTTCACTGCCTGAGGTTCAGACGTTTGTTAAGGGAGGGCTGCATATTCAGCCCCCTTTGGTGCCACCAGTGGCACCTTGGGATCTTAACGTGGTGTTGGGTTTCCTGAAATCCCACTGGTTTGAGCCACTTAAGACTGTGGAGCTAAAGTATCTCACGTGGAAAGTGGTCATGCTGTTGGCCTTCGCTTCGGCTAGGCGTGTGTCAGAATTGGCGGCTTTCTCATGTGAAAGCCCCTATCTGGTTTTCCATATGGACAGGGCAGAATTGCGGACTCGTCCGCAATTTCTGCCAAAGGTGGTGTCATCTTTTCATTTGAACCAACCTATTGTGGTGCCTGCGGCTACTGGTGACTTGGAGGATTCCAAGTTGCTTGACGTAGTCCGGGCTTTGAAGATTTAGGTAACCAGAACGGCTGGAGTCAGGAAGACTGACTCGCTGTTTATCCTGTATGCATCCAACAAGCTGGGTGTTCCTGCTTCAAAGCAAACTATTGCTCGCTGGATCTGTAACACGATTCAGCAGGCTCATTCTGCGGCGGGATTGCCGCATCCAAAATCAGTGAAAGCCCATTCCTCAAGGAAGGTGGGCTCTTCTTGGGCGGCTGCCCGAGGGGTCTCGGCATTACAGCTTTGCCGAGCTGCTACTTGGTCGGGTTCAAACACATTTTCAAATTTCTACAAGTTTGATACCCTGGCTGAGGAGGACCTTGTGTTTGCCCATTCGGTGCTGCAGAGTCATCCGCACTCTCCCGCCCGTTTGGGAGCTTTGGTATAATCCCCATGGTCCTTACGGAGTCCCCAGCATCCACTAGGACGTTAGAGAAAATAAGATTTTACTTACCGGTAAATCTATTTCTCGTAGTCCGTAGTGGATGCTGGGCGCCCGTCCCAAGTGCGGACTTTCTGCAATATGTGTATATAGCTATTGCTTAATAAAGGGTTATGTTATGTTGGCATCCATTGGTCGATGCTCTGTTGTTTGTTCATACTGTTAACTGGGTAAGTTTATCACAAGTTATACGGTGTGATTGGTGTGGCTGGTATGAGTCTTACCCTGGGTTCCAAAATCCTTTCCTTGTAATGTCAGCTCTTCCGGGCACAGTTTCCTTAACTGAGGTCTGGAGGAGGGGCATAGAGGGAGGAGCCAGTGCACACCAGTAGTACTAAATCTTTCTTGGAGTGCCCAGTCTCCTGCGGAGCCCGTCTATTCCCCATGGTCCTTACGGAGTCCCCAGCATCCACTACGGACTACGAGAAATAGATTTACCGGTGAGTAAAATCTTATTATTCCTGCCAGTGCAAAGTGGAATACATTCCCAATTTATGGTCATGCCATTATTTTTCTCCATGCGTCAGGTTTTAATAAATCATGAAAATCCTTTTTTTGCCTTTTTTTTTTTAAGTGGTTTTCCTTGTTTGCAGCTGCTACAACATCTTCCTCATCTATTCATGTGCCTTCAACACCCGTACACAGCAGTGAGACACATGGCCTCTCGATGTGTAGGAGTTATGAGCCGGATTGCTACCATGGAAACTATTAAAGTCTTTTTGGAGAAAGTTTTGCCGTGGCTCGGAGCGATTGATGATAACACAAAGCAGGAGGGGGCCATTGAAGCACTAGCCTGTATCCTTTCTGTTCACATCAAACTTTTACAGCTTTCAAGTTTCTCTCTCATTAATGTAAAGGGATATTGTACATCTTTCATGGATCCATGCGCCGTATGTGATTACTGCAGAACTCATCCACACAGCACTAGTCTCTTACAGGATTAGAATGACCCCATAACTAAATTGTCCTACCTGCAAAACAGCTCTCTGATTGCGTTTTAATCCTCAATCATTTAGCATGTTAATTGGTTCTAGATTATCATTTTGATTTCCCAGACAGATTAGCCCAGGTACAAAGCTGCATATGTAGGTGAAATAGTTTTTTTGTGTAGTACAGATTATGTATAAAAGTTTCCTATGGTGGGAAGTGAGACATGTAATGCTTTTCATAGCTTATGCCTTGACTCTGAAACACCAAAGGTGTCATGGAGCAGCTGGATGTTGGAATTGTCCCTTACATTGTCCTCCTGGTGGTGCCTGTTTTGGGTAGAATGAGTGACCAGACAGACAGTGTGCGCTTCATGGCAACGCAGTGCTTTGCAACACTCATCAGGCTAATGCCTCTAGAGGTAAGTTACACTGATGTATACAGTAATCAGCATTGTCTGTGGCTGTGTTTGAGGGCAGTATCAGGTAATCAGATTGGATATCCCCTTGGGTCTGGCCCTCAGTGTGGCTCAACTGTTAGCAGCTAAAATATCCGTTCTCCAGCACAATTCATATCGCTTATATAGGCTGGCATCGATTAATTTTACCAGTTACCACTTTGATATCTGAGGAACTATTACACTGACAGAGTATTAACACAAGTGCATTGTTCTGATGATATTGTTGTAGGTTATGTATTTTTGTCCTTTTGTCCATTAAACCTATCCACTTAATAGCATATTGATGTGTTACTTTGATTGGGTAATGTATAGTCTGAGTCAATTCCCATTAGTAGGTTGGCTTCAGGTTAAGTTATAGGGAAGTAATGACTAACCTGGACACTCCAGCTGTTGAACTATACATCCCAGCATGCCCTGCATCAGTTGTAGCATGGCCAAATAAAATTGTAGCAGGGCATGCTGGGATATGTAGTTCAACAGCTGGAGTGTCAAGGTTAGCCATCACTGTTATAGGGTGTTCGGTATGTTATCCTGGTCGTTGGGATGCCGGCAGTCACATGTCCAACACTGGCATCCCAACATTGAAGATCACGACGATCTGAAGGGGTAAGTGTTTTTTCACCCCACTCCCCTACCCAAACCCCAGGGCTAACCCCCCAGGGATGGTGGCTAGGGTTACCCACCCCCTGCCCCCCCTTCCACACACACACACACACACAGCATAACCCTATTTCGCACCTCCCCCTCATAAGTGTCACAGATTCTTACCTTCGTAGTCTCGGCTGTCAGTGTTCCGGTGCCACGCTACCGATTGGTGCTGGGATTCTGACATTGGTCTCATGATGGCATTATGCATCACGTTATAGGACCCTTGTACTCTGTGCTAAGGTTTGAAATACAGATGATATTAATCAGATCACTGAAGAGCATCATTGCCTCTAGGAGATTGCTATTACTAAGTGGTGAGCTGTGCTCTTATGTCTGCAGCCTATTACATTGTGTCCGAATCACCTTGGTGTTCATTTTTAGGCTGGGATCCCAGATCCACCCACTATGTCGGAGGAGTTAATTAGACTAAAAGCCAGGGAGCGCAGCTTCTTGGAACAGCTGCTGGACGGAAAGAAATTGGAAAATTATACAATTCCAGTTCCAATAAAAGCTGAGTTGAGGAAATATCAACAGGTAAGGTGCCAACTGCATATTATTCCGCCCAGGGGCAGCTGCAAACGGCAAAAACTGATGTTCCCTTAGCTGTTTGGCACGCAATATACTTTCTTAGAATAAGCTTGCTTAAACTTAACATTATCTGTTTTGTGTTTCATAGAACACATTAATAGGTGGTTTAATACATTTCCCACTTCTATCGGACTACAACAATAAGTAGTCCCACAAAAGCTCTGCTGCTGTCACAAAGTGCAATCAGTGACTTTAAGATATATTATAACAAGCTCTATATGAGGACAATTGGAAACGTTTGCCATAGTAACAGCTTTTAGCCATCATTTGTCAAGTCCATTCTCTAAAATGATAGGTTGGTATGGGCAACTTCTATACTTGACCGCTTTAGAAGAGTGGATGCTACTCTTCCAGCGTACTTATTCATTGGTTCTAGAGCTTTCAATCAGGGTTTTAAATTGGTTCTGACTAGAAGGGAAGGAGTTTTGTTCCTTTTTAGCATTACACTTTTAGTATAACCTGTAAGTAGCTAATTGGGATCTTCGTATTTGCTGCATAGTTGAATTTTTTTCTTACAAATGGGTTTGTCTCCTGCAGGATGGAGTGAATTGGTTGGCCTTCCTGAATAAATATAAATTACACGGCATTCTCTGTGATGACATGGGACTGGGAAAGACTTTGCAGTCTATATGTATTCTTGCAGGAGACCATTTCCTCAGGTAGTATATATCTGTGTGTTATCGGATTCCTTGTGTTGTAATGGATACATGAAATGTGACCCTTTCTGTTTTTTTCTGTGACAGATCTCAGGAGTATTCCAGAAGTAAGACTGCGGACTGCATGCCTCATCCATCATTGGTCGTATGTCCCCCAACCTTGACTGGGCACTGGGTGGATGAAGTCGGGAAGTTCTGCTCTAAAGAATATCTGAACCCATTGCATTACACTGGGCCACCAACAGAACGAGCCAGGCAAGTATATTCATAGTACACATTTTGGCATTTATGAATATCCAACCAGAGCGTATGAGAGAGCTATATAGAGATACATATATAGAGCTAGAGATGCATATATAGAAATACATATATATATATATATATATATATATATATATATATATATATATATATATATAGAGAGAGAGAGAGAGAGAGAGACAGCGATATACATATATATAGATAGATAGATATAACATAGCAAAATGACAGCACTCAGTAAAAATCAAATGAAATTGACATGGTGGTGCAGGGTCAGTCCCCTGACGAAAACCACAGAGAGTTGAAACGGCCGTCGGGCTGTAGTACTAGGATCATGTCCAGATGTTTATTCTGTAAGGGATGAACCCCTTTTTTTCTTTTCATCATCGAAACGTGAGTGCTGGTCTCTTTTTTTGCAAAAGTGAGTGTATGTGTATGTATGTGTGTATATATATATATATATATATATATATATATATATATATATATATATATATATATTTATATATGTATGTATATAATAGAGAGAAAGATGTGTATATTTATCTATATATATATCTGTATATTTCTCTAGAGCACGACTAAGCCCCTTGCAGGCTAGCTGCGCTCGCCACAGGTTCTATTCCCACTCTGTGGGTGTCGTGGACACCCACGAATGGGTATAGTCCCTGTTGGTCGGCATAATCAGCGTTCGGGATCCCGGCGTCTGTATTGTGAGCGGCGGTCTCCCGACTGCCGGTCACATAACCACATCCCGTGTTCCCAGGCCTAAGCCTGTATATGCTATGCACAGTGTCTGCTACCAATAAAAGGTACCTTGTTTAACCGTAAAACCTGCCTACAAAGTCCTTATTTCAAGTACCTGTGTTAGAGATACATATATCGTCCAGAAATTAATCGCCTACTCTTCCATAGATTAATCCAAGGGTGCCAGGTCACAGGAATTATATACAGTCCGCTCCTTGCATTATCTGCAATGGTCTAATACAGGGAGACAGCACACCAAATAGAAAAATACATAACAACAGTTTAATCCAAAAGCAGCATATTCAGGTCTTTATAGGAAAAAGGTTAATGTTTTGTTAGTAGCCAATTAACCTCCCAGTTTGTCTGTGAGTGTGGAAAGAAACCTGGGTGAGAACATACAAACTCCACATAGATGGGCCATGACAGGGAATTGAACTGAAGACCTCCGTGCCGTGAGGCAGTACTGCTAACCAGTATGCCACTTGTACTGCCGCTCATATACATACATTTGCTGTACATGTTTATTAGAAACATTCTTAAATGTACAGTAATGTTTAAGATGAACTCAGGTTGAACTCAGAACTTTCCGTAAAGGCTCTACTCATCCACATTTCTCTAACGTCCTAAGTGGATGCTGGGGACTCCGTCAGGACCATGGGGAATAGCGGCTCCGCAGGAGACAGGGCACAAAAATAAAGCTTTAGGATTAGGTGGTGTGTACTGGCTCCTCCCCCCATGACCCTCCTCCAAGCCTCAGTTAGGTTTTTGTGCCCGTCCGAGCAGGGTGCAATCTAGGTGGCTCTCTTAAAGAGCTGCTTAGAAAAAGTTTTTTAGGTTTTTTATTTTCAGTGAGTCCTGCTGGCAACAGGCTCACTGCATCGAGGGACTTAGGGGAGAGAATTTCAACTCACCTGCGTGCAGGATGGATTGGATTCTTAGGCTACTGGACACCATTAGCTCCAGAGGGAGTCGGAACACAGGTCTCACCCTGGGGTTCGTCCCGGAGCCGCGCCGCCGACCCCCCTTACAGATGCTGAAGATTGAAGGTCCGGAAACAGGCGGCAGAAGGCTCTTCAGTCTTCATGAAGGTAGCGCACAGCACTGCAGCTGTGCGCCATTGTTGTCACACACTTCACACCAAGCGGTCACGGAGGGTGCAGGGCGCTGCTGGGGGCGCCCTGGGCAGCAATATTTTAATACCTTAAGGCAAAAGAATACATCACATATAGCCATTAAGGCTATATGTATGTATTTAACCCATGCCAGTTATCTAAATCTACGGGAGGAAAGCCCGCCGAAATAGGGGGCGGGGCTTATTCTCCTCAGCACACAGCGCCATTTTCCTGCTCAGCTCCGCTGTGAGGAAGGCTCCCAGGACTCTCCCCTGCACTGCACTACAGAAACAGGGTAAAACAGAGAGGGGGGGGGCATTTTTTGGCGATATATTGGATATATTTAAGCTGCTATAAGGAACAACACTTATATAAGGTTGTTCCCATATATATTATAGCGCTTGGGTGTGTGCTGGCAAACTCTCCCTCTGTCTCCCCAAAGGGCTAGTGGGGTCCTGTCTTCGATAAGAGCATTCCCTGTGTGTCTGCTGTGTGTCGGTACGTGTGTGTCGACATGTATGAGGACGATGTTGGCGTGGAGGCAGAGCAATTGCCGATAATGGTGATGTCACCCCCCAGGGAGTCGACACCGGAATGGATGGCTTTGTTTATGGAATTACGTGATAATGTCAGCACATTACAAAAATCAGTTGACGACATGAGACGGCCGGCAAACCAGTTAGTACCTGCCCAGGCGTCTCAGACACCGCCCTTTACCTCAGTCGGTCGACACAGACCCAGACACAGACACTGAATCTAGTGTCGACGGTGATGAAACAAACGTATTTTCAAGTAGGGCTACACGTTATATGATCACGGCAATGAAGGAGGCTTTGCATATCTCTGATACTGCAAGTACCACAAAAAGGGGTATTATGTGGGGGGTGAAAAAACTACCTGTAGTTTTTCCTGAATCAGAGGAATTAAATGATGTATGTGATGAAGCGTGGGTTAACCCAGATAGAAAAATGCTAATTTCAAAAAAGTTATTAGCATTATACCCTTTCCCGCCAGAGGTTAGGGCGCGCTGGGAAACACCCCCTAGGGTGGATAAGGCGCTCACACGCTTATCAAAACAAGTGGCGTTACCGTCTCCTGATACGGCCGCCCTCAAGGATCCAGCGGATAGGAGACTGGAAACTACCCTAAAAAGTATATACACACATACTGGTGTTATACTGCGACCGGCCATCGCCTCAGCCTGGATGTGCAGTGCTGGGGTCGTCTGGTTGGATTCCCTGACTGAAAATATTGATACCCTGGATAGGGACAGTATTTTATTGACTATAGAGCAATTAAAGGATGCTTTCCTTTATATGCGAGATGCGCAGAGAGATATTTGCACTCTGGCATCGAGAGTAAATGCGATGTCCATATCTGCCAGAAGGAGTTTATGGACGCGACAGTGGTCAGGTGATGCGGATTCCAAACGACATATGGAAGTATTGCCGTATAAAGGGGAGGAATTATTTGGCGTCGGTCTATCGGATCTGGTGGCCACGGCAACTGCCGGAAAATCCACTTTTTTACCTCAGACCCCCTCCCAACAGAAAAAGACACCGTCTTTTCAGCCGCAGTCCTTTCGTTCCTATAAGAACAAGCGGACAAAAGGACAGTCATATCTGCCTCGGGGCAGAGGAAGGGGTAAGAGAGGGCAGCAAGCAGCCCCTGCCCAGGAACAGAAGCCCTCCCAGGGTTCTGCAAAGCCCTCAGCATGACGCTGGGGCCTTACAAGCGGACTCAGGAACGGTGGGGGGTCGACTCAAGAATTTCAGCGCACAGTGGGCTTGCTCACAGGTGGACCCCTGGATTCTGCAGGTAGTATCTCAGGGTTACAGGTTGGAATTCGAGAAGTCTCCCCCTCGCCGGTTCCTAAAGTCTGCTTTGCCAACGTCTCCCTCAGACAGGGCGACGGTATTGGAAGCCATTCACAAGCTGTTTTCTCAGCAGGTGATAGTCAAGGTACCCCTCCTACAACAGGGAAAGGGGTATTACTCCACGCTATTTGTGGTACCGAAGCCGGACGGCTCGGTAAGACCTATTCTAAATCTGAAATCTTTGAACCTGTACATACAAAAATTCAAGTTCAAGATGGAGTCACTCAGAGCAGTGATAGCGAATCTGGAAGAAGGGGACTTTATGGTGTCCCTGGACATAAAGGATGCTTACCTGCATGTCCCAATTTGCCCTTCACATCAAGGGTACCTCAGGTTCGTGGTGCAAAACTGTCATTATCAGTTTCAGACGCTGCCGTTTGGATTGTCCACGGCACCTCGGGTCTTTACCAAGGTAATGGCCGAAATGATGATTCTTCTGCGAAGAAGAGGCGTATTAATTATCCCTTACTTGGACGATCTCCTGATAAGGGCAAGGTCCAGAGAACAGCTGGAGGACGGAGTAGCACTAACCCAAGTAGTGCTGCAACAACACGGGTGGATTCTGAATTTTCCAAAATCTCAGTTGACCCCGACAACACGTCTGCTGTTCCTGGGAATGATTCTGGACACTGTTCAGAAAAAGGTGTTTCTTCCGGAGGAGAAAGCCAGGGAGTTATCCGAACTTGTCAGGAACCTCCTAAAACCAGGGACAGTGTCTGTGCATCAATGCACAAGAGTCCTGGGAAAGATGGTGGCTTCTTACGAAGCGATTCCATTCGGCAGATTCCACGCACGAACTTTTCAGTGGGATCTGCTGGACAAATGGTCCGGATCGCATCTGCAGATGCATCAGCGGATAACCTTATCGCCACGGACAAGGGTGTCTCTTCTGTGGTGGTTGCAGAGTGCTCATCTGTTAGAGGGCCGCAGATTCGGCATACAGGACTGGGTCCTGGTGACCACGGATGCCAGTCTGAGAGGCTGGGGAGCGGTCACACAAGGAAGAAACTTCCAGGGAGTATGGTCAAGCCTGGAGATGTCTCTTCACATAAATATACTGGAGCTAAGAGCGATTTACAATGCTCTAAGTCTGGCAAAACCCCTGCTTCAGGGTCAGCCGGTGTTGATCCAGTCGGACAACATCACGGCAGTCGCCCACGTAAACAGACAGGGCGGCACAAGAAGCAGGACAGCAATGGCAGAAGCTGCAAGGATTCTTCGCTGGGCGGAAGATCATGTGATAGCACTGTCAGCAGTATTCATTCCGGGAGTGGACAACTGGGAAGCAGACTTCCTCAGCAGACACGATCTACACCCGGGAGAGTGGGGACTTCATCCAGAAGTCTTCCACATGATTGTGAACCGTTGGGAAAAACCAATGGTGGATATGATGGCGTCCCGCCTCAACAAAAAACTGGACAGGTATTGCGCCAGGTCAAGAGATCCTCAGGCAATAGCTGTGGACGCTCTGGTAACACCGTGGGTGTTCCAGTCAGTGTATGTGTTCCCTCCTCTGCCTCTCATACCAAAAGTACTGAGAATTATACGGCAAAAGGGAGTAAGAACGATACTAGTGGCTCCGGATTGGCCAAGAAGAACTTGGTACCCGGAACTTCAAGAGATGCTCACGGAGGATCCGTGGCCTCTACCTCTAAGACGGGACCTGCTTCAGCAGGGACCGTGTCTATTCCAAGACTTACCGCGGCTGCGTTTGACGGCATGGCGGTTGAACGCCGAATTCTAAAGGAAAAAGGCATTCCGGAAGAGGTCATTCCTACACTGGTAAAAGCCAGGAAGGAGGTGACTGCACAACATTATCACCGCATTTGGAGAAAATATGTTGCGTGGTGAGAGGCCAGGAAGGCCCCCACGGAGGAATTTCAACTGGGTCGATTCCTACATTTCCTGCAAACAGGATTGTCTATGGGCCTCAAATTGGGGTCCATTAAGGTTCAAATTTCGGCCCTGTCGATTTTCTTCCAGAAAGAATTGGCTTCAGTTCCTGAAGTCCAGACTTTTGTAAAAGGAGTACTACATATACAGACCCCGGTTGTGCCCCCAGTGGCACCGTGGGATCTTAATGTAGTCTTGGATTTTCTCAAATCCCATTGGTTTGAGCCGCTCAAATCGGTGGAGCTGAAGTATCTTACATGGAAAGTAACCATGCTACTGGCCCTGGCTTCAGCCAGGAGAGTATCAGAATTGGCGGCTTTATCATATAAGAGCCCATATCTGATTTTCCATACGGACAGGGCAGAACTGCGGACGCGTCCTCATTTTCTGCCTAAGGTGGTGTCAGCGTTTCACCTGAACCAGCCTATTGTGGTGCCTGCGGCTACTAACGAGTTGGAGGATTCCAAGTTGTTGGACGTGGTCCGGGCATTGAAAATATATATTTCAAGAACGGCGGGAGTCAGAAAGTCTGACTCACTGCTTATATTGTATGCACCCAACAAGATGGGTGCTCCTGCTTCTAAGCAGACGATTGCTCGTTGGATTTGTAGCACAATTCAACTTGCACATTCTGTGGCAGGCTTGCCACAACCTAAATCTGTCAAGGCCCATTCCACAAGGAAAGTGGGCTCATCCTGGGCGGCTGCCCGGGGAGTCTCGGCATTACAACTCTGCCGAGCTGCTACTTGGTCAGGGGCAAACACGTTTGCAAAATTCTACAAATTTGATACCCTGGCTGAGGAGGACCTTGAGTTCTCTCATTCGGTGCTGCAGAGTCATCCGCACTCTCCCGCCCGTTTGGGAGCTTTGGTATAATCCCCATGGTCCTGACGGAGTCCCCAGCATCCACTTAGGACGTTAGAGAAAATAAGAATTTACTTACCGATAATTCTATTTCTCGTAGTCCGTAGTGGATGCTGGGCGCCCATCCCAAGTGCGGATTGTCTGCAATACTTGTACATAGTTATTGTTACAAAAAAATCGGGTTATTTGTTGTGAGCCGTCTGTTCAGAGGCTCCTACGTTTGTCATACTGTTAACTGGGTTCAGATCACAAGTTATACGGTGTGATTGGTGTGGCTGGTATGAGTCTTACCCGGGGTTCAATATCCTTCCTTATTGTGTACGCTCGTCCGGGCACAGTATCCTAACTGAGGCTTGGAGGAGGGTCATGGGGGGAGGAGCCAGTACACACCACCTAATCCTAAAGCTTTATTTTTGTGCCCTGTCTCCTGCGGAGCCGCTATTCCCCATGGTCCTGACTGAGTCCCCAGCATCCACTACGGACTACGAGAAATAGAATTATCGGTAAGTAAATTCTTATTTTAGAATAGTCACCAGCTAGCAAAGATGTACTTATGCTCTCCCTGTGTTACTAATGTTAGCAGAGTTTAAAATAGTGCTTATTTAATGTCATTTTCAGACTCCAATTATACAAATCCACATCTCACTCCGCACCGCTATTCAACATTAATGCGTTGTTTTGCATCCTGCAGTTGTGCTAGTGTAGGATTCATAGACAAACTTTAAATTGTGGGTGCAAATAGAAATTTGTGGGTGGATATGTCCTTTAGCCTTAGCTCTGAGTTGGGTAACAAGCTCCAAGTGTATGTTTACATTGTATTACTGAACTAAATATTTGATAAATGTGTTATGTCTCTTTATTTGCGCAGGTTACAGCACCAGGTTAAGAGACACAACTTAATCGTGGCTTCTTATGATGTTGTGAGGAATGATATAGACTTTTTCAGGTAAATTTGATTTTGAGCAACAGGCTTTGTGAAATGTAGGAAGACAGTGTGCGTGTTCGTGGCCGTAGTAACATGTATGTCCCAAAGTATCATACATATATGGTCTCTTTTGCAAAGTGAAGCACTATTGTTTGGTTAGATGAACTATAACGTGTGCTCTCTCCCAATCTAGTAAGGGAGGGCTGTTGGACAAAGGCATCTAAAATTGTATGCCTGTCATGCTCATACGTTCTTAACTGCAGATAATTCTATGACCGCGTCACCTATCTCCTATCTCCACCTATACCTGTAACCTTCACTTACCACTCCCACAAACCTTCCTAGGTTCCATAATCGGTGGAATGACCTGTGCTCACCGCAACTCTTCGCATTTTTTGTTTCATACGCTGCATATTTTTTAGTATACTGTAACGTAGCCAAGGCCATGGCTGGCTAAAGTTTACAATCTGTATTCTTGTATTTTATTTGTGGCTGTATACAGGTGAGCTACATTTTGAGTTAACATTTTAATGTGTTATTTTAGAAATATGAAATTTAATTATTGTATTCTGGATGAAGGCCATGTAATTAAGAATGGAAAAACGAAATTGTCAAAAGCAGTAAAGCAGATAACTGCCAATTATAGAATTATCCTTTCTGGAACACCAATTCAGGTATGTAAACTGTCTGGTACAAATTCTTTCACCGATACAGTATGTGGTAGAAAATTCAGCATGCCACCAAAGTGCATATATTGTAAATACCCTACCTCCCACTGCCATTTTGAGAGGCCTCCCCTTCCAGTAAATGTTCTGGAAACTTACAGATAAATCTTCCAGATGAAAAAGTAGCATTCTTTATATATGTTCCTTGCCCTACAGCATCTGCTGTAAAAGATTGGTAGCCAATACCCGAGGAGACTGGCTCAAGTGTGGCTTGTGATGTACTGGGACTCATTTGGATGAAGAAGGTGCCACTAGAAGTCCCTCTGGTGCCACTATAGTGTCTTATCAGCTGGGTCTGAATTGCAACAACTGACTGCATTTGATGTGAGCATCAGAGATATAGCAGTACATTAAGGCTACTGCCTCCCTCCTCTCCACAAACTGCACGCTGAGCATCACCTAGCAGTGCAACATGCCCTTCTCCAAATTCCACAGCTACCAGTCATGTATGGGAGGGACCATCGAAAAACGCTAACTCTGAATTGTTTCTGCTGCCTGTTGCGTGGACAACATTGTACACCTGTGTGTTGTAACCAGTTATCAGATTATCATTCACTGGGCATAGGAGTCGCATGATCTTTAGTAAAGGATACATAAAAATGTCACTCAGGTGTACAGCCCTGGAGTCGGGAGTAGAGACAGCAAAAGGTGAGGTGCCCCCAGTCACACATTTGACTTAATCATTGATACCAGGGACTGTAGAAAGTTAGGTTGGGCTGGCTAGTTTGATTAGGACCATAGTTTGTGAGATAGAGGTAGATGCTCTGGAGAGAGCTAAATGGAGCGGAGCCTTACTCCACCTTCACACACTGCCCCAGTGCCAGGAGTGCATGGCTCTATCAGGAGGAGCCGGGATAGGTCCCCCCCATCCCCCTCACGTCAGAACTTTGCACAGCACCAATCCAGAGCCCCTACCTCGATCTCGCCCAATGTGGACCTATTCTAACCCTGATGGCTGCGCTACTAGTTCCACTTACTTTTTTGTAGTCGAACAAATTACCTTAAGTGCGGCTCTTGAAAGTTCACAAACTCATTCCTAGTGACTCATTGGCTGCAATAATTGCCTACACTGATCTAGAAGTAAGTCTTAAGTGACTGATCATTGTGGTAGAGCATTTTTTTTTTCACAGTAGTTCCGTTATCAGCAACATCTTACATGGACCTGTGACATTGCTCACTTTCTGGTGTAAATAAAACCTTGGATTTACCCTAACTCTGAGCATTCAGCTATTAAAAAGCTTTACACTGCAATGTACCTTCAGTGTCTGCTTGCCATATCCTACTTCATTGAGTTACCCTAATATTCCACCTCCACCATACTATAGTCCTCTCTATGTTGCAGGATCCTTCACTTGGCCATTAGTTGTGTTTCACCTATGCAGAGTGGTTTTTGCCCTGGCCCTTTCTTCCTGTACTGCCCAAGCTGCTGGTCTTAAGACCAGTAAGGCGATAACACAATTTGCTACATGTGTCAGGAGAAAATGACAGACTATTTCACGTCAGACTCCTGGTTACCTACCGTTATTTGTCAAACAGCCTGTAAAGCAAATGACAGTATATGCTTTGATACAGGGCAAGCTACTAGTATACCATACAAATGTACTGAAAAGCAAGTTCCTCTTTCAGTCCAGGACAACTCCAGTTGCTGCATAATGGGCAGTGTTCAGTCTGTTCTCTGATTAGATGTCAAGCTGCCTCTCAGTTGGTGGTTTCAGTTTCAGGGCACTACAAGGCCTTTGTTTTCCTTATTGTTAAACACTTTACTTAGTGATTCATTATGCCTGTGCCGCAGCCGGCCAACTCTCTGAATTGATCTTGTAGCCTTAATGCATTGTGTTTTCCTCTTCCATTCAGTGTTTTTTTGCTTACATAAACTAGATCCTGTAGCAAGGGATTGTCTAGAGTTTTAAGCTCTATTTCTAGTTATTGTCCTGCCTCATTGAGATGAAGTAACAGATACCCCCATTCTTCTTCACTGACCTTATACATAGACAATTGTTCCTGTAGTGAAGTGCATGGCTGAAAGTGTACCAGACTACCCTTAAAGCCTCAGAGAAAAATATATTTCTTTCTCTGACGTCCTAGTGGATGCTGGGAACTCCGTAAGGACCATGGGGAATAGCGGGCTCCGAAGGAGGCTGGGCACTCTAGAAAGATCTTAGACTACCTGGTGTGCACTGGCTCCTCCCACTATGACCCTCCTCCAAGCCTCAGTTAGATTTCGTGCCCGGCCGAGGTTGGATGCACACTAGGGGCTCTCCTGAGCTCTTAGAAAGTAATAGTCTTAGATTTTTTTATTTTCAGTGAGACCTGCTGGCAACAGGCTCACTGCAGCGAGGGACTAAGGGGAGAAGAAGCGAACTCGCCTGCTTGCAGCCGGATTGGGCTTCTTAGGCTACTGGACACCATTAGCTCCAGAGGGATCGACCGCAGGCCCAGCCTTGATGTTCGGTCCCGGAGCTGCGCCGCCGTCCCCCTTACAGAGCCAGAAGCAAGAAGATGGTCCGGAAAATCGGCGGCATGAAGACTCTGTCTTCACCAAGGTAGCGCACAGCACTGCAGCTGTGCGCCATTGCTCCTCTCACACACTTCACACTCCGGTCACTGAGGGTGCAGGGCGCTGGGGGGGGCGCCCTGAGGCAGCAATAAAAACACCTTGGCTGGCTAAAATACCTCAATATATAGCCCCAGGGGCTATATATGAGGTAAATACCCCTGCCAGAATTCCATAAAAAACGGGAGAATAGGCCGCGAAAAAGGGGCGGAGCCTATCTCCTCAGCACACTGGCGCCATTTTCCCTCACAGCTCCGCTGGAAGGAAGCTCCCTAGCTCTCCCCTGCAGTCTACAAAGGGTTAATAAAGAGAGGGGGGGCACTAAATTTAGGCGCAGTATACATTATATATAAAAACAGCAGCTATAGGGGACATAACTCAGTTAGTCCCTGCATTATATAGCGCTCTGGTGTGTGCTGGCATACTCTCACTCTGTCCCCCCAAAGGGCTTTTGTGGGTCCTGTCCTCGTTTAGAGCATTCCCTGTGTGTCTGCGGTGTGTCGGTACGGCTGTGTCGACATGTTGAATGAGGAGGCTTATATGGTGACGGAACAGAGGCCGATATATGTGATGTCGCCCCCTGTGGGGCCGACACCAGAGTGGATGGATAGGTGAAAGGTATTAATCGACAGTGTCAACTCCTTACATAAAAGGGTGGATGACGTAACAGCTGTGGGACAGCCGGTTTCGCAGCCCGCGCCTGCCCAGGCGTCTCAAAGGCCATCAGGGGCTCAAAAACGCCCGCTCTCTCAGATGGCAGACACAGATGTCGACACGGAGTCTGACTCCAGTGTCGACAAGGTGGAGACATATACAAAATCCACTAGGAACATCCGTGACTTGATCCCGGCAATAAAAAATGTTATACATTTCTGACTTTAACCCAAGCACCTCTAAAAATGGGTTTTAGGTTTGGGGAGAAAAAACAGGCAGTGTTTTGTTCCCCCATCAGATGAATAAATGAAGTGTGTGAAAAGCGTGGGTTCCCCCGTTAAGACACTGGTAATTTATAAAAAGTTACTGATGGCGTACCCTTTCCCGCCAGGTGGATAAGTTACGCTGGGAGATATCTCCTAGGGTGGATAAGGCGCTCACACGTTTGTCAAAAAAGGTGGCACTGCCGTCTTAGGATACGGCCACTTTAATAGGTACCTGTTGATAAAAAACAGGAGGCTATCCTGAAGTCTGTATTTACACACTCAGGTACTAGACTGAGACCTGCAGATAGTGCTGCTGCAGCGGGGTCGGTGACCCTGTCAAACAGGGATACTAGTTGGCAAACATAAAAACATATTAAAGACGTCGTCTTATATATGGGGGATGCACAGAGGGATATTTTGCCGGCTGGCATCCAAAATAAATGTAATGTCCATTCTGTCAGGAGGGTATTAGAGACCTGTCACTGGACAGGTGATGCTGACTTAAAAAGCGCATAGAGAGCCTTATAAGGGTGAGGAATTATTTGGGGATGGTCTCTGGGACCTCGTATCCACAGCAACTGCTGGGAAGAAATAATTTTACCTCAGGTTTCCTCACAGACAAAGGTACAGTCCTTTCGGCTTCAGAAAAGCAAGCGGGTCAAATGGCGCTTCCTTTCTGTACAGAGACAAGGGTAGAGGGAAAAAGCTGCACCAGTCAGCCTGTTCCCAGAATCAAGATTCTTCCCCCGCCTCCTGTGAGTCCACACCATGACGCGGGTGCTCCACAGGTGTAGCCAGGTACGGTGGGGGGCCGTCTCAAAAAATTTCAGCAATTAGTGGGCTCGCTCACAGGTGGATCCCTGTTTCTTTCAAGTAGTATTTCAGGGGTACAAGCTGGAATTCGAGATGTCTCCCCCCAGCCGTTTCCTAAAATATGCCTTGCTGACAACTCCCTCAGGCAGGGAGGCTGTGCTAGAGGCAATTAATAAGCGGTATTCCCAGCAGGTAATACTCAAGGTGCCCCTACTTCAACAAGGACGGGGTTACTATTCCACACGGGTTGGGGTACCGAAACCGCATGGTTCGGTGTGACCCATTTTATATTTAAAATCCTTGAACACATACATAAAAAAATTCAAGTTCAAGATGGAATCGCTCAGGGCGGTTATTGCAAGCCTGGAGGAGGGGGATTACATGGTATCCCTGGACATCAAGGATGCTTACCTGCATGTCCCCATTTACCATCCTCGCCAGGAGTACCTCAGATTTGTGGTACAGGATTACCATTACCAAGTCCAGACACTGCCGTTTGGACTGTACATGGCACCGAGGGTGTTTTATCAAGGTAATGGCCGAAATGATGATACTCCTTCGAAAAAAAGGGAGTTGTAATTATCCCGTACTTGGACAATCTCGTTATAAGGGCGAGGTCCAAGGAGCAGTTGGTAGTCGGGGTAGCACTATTTTGGAAAGTGCTACAACAGCATGGTTGGATTCTAAACAGTCCAAAGTCACAGCTGGTTCCTATGACACGTCTACTGTTCCTGGGGATGGTTCTGGACATAAACCAGAAATAGTGTTTCTCCCGGAGGAGAAAGCCAAGGAGTTGTCATCTCTAGTCAGAGACCTCCTGAAGCCAAAATAGGTAGCGGTGCATCATTGCACGCGAGTCCTGGGAAAAATGGTAGCTTCCTACGAAGCAATCCCATTAGGCAGGTTCCATATGAGAACTTTTCAGAGGGACCTGTTGGACAAGTGGTCCGGATCGCATCTTCCGATGCATAGGCTGATAACCCTGTCTCCAAGGACCAGGGTATCTCTACTGTGGTGGCTGCAGAGTGCCCATCTTCAAGAGGGCCGCAGGTTCGGCATACAGGACTAGGTCCTAGTGACCATGGATTCCAGCCTTTGAGGCTGGGAGGCAGTCACACAGGGAAGAAATTTCCAGGGACTTTGGTCAAGTCAGGTTATTTCCCTACACATAAATATTCTGGACCTGAGGGCCATTTACAATGCCCTGAGGCCGGCAAGGCCTCTGCTTCAAAACCAGCCGGTACTGATCCAATCAGACAACATCACGGCAGTCGCCCATGTAAACCAACAGGGCGGCACAAGAAGCAGGATGGCGATGGCAGAAGCCACAAGGATTCTCCGATAGGCGGAAAATCATGTGTTAGCACTGTCAGCAGTGTTCATTCCCGGAGTGGACAACTGGGAAGCAGATCTTCTCAACAGACACGACCTCCACCCGGGAGAATAGGGACTTCCTCCAGAAGTCTTCCAATAGGATTGTACACCATTGGGAAAGGCCACAGGTGGACATGATGGCGTCCCGCCTCAACAAAAAGCTATAAAAGATATTGCACCGGGTCAAGGGACCCTCAGGCGATAGCTATGGACGCTCTGGTAACACCGTGGGTGTACCAGTCGGTTTATGTGTTCTCCCCTCTGCCTCTCATACCAAAGGTACTGAGAATAATAAGAAGGCGAGGAGTAAGAACGATACTCGTGGATGGCCAAGAAGAGCTTGGTACCCAGAACTTCAAGAATTTATATCAGAGGACCCATGGCCTCTGCCACTCAGACAGGACCTGCGGCAGCAGGGGCCCTGTCTGTTCCAAGACTTACCGCGGCTGCGTTTGACGGCATGGCGGTTGAACGCCGGATCCTGAAGGAAAAGGGCATTCCGGAGGAAGTCATTCCTACGCTTACTAAAGCCAGGAAAGAGGTTACAGCAACTCATTATCACCGCATATGGCGAAAATATGTTGCATGGTGAAAGGGCCCCAACAGAGGAATTTCAACTAGGTCGATTTCTGCATTTCCTGCAAGCAGGAGTGACTATGGGCCTTAAATTGGGTTCCATTAAGGTACAGATCTCTGCTCTGTCGATTTTCTTTCAAAAAGAACTAGCTTCAGTACCTGAAGTTCAGACATTTATAAAAGGAGTGCTGCATAGTCAGCCCCCGTTTGTGCCTCCAGTGGCACCTTGGGATCTCAACGTGGTGTTGAGTTTCTTAAAATCACATTGGTTTGAACCACTAAAAACCGTGGATCTAAAATATCTCACGTGGAAGGTGGTTATGTTATTGGCCTTGGCTTCTGCCAGGCGAGTATCAAAATTTGCGGCTTTGTCTTGTAAAAGCCCTTATTTGATTTTCCATATGGATAGGGCAGAATTGAGGACTCGTCCCCAGTTTCTCCCAAAGGTGGTGTCAGCGTTTCACCTGAACCAGCCTATTGTGGTGCCTGCGGCTACTAGGGACTTGGAGGACTCCAAGTTGCTAGACGTTGTCAGGGCACTGAAAATATATGTTTCCAGAACGGCTAGAGTCAGAAAATCTGACTCGCTGTTTATCCTATATGCACCTAACAAGCTGGGTGCTCCTGCTTCTAAGCAGACTATTGCTCGTTGGATTTGTAGTACAATTCAGCTTGCACATTCTGTGGCAGGCCTGCCACAGCCAAAATCTGTCAATGCCCATTCCACAAGGAAGGTGGGCTCATCTTGGGCGGCTGCCCGAGGGGTCTCGGCTTTACAACTTTGCCGAGCAGCTACTTGGTCAGGGGCAAACACGTTTGCAAAATTCTACAAATTTGATACCCTGGCTGAGGAGGACCTGGAGTTCTCTAATTCGGTGCTGCAGAGTCATCCGCACTCTCCCGCCCGTTTGGGAGCTTTGGTATAATCCCCATGGTCCTTACGGAGTTCCCAGCATCCACTAGGACGTCAGAGAAAATAAGAATTTACTCACCGGTAATTCTATTTCTCGTAGTCCGTAGTGGATGCTGGGCGCCCATCCCAAGTGCGGTTTATCTGCAATACTTGTACATAGTTATTGTTAACTAAATCGGGTTATTGTTGAGCCATCTGTTAAGAGGCTCTATTGTTTCATACTGTTAACTGTGTTTCATATCACGAGTTGTACGGTGTGATTGGTGTGGCTGGTATGAGTCATACCCGGGATTCAAAATCCTTCCTTATTGTGTACGCTCGTCCGGGCACAGTACCTAACTGAGGCTTGGAGGAGGGTCATAGTGGGAAGAGCCAGTGCACACCAGGTAGTCTAAGATCTTTCTAGAGTGCCCATCCTCCTTCGGAGCCCGCTATTCCCCATGGTCCTTACGGAGTTCCCAGCATCCACTACGGACTACGAGAAATAGAATTACCGGTGAGTAAATTCTTATTTTTTCATCCACTAGGGGTCACTGGAGTACTCTTGGGATATGGACGGTTTCCGTAGGAACAAGGCACTGAATATTAAAATTTAGAACTCTCCACCCCTCCATATCCCAGAGTACCTCAGTGTTTTTTCTGTGCTTCTCGTAGCAACAAGGCTTGTGTGGAGCTTAACCACACTACTTTGAATATTTTTATTTTTAATTTTTTTTTTCTTCTACTTTTACATTTTTTGCTCACAGCACATCCCTTCCCAGTTTCTGTAAAAACTTGGGTCCGGGATAGTGCCGCTGCACAGAGCAGCGCATGGCGTGTCGGTCCTCACTAAGAGCACCCTCACAGCCACACGCAGCTCATTCCCTGACTGCTGCTACAGCTGGACGGAGCTTACAGATAGAAGCCCCGTCACAGCCTTCGCCTCTGGACTCAGGTATGCTTGGGGTATGGGGCGGTCAGCGCACGCTGCCGCCCCGCTGTGGGGGGACACTGGTCACTGACGCCGCTCTCACTGCGCCCGCACCCGCCTCTCCTGACAGACCGCCCCAGCACCGCTCACACCCGCCGGCCGCCGCTGTAGGACCGCGCTCCATTACAGCGCTCCCCGGCTCCCTGCAGCCTGATTGCGCTGGGAATGAGATACCCGCGCCCCGGTAATTCCCGCTCAGACAGCGGTGCACGGGCCACAGGGGAGGGAGCAGAAGGGGGGGGGGGGGGGGAGATGACATTAGCGGAGGGCTGCATAAGGGGGGTGACATTGATGAAATAGGCTGTTAAGCCTATATTACAGGGTTGGCTGCACTTGTTACATATACCCTGCACTGTGAGGCATGGTGGCCATTTTAATCTTGCTTCCTGTCTTCCAGTTTGTGATTCCAGAACGTTCCTGTACTACATCTGTACTCCACCGGAGGCGCAGGGGTGTTGGTGGGAATTTGGGATCAGTTTCATATAGTACTGGCCACGTGCACTACTCTTTGCCAGATATATATATATATATATATATATATATATATGACACCACAGTACTACTTACTGAGTCGTGCAGGTTGTCTGTCTTTGTATGTTGTATTGTCTGTCTACATGATGAGTAAGGCACCGGCAAAACCAAAAAAGCACTGCCAGGTCTGTGACAGTGTGTTACCAGATGGTTCTACCACATGCGCAGTATGTTTTGTGGATTCAGCTACGAATACAATCTCTGCTCCGCTGTCTAAGCCGGTTTCATCCCGGACCCTCCATGGGCTATGCTAGCAGATGTCATGGCTGGATTGCAATCAGAATTGGCCGCCGCTCGACAGGAGCGGGAAGCGGCAAGATCTGAGTCTAGGGTGAGACCGCTAGGACTACCGGAGGGGTCTAAGTCCATTTTGGGTAGCAGGGATAAATTTACTTTGTCTTATGAACCTCACTGCGCAAGATGACGGTGAGGAGGGCGAAGTAGACCAGCAGTCCAATAGTGAAGATTTTGACAGCCCAGGCATTGATAATCTCATCAGAGCGGTGCGTCAGTCTCTGAGGTTTACAGAATCTGAGGAGCCTCTGACAAATTATGAAGTCGTCTTTGCTAAACGACAGAGGACTCCGATGTGTTTTCCGGTTTTGGAATCTCTTAATAAGATGTTACTGGAAACACGAAAGAATCCGGATAAACGGTTTTCTATACCTCGCAGATTTAAGTCTAGTTACCCGTTTCCGGAGTCTGTGACAGCTACTTGGGAGAATCCGCCATTTGTGGATTCGTCTGTGTCTAAACTTACAAAGAAATTAACCATACCAGTACCAACGGCTACTACGCTTAAAGACCCTTCAAACCGTAAAATTGAAGCTATGCTAAAATCCATGTATATAGCAGCAGGAGTGTTGCTTAGACCTGGGTTGGTTGGCATTTGGGTAACTAAGGCGCTCATGGTATGGATAACAGAACTAAAGTCTGCCCTACATGACGATCACCTTATACTTCTCGCTGATCAAATCTGGGAAGCTGCTGATTATCTATGTACAGCTTCTACTGACGTCTGTCAGCTCACTTCTCGCCTTTCATCGTCGCTAGTTGCAGCACGACGAGCACTCTGGCTGCGCTCTTGGCAAACTGAGGCGGAGGTCAAAAGAGGTATAGAGGCGTTACCTTACGGTGGCGAGAAGCTGTTTGGTCCTGAATTGGACAAATGGATTGCTGAGGCCACGGGTGGTAAGTCTGTTTTCTTACCATTGGCGCCTAGGCGGAAATACTCGGGCCCGGCGTTCAAATCCTTTCGGCCTCAGCCCTTTCGAGGCCGTGGTAGGGGACCAGCCATGGCCGGTAGACAAGGTAGAGGGCGTGGTTTCCAACAAACCAACGCCAGTCGTCAAGACGCTAAGGTCACCGACAAGCCAGTGGCATGACGGACTCCCAGCCCATCTCGGATCTCCAGTTGTGGGAGCACGCCTTCAGACGTTCCATTTGGCGTGGTTCCAGACGTCCACAGATGGGTGGATCCGCAATTTAGTGCTCAAAGGTTACAAAATAGAGTTCGACTGTCTCCCGCCACAGGACTGCCTGTGTCGGACGACAAACGGGCGGTTCTGCAACTTGCCATTCAGTCTCTGCTGGAGTCAGCAGTTTTGATTCCGGTCCCTGTACACCAACAGGGGCAGGGTTATTATTCCAGTCTGTTTGTGGTACCAAAGCCGGATGGCTCGGTCAGGCCAATATTGAACTTAAAGGGCCTCAGTCAGTACGTCACTTACTACAGATTCAAGATGGAATCTCTGCGGTCGGTAATTGCAGGTTTAGAGCCACAGGAATTCATGATTGCGCTGGATCTCAAAGATGCGTATTTACACATTCCGATTTGGCCACCTCATCAGAGGTTCTTGCGGTTTGCAATCTGGCAGAACCATTACCAGTTTCAGGCTCTACCGTTTGGCCTCTCGTCAGCGCCTCGGGTATTCACCAAAGTGATGTCTGTGATGATAGCTCATCTCAGATCCCTGGGAGTGATAATAGTTCCGTACTTGGACGATCTGCTCATCAAAGCTCCGTCTCAACAGATGCTCCTCCAACATGCGTTGCTAACGTACGATGTCCTAGTTCAGCACGGTTGGATTGTCAACTTCAAGAAATCACATCTGATTCCGTCTCAACGACTGCAATTCCTAGGTATGATTCTCGATACGGTAAATCAAAGAATTTACCTACCAGAACAGAAAGTACAGATCATTCGTCATCTGGTTCGATTGGTGCTCAAGCCACGCACAGTCTCTCTACATTTGTGCATTCGCCTCTTAGGCACAATGGTGGCGGCTTTCGAAGCGCTTCAGTTCGGGAGACTTCACTCACGTCCTTTTTCAACTGGATGTGCTCGCACAGTGGTCGGGCTCGCATCTGCAGATTCACCACAGAGTGAGGTTGTCGCCACGGGCCAGGATATCTCTACTCTGGTGGCTCAATGTACACAATCTGACCGCGGGGAAACGGTTCGGCGCCTGGAATTGGATAATTCTAACGACGGACGCGAGTCTCAGAGGTTGGGGAGCTGTAGTTCAAAATTGTCAGCTCCAGGGTCTCTGGGCGGCTCACTAAAGATTGCTGTCTATAAATGTCCTGGAACTCCGGGCAATTTACAAAGCGCTACGACAAGCAGTGCACATTCTTCGGTCCCAGCCTGTCCAGGTGCAGTCGGACAATGCGACGGCGGTCGCATACATCAACAAACAAGGAGGAACGAGAAGCCGCATGGCAATGCGAGAAGTAGCTCGAATCCTCAATTGAGCCGAGCGTCACCAAGTGGTGTTGTCGGCAGTGTTCATTCCGGGAGTGGACAACTGGGAGGCGGATTATCTCAGCCGTCGGGATTTTCATCCAGGAGAATGGGCATTACATCCAGAAGTGTTTCACATGTTGGCCCAGAGGTGGGGTTACCCTCAAGTGGACTTGATGGCATCTCGCCACAATCACCAAACTCCCCAGTATGTGTCCAGAACGCGAGATCCAAAGGCAGTGGCGGTGGATGCTCTCACCGTCGCGTGGCCGTACAGCCTCGTGTACCTGTTTCCACCGTTTCCGCTGCTCCCTCTGTTGCTAAAACGGATCAAAAGAGAGTCTGTCACAGTCATACTAGTGGCGCCTCATTGGCCTCGGAGAGCTTGGTTCTCGGATCTCCGAGGACTACTCGCAGACGAGCCTTGGCCGCTCCCACTTCGTCCGGACCTGTTACAACAGGGTCCGTTCCTTTACCCCGATTTAGCGCGGCTGCGTTGGACGGGGTGGCTGTTGAGACCGCCCTCTTAAGGAGAGAGGGCATTCCAGAATCTGTTATACCAACCATGTTACGTGCTAGGAAGCCAGTTACGGCAGCTCATTATTACAGAATTTGGCTTGCCTATATAGGTTGGTGTGAGGATTGGAAGTTTCCGACATCATCTTTCAAGTTATCCCGTCTTTTGTTATTTCTACAGACGGGGTTAGATGGAGGACTGCGTTTATCTACACTAAAGGTGCAGGTATCTGCTTTGTCAATTTATTTTCAAAGACGATTGGCTCTATTGCCGTCTGTACACACTTTTCTGCAAGGTGTCCTCAGAGTACAGCCTCCATTCATTCCACCTACAGCGCCATGGGACTTGAATCTGGTTTTAGATTTCTTACAGTCTACATATTTTGAACCCTTACACCACGTGGATATTAAGTTTCTCACTTGGAAAACAATTTTCCTACTAGCCTTGGCTTCGGCAAGGCGTGTTTCCGATTTGGGTGCCTTGTCATGCAAGCCACCGTATTTGGTGTTTCATGATGACAGAGCGGAACTTCGGACGAATCCCGCTTTCCTACCAAAGGTAGTGTCATCCTTTCACATCAATCAACCAATAGTAGTTCCTGTGTTGACAGGAAATTCTGGAACCTTGGATGTGGTACGCGCATTACGCGTTTATGTGTCCCGAACGTCTACAGTTCGTAAGACGGATACGTTGTTTGTTCTGTATGATGCTGCCAAGATGGGTTGGCCAGCTTCTAAGCAGACCTTATCCAGATGGATTAAACTGACCATACGTCAGGCTTACCTTCATGCTAGGTTACAGCCGCCTACATCAGTAACAGCTCATTCCACACGTTTTGTGGGGACTTCATGGGCAGCTGGTCGTGGGGCTTCTATGACGCAGCTTTGCCGTGCGGCTACCTGGTCATCAGTGCACACGTTTGTGCGCTTTTACAAGTTTGATACGTTTGCGGCATCAGCATCTAGCTTTGGCCGCCTAGTGTTACAGGTGCCAAACTGCTCTCCCGTCCACGGGGGAAGCTTTGGTACGTCCCAAGAGTACTCCAGTAACCCCTAGTGGATGAAAAAGAAAATAGGATTTTGGTACTTACCAGGTAAATCCTTTTCTTTGAATCCATAGGGGGCACTGGACGCCCACCCAGAGCAGTTTTACCTAGTTTGCGGTAAGTTCAGGGAATCGTATGGTAACACATTCTCACCGACTGGTTCAAGTTTCAAGTTCTATCGGTTATTGTGCCAACTATTTAGTTGTCAGTCACGTTATGTGTCAACTTTATTGTTGTCCGTTCTGTTATATGTAATTCTCCATTGTCAACCTCTCTATCGCTCCTGTTCGGCTCAGTAAAAAACGGGGCTTCTATCTGTAAGCTCCGTCCAGCTGTAGCAGCAGTCAGGGAATGAGCTGCGTGTGGCTGTGAGGGTGCTCTTAGTGAGGACCGACACGCCATGCGCTGCTCTGTGCAGCGGCACTATCCCGGACCCAAGTTTTTACAGAAACTGGGAAGGGATGTGCTGTGAGCAAAAAATGTAAAAGAAAAAGAAAAAAAAAATTAAAAATAAAAATATTCAAAGTAGTGTGGTTAAGCTCCACACAAGCCTTGTTGCTACGAGAAGCACAGAAAAAACACTGAGGTACTCTGGGCTATGGAGGGGAGGAGAGTTCTAAATTTTAATATTCAGTGCCTTGTTCCTACGGAAACCGTCCATATCCCAAGAGTACTCCAGTGCCCCCTATGGATTCAAAGAAAAGGATTTACCTGGTAAGTACCAAAATCCTATTTTTGTTTTTATATTGGGCTGTGTCTGTACATGTCATTTAGTCGTGGGTCAAGACAGTTGTGAATTAGCTAGCAGAAACTGCATGCTATTTATTTTGTACTGCAGCGAAACCTTGCTAAGGAAACAAGCCCTAATGTGCCTTTTGCTACATTTGCTTGAAGGCTACTTATATGATCTTGTGTTCTTTCTTTCCTAGAACAATGTTTTGGAGCTGTGGTCATTATTTGACTTCCTCATGCCTGGCTTTTTAGGAACAGAACGGCAGTTTGCTGCAAGATACGGAAAGCCTATATTGGCAAGTAGGGATGCTAAGAGCTCCTCTCGTGAACAAGAAGCCGGTAAGGAGTAAATCTCCTCTGGTTTATATACATTTGTTTTGTAAAACCGCTTCCCACTTAAACTTCATCTTTCCCACCCTGTTCAGGTGTCCTTGCAATGGAGGCATTGCATCGGCAGGTTTTGCCATTCCTGCTTCGGAGAATGAAAGAGGATGTATTGCAAGATCTTCCTCCTAAAATTATCCAAGATTACTACTGTTCTCTAAGTCCTTTGCAGGTTTGTTTCCTGAATTATTGTATTGTCCATTGGTTGGTTCTGTTTTAAAGGCATTATTTAGGTGGTTTAAACTGTTTAAACCCTTTGATTTTTCTATGTTTGCATTCTCTAAATCATGGCTTCAGCTCCAGAATTTGATTAATGAACTTTAAAGATCATTGCAATACAGTGTGCCGCTTTAATGTAGGTCTGTGTGTAATTTTTAGGTGCAGTTATATGAAGATTTTGCAAAATCTAGAGCCAAAACAGATGTTGATGAATCCGTGTCAACGTCTGCGCTGGCGGAAGAGTGCGACAAGCCGAAGTTGAAAGCCACAGGACATGTCTTCCAGGTAAGGCATGACAACTAAGTGTACACAACTCTCAAACGTGATTTACCCTATGCAGACAGGTATGCTGTGGTACAGTATGTGGAAGCACTGCATGAGTTTCCTGCACACTGTAGCAGGTGTAGAGATTACATCCATGAAAGCAAGAAGTCAGCTGAGCCTGAGAAATATTGAAGGCTAAGAAGTAGCATTACTTCCTGTCACTTTATCTCTTCATGATGTTATGAGACGTGGACTAAACCTAAATGGTAGTTTGAGGTTACATACACAACACTGACCCATAAAGGAAATATGGATAAATGGGAGAATCCAAGTAAGGTGAATTGCCCTATACCGTTATTAAGAAATACTGCATTTGGAATTACAATTGTGCTGGCCTTAGATAATCGTGCTAAGGCCAGCACAATTGTAGTTCCAAATGCGGTATATCTAAATAACGGTATGGATATAATGTCAAGATCATCCTATAGTCTAATCAGAGATACATTTCGGCTTCAGTCTAGATCAACCAGGCTGTGAAGAAATGGTTCACGCAACTTTTGGAATGTCTGCAGTCATGGTTTCCTAGGGTAGATTTATTGACGTTTATTGAACACGTGAGAAGCGTCTGAATTTCTGGAGTATGCAGCTCCAGGTGCTGCTCTGCTTCGGTGGTCTCCATTCAACAAACTCTCTCTTGCTAATGACCCGGGAATTAAGGGCTGTTTCAGTTGCAGTTTTATTTGACCCAGTTAAGAGCGTTAACCACGCGGCAAGCTGGAATTCATTCTTAGCAGTAGGTGGTGTGTTTTTGTTGTTTTGTTTACCCATCATGGAAGATGACACAAGATGGGGGGGGGGGGGGGGGGGGGGGAAGTTCTGGTTCTCCAAAGAAACTGGTAGTTAAGACATTAAACAATGTCTGCATGGGTCTGGGACTCCAGGTCGACACACCTTAGGTCGACGCCAAGTGGTCGACACGCCCTAGGTCGGCATGGACAAAAGGTCGACAGGAACAAGGTCGACATGGAAAAAGGTCGACATGAGTTTTTTATGGGGGGTTTGTGTCGTTTTCTTCGTAGAGTGACCGGGAACCCCAATTAGTGCACCGCGTCCCCTCGCATGGCTCGCTTAGCTCGCCATGCTTCGGGCATGGTGCCTTCGCTCGGCACAGATTACCGTTTCAATCGTAGTCCACGTGGATCGTTAAGTATGAAAAGGTTCCAAAAAAGAAAACAATTGTGAAAAACTCATGTCGACCTTTGTCCATGTCGGCCTTTGTCCATGTCGACCTAAGGTGTGTCGACCAATTGGCGTCGACCTAAGGTGTAGACCTTTTTGTTGTCGGCCTGGAGTCCGGATACCTGTCTGCATGACTTGCACCCATTACAGTTGAGTGGGATGACTGGCAATCTGCTTCTCTACCGACACACAGGAATCTGCAGCGAAACTGAACCACTGACCATGTGCTAAGAGGTGAGGGTACAGCATCGATATCTGATAATTTACTTCTGACCTTCTTGTAAACCACGTAAAATGTAATTTACTGAGAGAAGCTATTCATACATTACTCCCCACAGGTGTAATTAGTCAGTGGGGCTTTATCCAAAGTATTTTTTGTTTAGAAACTGAACTGATCCTTTCAGCAAATTGTGACTATCCAGACCCTACATCTGTGTTCTGGTGTAAACAAGTTGGAACAGTGTGACATCGGTCATAAATGGCATGGAGCGGGGCTAGTCTGTTTTCCATGGATGCCATTTCTTTTTCATCCACTAGGGGTCACTGGAGTACTCTTGGGATATGGACGGGGAGTTAGCCGGTATAGGCACAATTTAAATATTTAAATTAGTAACTCTTCACCCGCTCCATACTCCCATAGAGACTTCAGTATTTTTTTGTGCCTCAGTCGGGAAGGTACAATTGGACGAGGTTCCACAGTTTCTTCTATTTCTCTTCTATTTTCATGATTGCAGCCTAAAGCTGCATAAAGGAGCTGAACAGAGCTTAGAACAGAAGCCCCGTCAAAGCCTCCACTGGGAACAGGTAATGAGTGGTGAGGCAGCTCACACTGCCGCCGCTCACTTGTTTTGTATTGCTGGGGGTGAGGGGCGGTCAGCTCACGCTGCCGCCCTTTATTTGGGGAGTGTATGCAGGGCTTCCGCGGTCCGACACTGAGAGGAGGGAGATCGCGGGGATGGGGGGGGGGGGGAATGCCCGCAGGGAGGCCCCATAACTAAGCTGCATTTTAATGCAGCAAGCAGCTCCAGGCTATTAAGCCTGTGGAACGGGGTCCACAAGGGACTTGTCTGTCCTTCTCTACTTGTCTGTCTGTGTACATAATGAGTAAGGCTAGAATTCCTCCGAAAAGGTCAGAAGGAAGGTCCAGGTCTAGCTCAATTTCGAAAAATCGTTCTTTTTTGTCTTATAACTTGACAGTTTCAGCTCTGTTGCTTTCTGATGATTCAATGCCAGACCGCATATCGCAAGAAGAACATGAGGAGAGGGCATTGGGCCAGGAGTCAGATAGTGAGGTTACTGATAGCCCGGCCATTGATAATCTCATCAGAGCAGTACGTCAGGTTCTAAAGTTTACGAAGACTGAAGAACATTTTTCCAATGATGACGTATTCTTGCTAAACAGGGAACTCTGTTGTGTTTTCCTTATTCAGCATCTCTTAATAAGCAGCTGATACATGTCAAGACTCCAGCTGCTACGATGTTTAAATACCCGTCGGAGCATACCCTAGAAGCTATGGTAAAGTCGGTGTATACAGCAGTAGGGGTGTTGCTTAGACCTGCTTTGGTGGGGGGTTGGATTAACAAGGCTGTAGTTGCATGGGCAATACAGTTCAATTTTGGCCTACAAGAAGACCACCTTATACTCTTCGCTGATCACATTTGTGAAGCTGCTCAATATCTAGGTACGGCTTCTGTGGACATCAGCAAGGTTAGTTCTCGCCTTTCAGCTTCACTAGTTGCGGCACGACGTGCACTTTGGCTACGTTCTTAACAGGCGGAGTCAGAGTCTAAACGATGAATAGAAGCGTTACCTTATGCTGGCTAGAGGTTTGATACTCAATTGGACAAATGCATTTCACAGGCCACGGGGGGAAATCTGGTTTCCTACCATTGCCTACACAAATTCCTAAACGGAAATGCTCAGGACAGCGTTCATATCCCTTAGACCTCAGTCCTTTCGAGGCCGTGCTACAGGAACAACCACACACAGTAGACGTGGTTTCAACAAACTACTAACTGTCTTCATGACGTGAAGACCACAGACAAGCCAGTGGCATAATGGGCTTCCAGCCCATCTTGGATCATCAGTTGTGGGAATCCACAGATGGGTGGATCCGCAATTTTGTGTTCAAAGCTTACAAAATAGAGTTCGATTGTCTTCAACCATAGCGATTTTGCATGACAGGTCTGCCTGTGTCAGAAGACAAGACGGCGGTTCTGCAGACAGCGATACAGTCTGTAGTAGATTCAGCAGTTTGATTCCGGTTCCAGTCACCAACAGGGTCACGGTTATTACAGTTTTTTTTTGTAGTTCCAAAGCCGGATGACTGTCAGTCCGATATTGAACCTAAAGGAGCTCAATCAGTACGTCGCTTACTACAGATTCAAGATGGAATCCCTGCAGTCAATGACTGCAGGTTTAGATCCACAGGAATTCAGAATTTCGATGGATCTCAAGAATGCGTACTTATACGCATCAGGCCTACTTAAGATTTGCAGTACAACAAAACCATTATCAATTTCAGGGGTCACCGTTTGGCTTCTCATCAGCGCCTCGGGTATTCACAAAGTGATGTCTGTCATGATAGCTCATCTCAGATTCCTGGGAGTGATAATAGTTTTGTACTTAGACGATCTGCTCATCAAAGCTCCGTCTCAACACATACTCCTACAACATGCCTTACTAACGTACAATGTTCAGCACGGTTGGATTGTCAACCTCAAGAAATCAAGCCTGATTCCATCGCAAAGACTTCAAGTCCTAGGAATGATTCTCGACATGGTGGATCAACTGATTTACCCTCCAGAACACAACGCACAAAGTATTCGTCATCGGGTATAGTTAGTGCGCAATCCACGGACAGTCTCTGTGCATTCGACCGTTAGGAAAGATGGTGGCGTCTTTTGAAGCACTCCTGTTCGGAAGATTTCACTTGCGTCCTTTTCAACTGGATGTTCTCGCACAGTGGTCAGGCTCGCATCTACAAATTCATCAGGTAGTGTGGTTGTCTCCAAAGGACAGAGTATCACTACTCTGGTGGCTCCAAGTACAAAATCTCACAACAGGGAAGAGGTTCGGCGTCTGGAATTGGATAATTCTAACGACTGATGCGAGTCTCGGAGGTTGGGGAACAGTGGTCCAAAATTGTCGGCTTCAGAGTCTCTGGTCAGACCAAGAAAAATTACTGTCAATAAATGTCCTGGAACTCGGGGCAAGTTACAATGCGCTGCAACAAGCATTGCACATGCTCCGGTCTCAGACTGTCCAGGTTCAGTCAGACAATGCGACAGCAGTCGCATACATCAAGAAAGAAGGAGGAACTCGAAGTCGCATGGCCATGCGGGAAGTTGCACGAATCCTCAATTGGGCCGAGCATCACCAGGTGATATTGTCGGCAGTGTTCATTCCAGGAGTGGAAAAGTGGGAGGCAGATTATCTCAGCAGTCAGGATTTTCAACCAGGAGAATGGGCATTAAATCCAGAAGTGTTCCAGATGTTGGTCCAGCGGTGGGGTTACCCAAAAGTTGGATCTAATGGCATCTCGCCAAAATCATCAAACATCCCAGTATGTGTCCAGAACAAGAGATCCAAAGGCAGTGGCAGTGGATGCTCTCACGATCGTGTGGCAGTACAGCCTCGTGTATCTGTTTCTGCTGCTTCCTTGGTTGCTAAAGCGGATCAAAAGAGAGACCACAACAGTCATACTAGTGGCGCCTCATTGGCCTCGGAGAGCGTGGTTCTCTAATCTCCGCGGGCTACTCGCAGACTATTCTTGACCGCTCTCGCTATGCCCGGACCTGCTACAACAGGGTCTGTTCCTTTTACCCCGGTTTAACGCTGCTGCATTTCACGGGGTGGATGTGCAAACCACTCTCAAGACGAGAGGGCATTCCAGAATCGGTTATACCAACCATGTTACGTGCTAGCAAGCCAGTTACGGCAGCTCGTTATCACAGGATTTGGCGTGCCTACATAGGGTGTTGTGAAGCTCGGAAGTTTCCGACATCATCTTTCAAATTATTCTGTCTTTTGCTATTTCTACAGATGGGGTTAGATGGAGGACTACGTTTATCTACACTAATAGTGCAGGTCTCTGCTTTGTCAGTTTTACTGTCAAAGGCGTTTGGCCCTTTTGCCAACAGTTCACACTTTCCTGCAAGGTGTCCTCAGAGTACAACCTCCATTTATACCACCTACAGCGCCATGGGACTTGAATCTGGTTTTAGATTTTTTACTGTCTTCACGTTTTGAACCCTTACAACAAGTTGCTAAGTTCGCTTGGAAAACAGTTTTTCTACTAGCAACAGCTTCAGCAAGGCGTGTTTCAGAATTGGGTGCCTTGTCATGCAAACCACCGTATTTGGTGTTTCATGCTGATAAAGCGGAACTTGGGACGAATTCCATCGTCCTACCAAAGGTGGTGGTATCTTTTCACGTCAATCAACCAATTGTAGATCCATTATCAGGAAGTGCAGGAACTCCAGCTACTTTGGATGTGGTATGCGCAATACGCGTTTATATAGCCTGAACATCAACAGTACGTAAAACAGATACATTGTTTGTTCTCTATGATGCAGTCAATATGGCTTGGCCAGCTTCCAAGCAGACTTTGTCCATATGAATTAAGCTAACCATACGTCAGACTTACCTTCATGCTAGGCTACAACCGCCTACATCAGTTTCAGCTCATTCCACACGTTCTGTGGGAACTTCATGGGCAGCAGGTCGTGGAGCTTCTACGACACAACTTTGACGTGCTGCTACATGGTCATCAGCGCACACGTTTGTGCGCTTTTACAAGTTTGATACGTTTGCGGCATCAGCATCTAGCTTTGGCCGTCCAGTGACCCCTAGTGGATGAAAAAGAAAATAGGATTTTGGTACTTACCAGATAAATCTTTTTCTTTGAATCCACAGGGGGCACTGGACGCCCACCCAGAGCAGTTTACCTGTCTTGTGGTAAGTTCAGTGGATCTTATGGTAACACATTCTCACCGATTGTTAAGATGTTACAGTGATATCTATTAGTTATCAACTGTTTAGTTGTCAGTTACATTATGTGTCAACTTTATTGTTGTCCATTATGTTATAATGTTATATGTAATTCTCTATTGTTCATCCTCTCTATCGCTCCTGTTTGGCTCAGTAAAAATACTGAAGTCTCTATGGGAGTATGGAGAGGGTGGAGGGTTACTAATTTAAATGTGCCTATCCCGGCTAACGTCCATGTCCCAAGAGTACTTCAGTGCCCCCTGTGGATTCAAAGAAAATTATTTATCTGGTAAGTACCAAAATCCTATTTTCCCATTTTGGACTGGTAATGGTGCCTTAAGTGTTTATGAAGATTATGGCAACCCATCGGATGTACAGAATTTATCCTTTGCCTGAGTTGTTTAATGAAGTCAGAGTGCCTGGCCTTACTCAATGAACATTTCCGGGAAACTATCTGGCCACAAGAATCTTATGGTTGAATTATCTAGCACCAGAAATTCTGGTCCTTTTCTTAGACTTGTTACAAACTGGCACGGTGTGTCTAATGGCTTGTGAGAGAGAGCTGTTCTCTTTCCAATAAAAGACATTGGGTAGATTTGAAGTTGTGCATTTTTCATGGTTCCTTTGTAGGGTGCTCCAGAAAACTCTTCAAAATGGGAACAGACTAACTGTCTCTAAACAAATGCATTGGTTGCTTCTCTGGTTTCTAAGGGACTATAGTTTCAACATGAATCATCCCTTTGCCATGGCATTGGACTATTTTGGTAATGGGAGCCATCTGGGGGGCTCTTTCATTGCCTTTTTAGAGTCTGTGGTTTCCAGTGTAAGCCAAGTTTCCAGTAAATGTGGTTCCCAGCGTAAACAAAGCTTCCAGTTAATGTGTCAAATTTCTGGCACCAGATGGTATGGCTGTTACCTGTGCTTCTAGGATTTGCTAATATCCAGAACAGGCACAAAGTATACCATAGGGCGTTTGGGCTTTGCTGGGTGTGATGTGCAGATTGCAGCCCTCTGCTTAGGTTTCTACGTACAGGGCTGGTAGACACAGGAGGCAGGTATTGAGACTAGCTACCTTTTAGGCAAAGTTGCCAGAACCAGACAGGCAATGTGGTACCAGGTACCGGGCAGGATCGGGTCAGAGGAATAAGAGACGTCTGATTAGGAAGATCACCAGGCATATTACCAAAGGAACAGCAGAATCCGGTCACAGGGAGGCCAGAGTCAGAACCATCACCAGGCGTATTACCAAAGGAACAGCAGAATCAGGTCACATGGAGGCCAGAGTCAGAACCAGGGGATCACAAGGAGCAGGCAAGGAGAGACTTCAGCCAGATACAAACCTTTAGGAATCGCACTTGGTGGAGAATATAATAGGGTGTGAGAATCAGAGTGAAGCTGGCCATACACCTAAAGATGTATTGTCCAATCTGGCTGGTTGGAACGAAAATCTGGTAGTTTATGGGAGCACATGACAATGAACCATTTGCTGTGAAATGCCAGAAAACGGACAAAAACAGACATTCAGACAAATTTGGTTAAATCAAATGGATTGAACCAATTTGTCTTTCTGACTGTTTGTCACTTTTATGGCATTTCGGAGCAAATGTTCAAATCATGTGCTCCCACACTCGTTCCAACCAGCCAGATTGACAATAAATCTTTAGGTGTATGGTCAGCTTGAGAGATTTTCTCCTGGTTTTTTTTTTTTTTTTTAACGTGGCAATCATTTACATGGCCAAACTAGGTTGATTTTGCCATGTTAATGATTGCCACTTTAAAAAAAAAAAATAGAACTCTCACAAAAGGTATTCGATTAGCTTCGCCAATTTCGGAGTGATCAAATTTACCCTGCTGCTTCTTCAATTGCAGGCCATTTTCACCCTTTTCACTTTTTTTTGTGTGTGAAAAAGCATTGGTGAAAACTGCCCGCATTTTCACCCGCACAGGTGCTAAAACGTGGATTCACTGATCAGCATGTTTCTTCCTGCCGAATGTTTTGCATAGGCAAAGAAATAGCCCTGCTATTGAATAGGGAGAATCTCCATTTGTCCTAAAAATAGCGAAAAGTGCCATTTTTTTTTTTTGCCTAGGTGGAAAAAAAAACACTAATTGAATAACCCCCAAAATCTCACTTCTCTGATTCTCATGCCCTATTACATTCCACCCTGGGAGTCACAAAGAGACAGATGCTGGAGTACATTTATGGAGCCTATACCCTTGCACAGAATAGTGCACAGGGACTGCCTTTTATAGTGAGGGAGTTTGCGTTTGGCCCTTTAAATAAAAGACAGTGGTTCGCATCCCTATGGAAGACCAGAGATAGAGCACCTATGTGAATAGACAGGAGGAGGGATTGCCAGGGAGACCGGATATGCCAGTGGTCCCCGCGTCACTCAATGTGGCAGTTGTATTAAGCCTGGAGAAGGGATAAAGAAGTGATAAAGCAGTGGTAAGTGCAAGATGATAATGCACCAGCCAGTCAGCTTCTAACTGTCATTTTTAAAATCCATAATGATTGGCTGGTGCGTTATCACCTTGTGCTTATCACTGGTTTATCCCTTCTCCAGGTTAATACATCTGCCCCAATGATAGCTTTTAATGTACCGATTCCATAGAGGGGAATTTGAGTGAATGCCTATGATTTTACATACTGAATTAACTTTCAATTTTCTTAAGGCCCTGCAGTATTTGCGGAAGCTATGCAACCACCCTGCTTTGGTTCTGTCTGCACAACACCCAGAGTACAAGAAGATCACTGAGCAACTAGCTACTCAGAACTCCTCTCTACGAGATATTCAGCACGCCCCCAAACTATCTGCATTAAAACAAGTATGATTATATTTTTTCCTTTGACATTACGTGTCTTCTTTTGGCGAAGCTGCGGGCAGCCTGATATACAGCTTTTTTTTTTTTTTCCAAGTTGAAATGTCTTCTAGGCCTTTGTAATTCAAAATCGCAGACATGACTAATGTAGGACACTTTGTTCTTGCATTTTTGGCTGTAGCACTGGGCTGTAGCTGTAATAAATGGCTGCAGTGATCAAGTGAATAGATGTTTAAATCTTGACTGGTTGTCAAAATTTCCGGGAGAATTTGTGTCACTGTTCAGCCCTTTATTAGAAGCTTTATAAACTTATGAAGGGCTTTTGGCTTATGTACAGTTATAGTAAGTTCTTCGGTGAACCGTTTTGTGAAGGTAATATAAGAATTTGGGTATGAATATTCATGAGCACGTAGCCAAGCATTTACCTGCTGTATTACTGAGTTATGTGACATTTGTCAGGCTACTTTTATCTTCTCTATATACTTATACATTATGAATCCAAGTAAAAAATGTTTTTCTTTTGCGCGGCAGCTACTTTTGGACTGTGGACTGGGTAACGCTGGCACCCCAGAGAGTGGCACTGAAGCAGTTGTAGCCCAGCATAGGATATTGATCTTCTGTCAGCTGAAGAGTATGCTTGATATTGTGGAACATGACCTTCTAAAGCCTCACCTGCCCTCGATTACATATGTACGGCTAGATGGAAGTATACCTGCCGGCCAAAGACATTCCATTGTATCCAGGTCAGTTACAAGTCTGCCCTCCACCCGAAAAAAGGCGCATTAGGCTTAGCTTGTAGAGCTTGGCAATATAGGCAAAATAGGCAAGATGAGTCCAGCTCTGCAAGGCTAGTATCTGTTGCTGTACTCCCAGGAGGTAACAGTAGTCTGCGTCTCATTTACACCTGGGCATGTGGCTTCACATTGGTAGTAATGGTAAAATGACAGTGAACAATACCAATATAGTACGCGTCCGGCAAGTGGTGTTAAGGACAGACGCATTTGCCGTGTAAAAAGAAACGTAACTAAGACGCACACCTGCTGCCTTCCACTTGAAACAATTTTTCAGATTGTTGTAATGAGGTGAATGGAAAACGGCTCCCCCATTATTGTAAATGGGATTTATTCAGGCACACTAGGCCAATAAGAATGGGCTGCTTATTGTCTTCATCAATTCACATTGGGCCCCAGGAGTCAAGCACCTGCTAGTGACCTGCCTCCGGCCAGGCGTTTATGCCTTTGTCATGTGGTCCGCTTGTGACGTGTTTCGCCCAACCTGTGTTTTGGCTGCACTTAATACATGCAAACGTACTCCCATTTTGCATGTATTCCAGAGAAGCTGCTCATTTTATTGATGTAACCAGATGTTGAGTTGATATCATTCATTTTTCGACATACTGCCTTTCAGTTGATATTTCATAGCATTGGTATGTTGTAGTTATGGAAATAATGGTATTGGGTTACACTAGAATACAAGGTTGCTTTTTGACAAAAACAAAACTCCTATTCATGGCGCCTTTTTATTTCAGGTTTAATAATGATCCTTCCATAGATGTTCTGCTGCTGACCACCCACGTGGGTGGCTTGGGTCTCAACCTAACTGGAGCAGACACTGTAGTATTTGTGGAACATGACTGGAATCCAATGAGAGATCTCCAAGCAATGGACAGAGCACATCGTATTGGACAGGTAACGGAATACATGATCAGTGCACCTAATGTTTGTGTGACTGTAATGTACAGGGATGGGCATTGTGAAAAATAACAACTCTACAATGTAGTTTCTTGGATTTGAAGGTGGTGGGGAAAGATCCCGAATTCTCTTATCATGGTGACTTCTTGGTGAAGGCATCACACTCTTGGATTGGATTGTAAAATAAGCAACCATTGTCTATGGTCCAATAAACATTCATCTTATTTTCTGTGCAATAAAGGGCATTTCTTCCCTTGAACTAGATTATTTGCAGGGTTTGGTACCTACCCCTAAAGACTAACTCCTACACTACCATCCCTTACTGCATAAATGCTTGGAGCTACCATGTCCACTTTGGTAGCAGTTAAATGTGCACTGTTCCTAATGTATTCTTTTAAGGCCATGCTCCCACACTCATAAAACAGGTCCAGTGGGTGTGGACTTTTCAGGAACCCCCCCGCCTCCTCCTAAAGATCATCATCTGGAAACACCAGACTATTTATCTGGCCCTGAGCACCTTGATATTGCTCCACAATGGCCTGACAAATAGAGTTTGTATGGGCATAGCCACTGCAATGGCAGATCTGAGCCACCAGGGAGATCTTCACTAATGTAAAAGTAGCTTGAATCTTTTGATGGTGTAATGATGTGTCCTGGCCACGTGAGTGATATATACCCTCGGGTTAGACTATTGGTTGATAGACTGAGTCGTTAGCACCTAGACCAAGGCATGCTGTCTTCATCTTGCAGAAACTTTTTTCTGTGTGTTGTGAGTAGCAGGGATTTTGTACTGTGGATCAAATCCCTCCATTGTACTGTTACATCTTAGTCATTCCTCTCCACACGTGAGGCATGATTCAATTCGAAGACAGTTGAGTAGCGCCAGGAATTAGCTCCCGGGGCTATTCAATACAGCGCCCCGTGACACCCGATAACAGGATTTCTTCTCGTACCCCCGGAGGGGTGCAAGCTGAACTACAACAAAAGGGACTCCGTAATGATGATTTCTGCCCTTAGTGCGGCGGAAACAGCGGTGCACCGGGCACTTAAGTCTGGGAACAGCGGTTCTCCCGACAAAACACCCAGTTTAGTGCAGGAGAACGGGCATTCTCCAGCTTACCACTGCGTTGTGTTGAATAGCACCGGGAGCTAATTCCTGGCGCTACTCAACTGTCTTCTAATTGAATTGTGCCCCTGGAGTGACTTTGGGACATCCCTGTTACAGATGTATTTGTTTTTGTTTTTTTGTGTTTATAAATAGGGCACATTTTATTTTCACTGGGTACTTAACAAAAAGTTTTTTCCCCTCTGGAGTACTGTAACAATGGTTGTATTTGTGTTAGTGTGGGTTTAGAATGTTACCCTTTAAAGCAGGGGTGGGGAAACTTTGGCCCTCCAGCTGTTGTTGAACTACACATACCAGCATGCCCTGCTACAGTTTTGCGATTTGGCCTTGCTAAAATTGTTGCAGGGCATGCTAGGATGTGTAGTTCAACAGCTGGAGGATCGAAGGTTACCCACCCGTGCTTTGAGGCTTAACTAGATATTTCTCGATCATCCATAAGGGATATTGGGGACCTTAGTACAATGGGTATAGAAGGGGTCCAGAGGAGCTGGTGCACTTTAAATTTCTTCCCCAGGGTGTTCTGGCTCCTCCGCTCTATGCCCTCCTTTACAGCTCAGTTTTAGAAAAATGTGTCCTCAGGAGAGGATGCACACTCTGGAGCTCCAGAGTTTTTCTTCAGTTTAGTTTCTGTTTGTTGTTTTCAGGTAAGCTGTTTGGGCAACAGCTTACCTGCACCGAGGGACACTGGGGGTGGACCAACACCAGTCTCGTTTAGAGGTGCCGAGTCGGATCCTGCTGACAGGACAACGGTCCTTAGGGTCAGTGTACAGCAGGCATTGCGCTCTCGCGCACACACCCACAGTACAGAGCCTGAAGGTCGGCAGAGTGGTGAGTGACAACCGGGGACCCGGTACCTATGTGTGGCATTAACGCGGGGCGGGAATACGGACGCCCCTTGCGATGATCTCATAACCCCCACCCGTGTAGACTGGCAGCGATGGTGAAAATAGGTGATTGTACCTTATGTTACACACTTTGTGGACATTTGCCAGTATAAATATCAGCATAGATCTGGTGCCATTGTAAGGGGCGAAGCTTCCTCTGAGCGGGACCAGCGGCTTCTTGGCGCCATTTCCTGCACACACGGCGCTGCTGCAGGACTGCTAGCTCCTCCAAGGGATCCTCCACGGCCAGACACTGGTACAGGGGTGTAGTTAAGGGGGAGAGCCCGCTGTTAGACCTGTATATTAGGCTTCTCAAGCAGTATAAACCAAATTGCCTCAACTTCTCACTATATAATTGTTAGTTCTCAGACTGGTTCTGGTCCCTCCTCTGAGTATCTCCACACACAATAGTGTGGGAAGGCTTGCTTGTACCTGTTTTTCTCTGTGTTGTGTGTGAATCTAATTGGTCTCTGTCAGCATGGTGAAAAAAGCTGTGTGCGCTTTGTCACACCAGGTTTTCCCCCTCCCCTCCAGATTCTCTCATGTGTGAACAATGCAGTTAGCCTTCACAAGATAGTGGTGCTTCAGGGGGTGGTTTGCAGGAGCCTGCGTGGCTCAGCTCTATAAGATCTGTGATGGCTGATATGTCAAAAGAACCGACTACTGCTAGACAAGAAAGGCAGAAGTTACAACAATCTATGGCTGGTCTGGCAAAAGATAGGGCAGACAGTAGACGTTTTTCCCCTCTATCAAATCCGTTACCTCAAAAAAGGGGGTTACCTGATATCTTCTCAGAATCTGAGGAGGAGGTACCAGAGGTAGAGGAGGGGCAAGAGCTAGAGGAGGGGCAAGAGCTGGAATCTAATACTAAATTAGATGATTTCTCGGCTGCACAAGGAGTAGACTTATTTTCTCATACGTCCTAGAGGATGCTGGGGACTCCGTAAGGACCATGGGTATAGACGGGATCTGCAGGAGACATGGGCACACTATAAGACTTTGGGTGTGAACTGGCTCCTCCCTCTATGCCCCTCCTCCAGACCTCAGTTAGATTCTGTGCCCAGGAGAGACTGGACACGCACTAGGGGAGCTCTACTGAGTTTCTCTGAAAAGACTTTGTTAGGTTTTTTATTTTCAGAAAGACCTGCTGGCTACAGGCTCTCTGCTTCGTGGGACTGAGGGGAGAGAAGTCAGACCTACTTTTTCTGAGCTAAGGGATCTGGTTCTTAGGCTACTGGATACCATTAGCTCCAGAGGGTTCGATCACTTGGTGCGCCTAGCTGCTTGTTCCCGGAGCCGCGCCGTCACCTCCCTCACAGAAGCCAGAAGAAAGAAGCCGGGTAAGTATTAGAAGAACAGAAGACTTCAGAGTCGCAGAGGTACCGCGCAGCGGTCGCGCTGCGTGCCATTGTTCCCACACACCCAACGGTACTGCAAGGGTGCAGGGCGCAGGGGGGGGCGCCCTGGGCAGCAATATACCTCACTAAGTAGCCTGGCTAAGCATGTATACAGTGCTTGGATACTGTACACGGACCCCCGCCAGCATGAAACGCTAATATAACAGCGGGGCTGAAGCGCGCCGAGAAGGGGGCATGGCTTAGCCCTCACAACATGATACAGCTCCATTTTCTCCACAGTCCCGGCCAAAGCTCTGTATACAGTAGCAGTGAAAACCGAAGGGGGCAATGTGGTTAGTGCAATATAGCATATAACAGAGCACTATATTAGGTAATGGGCATGTAATCATTGAGTTGTGCATATATGTCTGTTTCCCCTGTCAGATATACCCACTATAGCTTTTTAGTGCACATGTGTCGACATGTGTGAGTGCTCTGTCGCAAACAGCTATGGGAATCTCTGTCTGCATCGCCGACTCCTGTTGATACTTGATTCAGTAGATGCTGTGTCAGCAGGTCGGTAGTTGTATGCTTTTCAAAAGTAAACACTGTAGGGGAGACACAGTAGTATGTGGGTGACCCTGTCGCCACCAACTGTTATTACTGGGTGTAAATTAACATGCTGTAACTTACTTATACCTGTATATATATATTTATATATATATATATATATATATATATATATATATATATATATATATATATATATATATATATAGTATATATGTATAGTACGGTTCCATGGACCTGTAGCTCGAGCACAGACATGGTAGTATTTGTGTGGAAGTGAGATTAAAATTATATATGTATACTTCCCTCGGACCCCTCGGGGTCGCAAGTATGTTATTTTGCCTGGTTACTACTCCCTGCTGTCGACGAATACTAGGTTTTCTGTCGACCATAAGGTTTCCTGGTTAGATCCACAACTTGGGCATTCAGTACATGGTCATACACATTCAGAACACATTAATGTCACTAGGGACCCGGCGGTTCCGGACAATCTGCTTATGTGTATTATATATATGTATGTATGTATTATATATATGTATGTATGTATGTATATATGTGTATATATATATATATATATATATATATATATATATATATATAATGTGTGTATATGTGTATTACAATATGTATATTCATATTACGATTTCTAATGAATGCTGAAGTAAAAGTATTCCTTCTCATGTGCTGGTCGCTCTGTTGATAAAGCTCTAGGTCGGCCGTGACGAGTTGGTCTCAGATCCTCACGAGGAGTCCGAGTGTTTATTCTTTTCCCGCCGTGGATAGAATACTGTGAAAGTCAACTCCTGGTCGGGGGCCCTGTCACAAAGAATCGTATACAGGAAGCTAAGTGATATTTTATTTATATGCTTTGAAGTTATTTGCATTACATGCGCATGGGGGAGTGCTTGTATTCGGAAAGGCATCCGATAGAATTACCCTAGAGAGAGAGGGGATGTTGCTTATGTTGGTTCTTCTCTACAACATTGCGGCAGGCTACCGTGCGTATACAGGAGGTGTGGCCGGGGGAATGCTGAGGCTGACTCCGAGAGATACTGAAGTTTTTCCCTGTGACGGTGTACCGCTGTTTGGGGATGCCTCAGTTAAGTCACTCTCGGCGGATACTTCTGGTAAGTCTACCTTCGTGAGTTAGATTCCCTCACAACGGTTGGTGACGCATTCTTTTGTGGGATGCAGTCATTTTAACCAGTTCGATACCGTTCTTTTTTCCCTTTCTGTGCAGATAGTGGAAGGTGAAATGGTAAGAGCTCTGCAGCCTTGTTAGGTTCGCAGAAGCGATTATTGGGGGGTAATTCCAAATTGATCGCAGCAGGAATTTTGTTAGCAGTTGGGCAAAACCATGTGCACTGCAGGGGAGGCAGATATAACATGTGCAGAAAGAGTTAGATTTGGGTGGGTTATTTTATTTCTGTGCAGGGTAAATACTGGCTGCTTTATTTTTACACTGCAACTTAGATTGCAGATTGAACACACCACACCCAAATCTAACTCTCTCTGCACATGTTAAATCTGCCTCCCCTGCAGTGCACATGGTTTTGCCAAACTGCTAACAAAATTCCTGCTGCGATCAACTTGGAATTACCCCCATTGTCTTCTGTTTCTACCACATCCACCGCATGTCGCTGGGTCTATCTGGCTGGAGCCCACACCGGTGGGAACTCGTCTAATGCTCTTCCGTCAGTCCGGGAATGGACTTGGACCTGGGAGTTAATAATAGAATCCAAAGGAGGACATACTGGAGTTTTACAGATGATTCCCCTCACTGATTTTTCAAATAGATCTTACTGATTCCCCTCTGGAAGGGGAGGTAGTACGCGACGCCATACCAGAGTCGTGTCGGGTTCAGGAATTTGTCCTGTCCCTGTTAAAAAAAAAAAAAAAAAAAAAAAAAAAAAAAGAAACAAAGATTTCTACTTACGAACTTGAACTAAAGGATGGAATCTCTCCGGCCAGGGAGCTCCAGCACGTAAAGGTAGAAAAAGGGTTTAAATGCGTTTTTCTCAGCATTCAGCCTACCTGGGTTGATATCCAGGATGGTCTTTGCCTTTTCCCTGGAGTGTTGGTAGTATGATGGTTTTCTTTCAATAGTAAGAGCCATTGTTATTTTGTACTGAGACGCTCTCCTGATTACGGTGAGGTCAAGAAACAAGTGGTCCAAATCGTTGTTTCTCTCTGACTGTTCTTCAACACAGGGAATGGAATGGCTGTTGTTCCCAACGACGCGGATGTCGGAGGTGGGTATCTGAGTAGATACTGAACGGTTGTGGTTCTGTGTTTTCCGGTGGAAAGAGGTCTGAGGATCCAGAGTCGGATCAGATTTGCAGTGACGATCCATCAATATGTTCTGTTGATGTAGAAGATGGGTGCGGCCTAAGAGGCCTTTTCGGTGAGCAGGTCAAATGCCAGAGTGGTTTTCACGGGACCAGTTGGAAATGTGGTCCGTGTCTCACCTGCGCATGCACCGGAATATAATCCTAATGGCCAGGATATTGCTCCTGTGGTGTCTGCACGGTCTAACTTCCTAGAGGGACGAAGGTTCGGGATCCAGGATTAGATCCTGGTGTCCATGCATGCAGATCTCCGAGGCTGGGGAGCAGTCTTTCCAAGGGAAGTATTTCCAGAGGAAAAGGTCAAGCTGGGAAGCTTGTCTGCAATAAACTTTCTTGAATTAAGAGCTATTTTCACCGAACATATTCTTCGTGATCTGCCCGTGTTAATTCTGTCGGACGACTTGACAGCAGTGACGTAAGTAAGCCGCTAGGGCGGAACAAGGAGGGCGGAAAGACAGGTAAACGCTATATTAGCAGTCTTCGTTCCGGATGTAGACGACGGAGAAATAAATTTCCTCTGCAGACGCGATCTCCATCCGGGAGAAATAGTCATCGAGAAGTTTTCACAGAAGTGACAAGTCTTTGAGAAGTGCCTCAATTGGACATGTTGGCGTCTCGCCTCAACGAGAGACCTCAGGGATATTGTTCCAGGTCAAGGGACACTCAAGCTATGGCAGTGGACGCCCTTGTGACACCTTAGGTGTTTGCAGTCGGTCTATGTGTCCCCTCCGCTTTCACTCTTTCTGAAGGTGATAAACGTAAGAAGAACAAAGGTTCAGGCGATCCTCATTGTTCCGGTCTAGCCAAGGAGGGCTTGGTATCCAGTTCTTCAAGATTAACTCATAAAAGATCCCTGGCCTCTTCCTCTACGGGAGGAACTGTTACAGCAAGATCCGGGCGTGTATCAGGACTTACCGCGGCTGCGTTTGACGGCGTGGTGGTTGTACGCCATATCCTAGCCCGAAAGGGTATTCCCTGTGAAGTAATTTTCCACACTTCTTCAGGCTAGAAAAAAAAGTAACAGCAAAGCCTTACCACCGTATTTGGCATAAGTATGTGTCTTGGTGTGAATCCAAGAAGGCTTCTACGGAGGACTTTCAGCTGGGTCGTTCTTCTCCATTCTTGGCAAGCAGGTGTGGATGCAGGCCTAAAGTTAGGCTCCATTTCAGTGCAGTTTTGGCCTTATAAATTTTCTTTAAAAAAAAAAAAAGTGGCCACCTTTCCGGAAGTTCACACTTTCGTGAAAGGAGTACTGCACATCCAACCTCCATTTGTGCCCCATTGGTACCTTGACGTGGTGTTGCGGTTTCTTGTGTCACGCTGATTGGAACCTTTATGAAAGGCTGTGTTAAAATTTCTCTCTTGGAAAGTGGTCATGCTATTGGCCTTGGCGTCCGCAAGGCAGGTGTCGGAAGTAGCGGCTTTGTCTCACAAGAGCCCCTGTTTGATTTTCCATGTGGATAGAGAGGACTTGAGAACTCGGATAATAGTTCTGCCAAGAGTGGTTTCTGTGTTTCGCAGAAACCAGCCTATTTTGATGCCTGTGGTTACTTAAGCATTGGCTGATTCAAAGTCTCTCGATGTAGTCAGGGCTTTGAATATTTAGGTCCCCAATTTGGCTCTGATTGGGGAAACAGAGGTTCTGTTTGTCCGGTATGCTCCCAGCATGTTTGGGGCGCCTGCGGCTATGCAGTCTTACACGCTGGATCTGTGATACGATTCGGCGTGCTCGTTCTATGGCTGGATTGCCGTTACCGAAGTCGGTGGTAACCCATTCTACTAGGTAGGTGGGCTCTTCTTGGGCGGATGCCCGAGGAGTCTCGGCGGTCCAACTTTGCCGAGCGGCTACTTGATCGGGTTCAAACACTTTTGCTAAGCTCTACAAGTTTGATACCCTGGCTGATGGGGACCTCATGTTTGCTCAATCGGTGCTGCAGAGTCGTCCGCACTCTCCCGCCCGGTCTGGAGCTTTGGTATAAACCCCATGGTCCTTACGGAGTCCCCAGCATCCTCTAGGACGTATGAGAAAATAGGATTTTAATACCTACCGGTAAATCCTTTTCTCTTAGTCCGTAGAGGATGCTGGGCGCCCGTCCCAGTACGTACTGTGTCTGCAGTTATTGGTTATGGTTACACTCTTGTAGTCTTTCTTTTCTGTCAGGCTGTTGCTGACGTTGTTCATGCCATGGCATGCAGTATCTTATTATTGGTTGGGTTGACACACAGGTTGTGTTACATATTCTATCAGCATGTGGCTGTGTATTTTTTCATGCCGTTGGCTGGTGTTCTATTGAATGCCACGTTCTGCGGTATGTTCGAGGTGTGAGCTGGTATGACACTCGCCGTGTTTAAACAATAAATTCTTTCCTCGAAATGTCCGTCTCCCTGGGCACAGTTTTCTAACTGAGGTCTGGAGGAGGGGCATAGAGGGAGGAGCCAGTTCACACCCATTCAAAGTCTTATAGTGTGCCCATGTCTCCTGCGGATCCCGTCTATACCCATGGTCCTTACGGAGTCCCCAGCATCCTCTACGGACTAACAGAAAAGGATTTACCGGTAGGTATTAAAATCCTATTACTGCTATAAGGGATGTCTTAAATATTCCTGGGAATGAGACAGATGTGCAGCAATCCTTTTTCTCATCACAGAAAAAGCTACAGGTCACATCTAAGGAACGGCATGATCTTTTTAGAGAGCCATGTGCAAATCCTGATAAGAAATTCCAGTTATCAAAGAAATGGATGGCCGCCTTCCCTTTTGCACAAGAGGGGTGCAAGGTCTGGGAAACTCCCCCTGCTGTCGATGCATCAGTATCGCGTCTGTCAAAAAAGACAGTACTGCCTGTTCATGGGGCTACGGCCTTAAAGGAACCTGCAGACCAGAAAATAGAAACTACTTTAAAATCTTTAACATTTTATTGCATGTTGGGTGACACATGCCATTCATACTTGGGCTGGTAACATCCAAGAGGCCTTGCTCGAAACAAGTCCCTAGCTGATATGGTGATACTAATTCAGCACATACAGGAATCTGCCCCCTTCCTTTCTGATACCATCAAAGGTATTGGGGTAATAAATGCCCGTACTGCTACCATGGCGGTTTCCGCTCGCAGAGTGTTGTGGTTACGTCTGATCTCCCAAAGCTACAAGCTGGAATTTAGAAAGTCTTCCACCTCTCAGGTTTTTCAAGTTTGGTTTACCTGCTTCAGAAACCATGCGCCTCACGTTGCAGGAGGCCATTCAAAAGTTAGCCCAGACCCAGGTCATTGTTCCTCTGCCACCTCCATAACAAGGCGAGGGACACTACTCCAGCCTTTTTGTGGTACCAAAACCCATTTTGAAACTCAAATCGTTAAACGCATATCTGCGTGTTTTCCAGTTCAAAATGGAGTCTCTGAGAACAGTGATCTCAGGTCTGGAGGAGGGAGAATTCTTGGTCTCCCTGAATATAAAGGATGCTTACCTCCATATACCGATATGGCCGCCTCATCAAGCTTACCTCAGGTTTTCTCTGCTGCAGGAACATAACCAGTTCCAGGCGCTGCCCTTCGGCCTATCCACAGCCCCAAGGGTTTTCACCAAAGTGATGGTGGAAATTATGTTCCAACTCAGGATTCAAGGTGTGAGAATTGTCCCCTATTTGGGCGATCTGCTGATCAAAGCAAGATCGAAGGAAGTACTGCTGGACAGCATCTCCCGCACTAGATCCCTGCTATCACGCCACGGGTGGATTCTGAACTTTCAAAAGTCCCACCTGAGCCAACCCAGCATCTCCAGTTTCTCGGAATGATCCTGGACACGGTGGCTCAGAAGGTCTTCCTCCCTACGGACAGAGCGAACACAATTCAGGAGTTGGTTCAGGACGTTCTGCAGAAGGACCTGGTCTCTGTACATCTCTGCTCCTGTCTGTTGGGGAAGATGGTGGCCTCCTTCGAGGCCTTTCGGTTTGGCAGATTCCATATGAGGATATTCCAACTGGATCTCCTGAAGAAATGGTCAGGTTCACATCTGCAAAAACACCAGGTCATACGTCTCTCACCGCAGGCCAGGATCTCCCTCCTGTGGTGGTCACAATCCTCCAGCCTCTTGGAGGGGCGGAGCTTTGGAATCCAGGACTGGATTCTCTTGACCACAGATGCCAGCCTTCTGGGCTGGGGAGCGGTAATCCAGTTCCAGGGCCGGTGGTCATTCCTCGAAAGCCGCCTCCCTGTAAACATACTGGAACTCAGAGCGATCTACAATGCTCTGCTACAGGCAGCTCATCTGCTCCAAGTCCTGGCCATTCAGTTACAGTCGGACAACGCCACGGCTGTGGCTTACATCAATCGGCAAGGTGGAACAAAGAGCAGAGCTTGCATGAGGGAGGTATCCAAGATTCTCCGCTGGGCCAAACCGAATGCAAGGGCGGTGCTGGCCATATTCATTCCAGTCAACAGTCTTCCTCAGCCTTCACGACCTCCACCCAGGAGAATGGGGTCTTCACCCTCAGGTGTTTCAACTGATAACAGATCTGTGGGGCTGCCCACAGATCGATCCGATGGCCTCTCGGCTCAACAACAAGCTTTAGTGCTATTGTTCCAGAACGAGGGACCCTCTGGCATTGGCAGTGGATGTGCTGACGACTCCATGGGATTACCAGCTGGTGTACCTGTTCCATCTGATTCCGTTGCTCCCCAGGTTCTAAAGCGAATCAAAAGAGGGAGCTCAGGTGATTCTCATCGCCCCAGACTGGTCTCGGAGGGTTTGGTACGCGGATCTTTTGGAGATGGCCACAGAAGACCCCTGGCCCCTACTTCTAAGGGAAGATCTTCAACAAGGACCGTTCATCTACCCGGACTTACGGCAGCTTCGTTTGACGGCATGGCGGTTGAGCGGAGCCTTCTAGCTGAAGAGGGCGTTACGGGCAAAGTTATTACCACCATGATTCAAGCCAGAAAACCGTTTACGTCAAAGCACTACCACCATATCTTGAAACTACAATATCCTCCTGTGGTTTTCAACCTGGGGCGCTTTTTGCGCTTTTTACAGGCTGGTGTGGATATGGGCCTAAAGTTGGGCTCCATAAAGGTTCAGATCTCGGCGTTGTCCATTTTCTTTCAGAAGAAACTGACTGCTTTGCCTGAAGTCCAGACTTTCCTGCAGGGTGTCCTGCACATCCAACCTCCTTTTGTGCCACCCACGGCACCTTGGGATCTAAAAGTGGTTTTGTCCTTTCTACAGTCCTCTTGGTTTGAACCTCTGATGTCGGTGGAAGACATTTATGCTCCTAGCCTTGGCGTCCGCTAGGCGTGTCTCTGAACTTGGTGCTTTGTCCTGTAAAAGTCCTTACTTAGTCTTTCATGAGGACAGAGCGGAACACCGGGCAACAGTTCCTACCTAAAGTGGTATCTGCATTCCACTTGAATCAGCTTATTGTGGTTCCGGCGGCTTCAGCCTCTTCCTCAATTCCTGAGTCATTGGATGTGGTGCGAGCACTAAGAATTTATATCAAGAGGACTGCTGCTGTCAGAAAATCAGATTCCCTCTTTGTGCTGTATGATACTCTCAAAAAGGATCGTCCATTGCCCGTTGGATTAGGCTTACTGTTCAACAGGCCTACGATTCAGTGGCCTGCCTATTGCTCGATCTATCACAGCCCACTCCACAAGGTCTGTGGGTTCCTCCTGGATGGCTGCCTGGGGAGTGTCGGCCCTACAACTGTGTCGGGCCGCTACCTGGTCAGGGACAAACACGTTTGTCAAGTTTTACAGGTTTGATACCCTGGCTGCAGAGGATGTCCAGTTTGGACTTAGTGTTGCATGCGTCTTAGCACGTTCCCACCCTGTTTGGGAGCTTTGGGACGTCCCCATTGTGTTAAGGTCCCCAGTAATCCCTTATGTATGATAGAGAAAAAAGAATTTTAATTACTAAGAAAGATACTGGGTGCCCGCCTCTGTGCTGCGACTTTCCTGCAAGGTTTTGTTCTTGTATGAAGTTGTTTCAACAGTTGTTTTTGTTGTGTTTTGCTAGCTGTTGCTAGCTCGTTGTTGTGTGCTGGTTCGTTAATCTCCCCACTTGTTTGTCATGTATCCTTTCAATTACGTACATCTCATTCGGGCACAATTTTCCTAGACTGAGCTGTAGGGGAGAGCATAGAGTGGAGGAGCCAGCATACCCTGTGGAAGGAATTTAAAATGCACCGGCTCCTTTGAACTCCTTCTAAGGTCCCCAGTATCCCTTATGGACTACGAGAAAAGGATTTACCGGTAGGTAATTAAAATCCTCTTTTTGGCTTTAAAAAATCTGCAGGAACCTTCACTTCACGTGTGAACACCGGTCACTGCTGCAGCTCACCCTGCACAGCCGAACATTGACCAGAATTACTGTGCATGGCTAATGTTAACATTTTATCCATTTGGCGGCTTCATCTATGATTGATTTGGGTTAAATACATCACACAGTAATAATAAACTTGTGTAGAGAAGGCAATACATGGCAGTTTGTGTATTTATAAATAAAAAGTTGTGTATTCAATTTATAGCCCGCTTGCCTTGTAGATAAAAATGTAAATTGAAGGCTGCGCTGTGCTGTAACATAATGCATTAAGTTGCTATACACAGTATGTAAATGTGCTATAATAGTGATGGATTGCCCTTTAGTCCTGACCCTCATGCATTTACTCTCCTCAAATGAAAGCCAGACTTGGTAGTACAGATCTAACTTCTGTTGCAGAAGTGTCAGCCTCCAGTGTAAGCACTAAAATAGGACTAGAACATGTACAGCTTGCAGGTCTGGTAATGAGCTCATTCCACTGACTAAGGGTAAATGGTGAAACCTCTGTTGCAGAAACGTGTAGTCAATGTGTACCGGCTGATAACCAGAGGGACGCTGGAAGAGAAGATAATGGGCCTGCAGAAATTCAAAATGAGTATAGCAAACACTGTAATAAGTCAAGAAAATGCCAGCCTGCAGAGTATGGGTACTGACCAGCTGCTGGACCTGTTCACCATTGATAAGGTAAGCATCCTCTCACCTCTGTGTTTGTGTCTACCAAATGCCAAAAGGCCTTTTTCACTATGAAAAGATTTTCTGTAATGTTTACCATTAGAAAACCAGGCTCTTTTTCAGTACTGTAGCTGAGAAAGCTGTGCCACCTATTGATATCTATTGGAATTACACTTACTGATTTTAAAAACATACTGATGACCCCTACAAATTGGGTTAAGTCGGAACTAGACAAACCCCAGAACCTAGACTATGAATGTGGTGTTAAGAGCACTACTATTTACAAATGTAAAGTTTATTTTGTGGATGTTGAGTCTATTGTAAATGCACAGACTCCCATCATTTAATGTTAGGAATATTGTCTCCCAACTGTACTTGTGGATAGTTCATTGATGCGTAATATTTCCTAGGACGGAAAGAGTGAGAAGATGGAGACATCTGATGCCAGCGGAAAGAGTTCAATGAAGTCCATCCTGGATAACCTTGGAGAACTGTGGAACCAGGAGCAGTACGACTCTGAATTTAGTCTCGATAGTTTTATGCGTTCTCTCAAATAAACATGTTATTTCGGCTGCTGCTACATCATCCGTCTTTCTGCTGATATTCAGCAAGAACCGGGATGGTACTATGAACGTCGACTTAGGGTTTTTACTAGACTGTTTCAAGAAGCAATTGGCGGACCATCCTCAAAATGGGAGAAAATGTGTCACATGAATTATATGCAGTCTTAACATGAGGATAAAAGAGGCTTGGATTCTTACGCTATACTGGTGCATTATTCTACAGCTGGAGAAAATAAAACGGGCGGATACAGCTGCAGTTTCGAACGTGTAATATCTGAATATTTTTGTACGGCAATCTGACTAAATGGGTTTTATTTGGTCTGTAAAGCAGGGACTCATCACTAGCTAATTCTATTCCTCATCCATGCATCTAGTGAGGAGGTATTCTTCATAGCATTGTTGCTGAGATCTACAAGTAACATTTAGCAGTAATCAAAAGCCACATTTTAAGTGTTCATTGTATTCTCCCTGCTGCTAGCATCAATGTGGCGCTTTTTTTTTAAGGTTGTACATTTTTAATGAATTTCAGACCCACATATGTCTCCTGTTGCATTTTTTTTTTTTTTTGGTGGGGTGGCTTGGGGGATCAATAATATCTGTTCACATAGAACTATGCACACAGTATGCTAAACTACTTCAAGACACATGTCTAGGATTGCATCCTCTGTATGAGGAAAAGCAGATGTGCTTGTCATGTTTTCACTGATATTCTGCCCCTGGCACATAGATATTTTACTATGTGTTCCATAAGAAGAGCGGATTCTAATCCTGTTTATATTGTAGTTTCTGTTGTATACGTTGGGTAATGCCCATCTTTTTTACTTGTCCATACCTGAGCTTTGGGTTTCGGTAGTGAAAGAAGAGCGGCTCGGCTCACACATATATAAATATGAAAAAATATAGATCTTACTGCCTCTATGTAATATAAGGCAACAAGGAAAAATGCAAACTATGAAAATGAACTGTTGTCACTCCTTTTACCAGTGGTGTGTTATAATGAATTACCATTCCATTTAAACTTTGAGAATAAAAAAAAAAACCTTTCTTTTTTTTTTTCTTTTTTTAACTTGTGGTTGCTTTTTTTTTGCCCTGTAATAGAACAAAGTAAAAGTGATTCGACTTTTCATATCACTAAAAGAAGCCATTTTTGGCTGATTTACTTTACTCTGCCCACCATCCTTTTTTTTTTCTTCTTCTGATTCGCACATTGTAATGTTTGAAACTATTGGATTAGCCCTGACTGAACGGTGCGCTGCACTAAAAAATGCAAAAGTCTTGGCAAAACGGTCCTGGAATCTGTATTACTACAGTCACCTGGGCAAATTCTCGGCTTTTCTCCACTAGGCAATATGCAGCATCTGGTCTTTCAGCCTTTACAAAGCGCTATGTTCTGAAATCTGTCGCTTCTGATTGTGTTTATGCTAGAACTTTAAAAGGGCAATGCTAGTAAAAGCATTGCCATTTTAATATAAACTAGTTACCAGCCCATCAAAATGACGGAACAACAGAACCGTAATGTCAGCACCGGCAGCTGTGCACACCTGAACGGAGCAACACTTGATTTGCTCCATTGTGCACCATCTAGTGGCCTCTAGCGCGCAAAACACTTGAATTCCCCTCATAGAGGTGAGAAACAATGTTAGCCATTTATTATATAGGAGAGATATAGATAATATATATTCTTTCTAACGTCCTTGAGGATGCTGGGACTCCGTAAGGACCATGGGGAATAGACGGGCTCCGCAGGAGATAGGGCACTTTAAGAAAGCTTTGGACTCTGGGTGTGCACTGGCTCCTCCCTCTATGCCCCTCCTCCAGACCTCAGTTTTACACTGTGCCCAGAGCAGGATGGGTGCACTGCAGAGAGAGCTCTCCTGAGTTCTCTGCCTAAAAGCATTTTTGTTTGGATTTTTTCTCTACTTTTTCACAGGGAGCACTGCTGGCAACAGGCTCATTGCATCGAGGGACTGAGGAGAGAGGAGCAGACCACCTTGTCTAAGATAGGCTCTGCTTCCTCGACTACTGGACACCATTGGCTCCAGAGGGGGTGAACGCAGGTTCTTACCGGGTGTCCACCCCCGGAGCCGTGCCGCCGTTCTCCTCACAGAGCTAGAAGAACAGAAGACAGAAGTCGTCAGGCGGCAGAAGCCTTCAGCTTCACGGAGGTAACGCACAGCACTGCAGCTGTGCGTCATTGCTCCCATACACCTCACACACTCCGGTCACTGTAAGGGCGCAGGGGGGGGCGCCCTGGGCATCAATATAAACACCTCTTATGGCAAAAGACAATATACATGTACAGGTGGGCACTGTACATGTATATAAAAGAGCCCCCGCCATATTTCTGTAAGTTTGAGCGGGACAGAAGCCTGCCGCCGAGGGGGCGGGGCTTCTCCCTCAGCACTCACCAGCGCCATTTTCTCTCCACAGCACTGCTGAGAGGAAGCTCCCCGGACTCTCCCCTGCTTACACACGGTGAAGGGGTGTTTAAAAGAGAGGGGGGGGGGGGGGGGGGCACACATAATTGGCGGATAACATATTATACAGCGCTGCTGGGGAAAAACATTTTGTGTTGGTCTCCAGGGTTATTGCGCTGGGGTGTGTGCTGGCATACTCTCTCTCTGTCTCTCCAAAGGGCCTTGACAGGGATACTGTCTTCAGGAAAGGGGTTCCCTGTGTATGTGTGAAGTGTCGGTACGCGTGTGTCGACATGTTTGACGATGAAGGCTCGCTTAATGTGGAGGGGGAGTGCTTTAATGTCATGTCGCCGTCGGCAACGCCGACACCGGAATGGGTGGATATGCTGAATGTCTTGAATGCAAATGTCAATCTATTGCATAAAAGGTTAGACAAGGCAGAAGCTAGGGATGTCAGGTAGCCAGTCCATGCCTGTCCCTGTGGCGCCAGGCCCTTCGGGGTCTCAGAAGCGCACCATATCCCAGATCGATGACACAGAGACTGACTCTAGTGTCGACTATGAAGATGCAAAATTACAGCCGAAGGTGGCAAAAGGTATTCGGTACATGATTATTGCCATTAAAGAGGTTTTGCATATTACTGAGGAACCCCCGGTCCCTGACACGAGGGTACATATGTATAAAGGGAAAAAGCCTGAAGTCACCTTTCCATCCTCATTTGAACTAAGTGAACTGTGCGAAAATGCTTGGGAATCTCCGGATAGGAGACCACAAGTTCCCAAAAGGATTCTTATGGCGTATCCTTTTCCACAAACTGCTAGGATACGCTGGGAATCTTCGCCTAAAGTAGACAAGGCGCTGACACGCTTGTCCAAAAAGGTGGCGCTGCCTTCTCAGGATACGGCTTCCCTCAAGGAACCTGCTGATCGCAGTCAGGAAATTACCTTGAAGCACATTTACACTCATTCAGGTACTATTGCTAGACCGGCTATGGCGTCGGCCTGGGTTTGTAGTGCGGTTGTGGCATGGGCAAATTCCTTATCTACGGAGTTTGACACCTTAGATAGGGATGCTATTCAAATGACCATAGAGCATATCAGAGATGCTGCCTTGTATATGAGAGATGCTCAGAGAGACATTTGTTTATTAAGCTCCAGAATAAATGCTATGTCTATTTCTGCTAGGCGGCTCTTGTGGACCTGACAGTGGACGGGAGATGCCGATTCAAAGCGGCATATGGAGTCCTTTTCTAACAAAGGGGAGGAGTTGTTTGGAGACGGCCTCTCGGACCTTGTCGCTACGGCTGGTAAGTCGAATTTCTTACCTTATGTCCCCCCGCAGCATACAAAAAAGGCACCTCATTATCAAATGCAGTCCTTTCGTTCCAATAAAAACAAAAAGGTACGGGGATCGTCCTTTGTTGCCAGAGGGAAAGGCAGGGGAAAGAAGCTGCACACAGCTAGTTCCCAAGAGTAAAAGTCCTCCCCTGCCTCTGCAAAGTCCACCGCATGACGCTGGGGCTTCCCGGGCGGAGGCAGATCTAGTGGGGGCTCATCTTCGGTTTTTCAGCCACGTCTGGGTTCACTCGCAGGTGGATCCCTGGGCATTAGAGATTGTTTCTCAGGGATACAGGCTGGAATTCGAAGACTTGCCTCCTCGCCGGTTTTTCAAATCGGCTCTGCCGGCTTCCCCGTCAGAGAGGGAGCTAGTGTTGGCGGCAATCCAAAAATTGTATATTCAACAGGTAATTGTCACAGTTCCTCATCTCCAGCAAGGAGAGGGATATTACTCAACCCTGTTTGTGGTTCCGAAACCGGACGGTTCGGTCAGACCCATTTTAAACCTAAAATCTCTGAACCTGTACTTGAAGAGGTTCAAGTTCAAGATGGAATCACTCAGGTCATCGCCAGCCTGGAGGGGGGGGATTGGATGGTGTCCCTGGACATAAAGGATGCATACCTTCATGTTCCGATATTCCCCCCTCATCAGGCGTTCCTGAGATTTGCAGTGCAGGACTGTCACTACCAATTTCAGACGTTGCCGCGGCCCCGAGGATTTTCACCAAGGTAATGGTGGAAATGATGGTGCTCCTGCGCAGGCAGGGGGTCACAATAATCCCATACTTGGACGATCTCCTCATAAAGGTGAGATCTCGGGAGAAGTTGCTGGACAGCGTGTCTCTGTCCATGAAGACGTTGCAGATACACGGCTGGATTCTCAATATACCGAAGTCCCAGCTAGTCCCTACAACGCGTCTGACCTTTTTGGGCCTGATTCTAGACACAGACCAGAAAAAGGTTTTTCTTCCGATCGAAAAGGTTCAGGAGCTCATAGCCATGGTCAGGAACCTATTAAAACCAAAAAAGGTTTCAGTGCATCATTGCACGCGGGTCCTGGGGAAGATGGTGGCTTCATACGAGGCCATCCCTTTCGGCAGGTTCCATGCGAGGACCTTTCAATGGGACCTCTTGGACAAGTGGTCCGTGTCCCATTTACGAATGCATCAAAGGATCACCCTGTCTTCCAGGACCAGGGTATCTCTCCTGTGGTGGCTGAACAGTGCTCACCTGCTAGAGGGTCACAGGTTCGGCATTCAGGACTGGGTCCTGGTGACCACGGACACAAGCCTCCGAGGCTGGGGAGCAGTAACACTGGGAAGAAATTTCCAAGGTCTCTGATCAAACCTAGAGACTTGTCTCCACATCAGCGTCCTGGAGTTGAGGGCCATATACAACGCCCTGTGTCAAGCGGAGGAATTGCTTCAGAGAAAACCGGTTCCGATTCAGTCGGACAACGTCACGGCAGTGGCTCATATAAACCGGCAAGGCGGAACAAGGAGCAGAGTGGCCATGGCAGAAGCGACCAGGATTCTACGCTGGGCGGAAGGTCATGTAAGCGCGCTATCAGCAGTGTTCATCCTGGGGGTGGACAACTGGGAGGCGGACTTCCTCAGAAGGCACGACCGGCATCCGGGAGAGTGGGGACTTCATCAAGAAGTCTTCGCACAGATCACGGATCGATAGGGACTGACTCACATCGACATGATGGCATCCCGTCTCAACAAAAAGCTAAAGCGGTATTGCGCCAGGTCAAGGGACCCTCAGGCGGTAGTGGTAGACGCTCTGGTGATACCTTGGGTGTTCAGATCGGTCGATGTGTTTCCTCCTCTTCCTCTCATACCCAAGGTGTTGAGAATAAGAATGAGCAGGGTCAGAACAATCCTCATTGTTCCAGATTGGCCGCGGAGGACTTGGTATCCAGAGCTGCAAGAGTTGCTCACAGAAGATCCGTGGCCTCTTCCTCTAAGGCAGGACCTGCTGCGGCAGGGGCCCTGTCTGTTCCAAGACTCACCGCGGCTGCGTTTGACGGCATGGCGGTTGAACGCCGGATCCTAGCGGAAAAAGGAATTCCGGAGGAAGTCATTCCTACCCTGATCAAGGCTAGGAAAGACGTGACGTTAAAACATTATCACCGTATATGGCGGAAATATGTTTCTTGGTGTGAGGCCAGAGCTGCTCCTACGGAGGAGTTCCATTTGGGCCGTCTGCTACACTTCCTTCAAACCGGAGTGACTTTGGGCCTAAAATTAGGGTCCATAAAGGTCCAAATTTCGGCCTTATCCATTTGCTTTCAAAGAGAATTAGCCTCTCTTCCTGAAGTACAGACTTGTGAAGGGGGTGCTGCATATTCAGCCTCCCTTTGTGCCTCCGGTGGCGCCTTGGGATCTTAACGTGGTGTTACGTTTCCTCAAGTCACCTTGGTTTGAACCACTCAAAACTGTGGAGTTGAAATACCTCACGTGGAAAGTGGTCATGTTGTTGGCATTAGCTTCGGCTAGACGTGTTTCAGAATTGGCGGCTTTATCACATAAAAGCCCGTACTTGGTTTTTCACGTGGATAGGGCAGAGTTGAGGACTCGTCCTCAATTTCTGCCAAAGGTGGTCTCATCTTTTCATATGAACCAACCTATTGTCTGTCGTGCCTGTGGCTACACGGGACTTGGAGGATTCCGAGTCCCTGGATGTGGTCAGGGCTTTGAAGATTTATGTGACCAGAACGGCTAGAATCAGGAAGACTGAAGCTCTGTTTGTTCTGTATGCAGCCAACAAGGTTGGCGCTCTTGCTTCAAAGCAGACTATTGCTCGCTGGATCTGTAACACGATTCAGCAGGCGCATTCTACGGCAGGATTGCCGTTACCGAAATCGGTTAAGGCCCATTCCACTAGGAAAGTGGGCTCTTCTTGGGCGGCTGCCCGAGGGGTCTCGGCATTGCAGTTGTGCCGAGCAGCTACTTGGTCGGGGTCTAACACCTTTGCAAAGTTCTATAAGTTTAATACCCTGGCTGAGGAGGACCTCCTGTTTGCTCAATCAGTGCTGCAGAGTCATCCGCACTCTCCCGCCCGTTTGGGAGCTTTGGTATAATCCCCATGGTCCTTACGGAGTCACAGCATCCTCAAGGACGTTAGAGAAAATAAGATTTTACTTACCGGTAAATCTATTTCTCGTAGTCCGTAGAGGATGCTGAGCGCCCGTACCAAGTGCGGACTTCTTCTGCAAGACTTGTATATAGTTATTGCTTACATAAGTGTTATGTTATAGTTTATCGGTTGAACCGTGGCTATGTTGTTGTTCATACTGTTAACTGGGTAGTTTATCACAAGTTATACGGTGTGATTGGTGTGGCTGGTATGGATCTCGCCCTTAGATTTACAAAAATCCTTCCTCGTACTGTCCATCTCCTCTGGGCACAGTTTCCCTAACTGAGGTCTGGAGGAGGGGCATAGAGGGAGGAGCCAGTGCACACCCAGAGTCCAAAGCTTTCTTAAAGTGCCCTATCTCCTGCGGAGCCTGTCTATTCCCCATGGTCCTTACGGACTCCCAGCATCCTCTACGGACTACGAGAAATAGATTTACCGGTAAGTAAAATCTTATTTTTTTTATTTTTTTTTGGAGACTTCAGATTTATTAAGCATAGTTCTTATACTGAAGACAAAACTCCTCCACCTCCATCAGGTCTATTAACCCTGTTGCTGCTGAACTTGTTTTGACACTTTCCGAGCTGGTCACATTCAAACAACAATATACAGAATTATTTATGCAGCACCCACACAAATTATTATATTTTTCCCCTGAAGACTTTGACTTGCCTGAGAATAGCATTAGTTTGCATATATCTCCTAGCGTGGTAAAACCAATCTCCCCAAAATGTCCAAAAGGTGATTTATTTATTTTTCTTTTAAATAAAATTGCAATAAAGTGATCTGATGACAAGTGCATGTTCTGTGTGTGTTTTCATATTTCCTAACCACCACCAATAGTTTCATTAAGTCACCTTTCTAAAATGGACACAATCTTAATGCCACAACTAGGTTTTCATAATACATTATGCACTTACATTTTTTTTTTTTTTGTGTAACCTGTTTTAGTAAGATTTCAACAGCATAAAGTGCAAAAAAAAAAAAAAATTGATAGCAAGTCAAATCGGACAACTGATGATGGAAAGGTACAATATAGAATTTTTCTTTGTGTTTAAATGACCTACAAAATGTGTAGGAAACGAATAATATGTTGTGAATCTCCGTAACATAGTACCTGCCGTGTGAGTCGTAACACTGTAGAAAAAAAGTTGTGATTGGGCGGCGGTAGATAGGTGGCTGTTGATGGAAACCTATGGTATGCATTTAAAATACCGCCCGTCGGGATCTTGGTTACAATACCGATGCCGTAATCCTGACAAGTGTACAATCCCACCGCCGGAATACCTGCGAGGTAGGTGATTCTCCCTCTGTGGGTGTCTGCGACACCCAGAGAGGGAGAATAGAACCTGTGGTGAGAGAAGCGAGCCACCGTGGCCGCAGAGTGGCTGGTACAGGGGGTTCTTCACAGTAAGAACTGTAAAGATTTGGAATTCTTTACCAGAGAAGGTAGTAATGGTGCACTCAATAAATAAGTTTAAAAATGGATTAGATAAATTCCTAGCGGAAAAAAATATCCAACTACTACAGCATTTAATTAAGATTAATAAAAAACAAATTAAAAAAAAACCACATTCATTATACAGGTTGAAATCGATGGGCATCTGTCTTTATTTCAACCTCAACAACTATGTAACTATGTAACCTCTATGCGCTCGACCTGCTGCCAGCATTCTGGTGACCGGGGTGCTGCTGTTGGTATAGTGACAGCCAGCATCCCATACCTAAGACCTATATGTAGTGACGTCAGCCTGACTGTTTTATTCCTAGCACAATAAACAGCTGACAAGCTAGTATGCAAAGATCACTTAGTTATACATCAGCAGCAGTCCCTCCACTCACTCCACAATGTAGCAATGGAGTTCAGCTTTCAGCGGGTGCCCATAGGAAAGGGGGAGACAGGGTGAGAGCAAGCTTCTGTTATTGGATAGTGCAGTAACGGAGACTGGGAGTTTGTGAGATTGTCATAGCTAGAAGGGAATGGGGACAGGGATTTTCAAATGTGTGTACTAGTTTTTTTAGGATAAGGGATGTGCTAGATGATAGAAACTATAGTGTCTCGGAGAGGCTGCAGGAAGAGGAGTACTGGGGATATAGTCTGAGGGCAGATTATATACAAGTGAAATCCAAGGGTGTCTCATGCAATATCTTCAGAAGTAAATGGAAATGCATCAACCTCGTATAATCTTAATAATTAAGTAGGATGTCCAAAGTTATAAACTATTTAAAAAAAAAATCCTTTCTCTGACGTCCTAAGTGGATGCTGGGACTCCGTAAGGACCATGGGGATTAGCGGCTCCGCAGGAGACTGGGCACAACTAAAGAAAGCTTTAGGACTACCTGGTGTGCACTGGCTCCTCCCACTAAGACCCTCCTCCAGACCTCAGTTAGATTCTTGTGCCCGGCTGAGCTGGATGCACACTAGGGGCTCTCCTGAGCTCCTAGAAAGAAAGTATATTTAGGTTTTTTATTTTACAGTGAGATCTGCTGGCAACAGACTCACTGCAGCGAGGAACTAAGGGGAGAAGAAGCGAACCTACATAACAGGTGGTAGTTTGGGCTTCTTAAGCTACTGGACACCATTAGCTCCAGAGGGATCGACCGCAGGACCCGACCTTGGTGTTCGTTCCCGGAGCCGCGCCGCCGTCCCCCTTACAGAGCCAGAAGCATGAAGAGTCCGGAAAATCGGCGGCAGAAGACTTCGGTCTTCACCAAGGTAGCGCACAGCACTGCAGCTGTGCGCCATTGCTCCTCATGTACACCTCACACTCCGGTCACTGATGGGTGCAGGGTGCTGGGGGGGCGCCCTGAGGGCAATATATGACACCTTGGCTGGCAAATTACATCATATATAGTCCTAGAGGCTATATAGATGTAAAATTACCCCTGCCAGTATTCCAGAAAAAGCGGGAGAAAGTCAGCCGAAAAAGGGGCGGGGCTTCTCCCTCAGCACACTGGCGCCATTTTCTCTTCACAGTGCAGCTGGAAGACAGCTCCCCAGGCTCTCCCCTGTAGTTTTCAGGCTCAAAGGGTTAAAAAGAGAGGGGGGGCACTAAATTTAGGCGCAATATATGTATACAAGCAGCTATTTGGGGGAAAATCACTCAGTTATAGTGTTAATCCCTGCATTATATAGCGCTCTGGTGTGTGCTGGCATACTCTCTCTGTCTCCCCAAAGGGCTTTGTGGGGTCCTGTCCTCAGTCAGAGCATTCCCTGTGTGCGTGCGGTGTGTCGGTACGGCTGTGTCGACACGTTGGATGAGGAAGGTTACGTGGAGGCGGAGCAGAGGCCGATAAATGGGATGTCGCCCCCTGTGGGGCCGACACCAGAGTGTATGGATAGGTGGAAGGTATTAACCCACAGTGTCAACTCCTTACATAAAAGGCTGGATGACGTAACAGCTGTGGGACAGCCGGCTTCTCAGCCCGCGTCTCAAAGGCCATCAGGGGCTCAAAAAACGCCCGTTACCTCAGATGGCAGACACAGATGTCGACACGGAGTCTGACTCCAGTGTCGACGAGGTTGAGACATATACACAATCCACTAGGAACATCCGTTACATGATCTCGGCAATGAAAAATGTGTTACGCATTTTCTGACATGAACCCAAGTACCACATAAAAGGGGTTTTATTTTTGGGGAGAAAAAGCAGCCAGTGTTTTGTTCCCCCATCAGATGAATGAATGAAGTGTGTGAAGAAGCGTGGTTTCCCCCGATAAGAAACTGGTAATTTCTAAAAAGTTACTGATGGCGTACCCTTTCCCGCCAGAGGATAGGTCACGTGGGGAGATATCCCTTAGGGTGGATAAGGCGCTCACACGTTTGTCAAAAGGTGGCACTGCCATCTTAGGATACGGCCACCTTGAAAGAACCTGCTGATAAAAGCAGGAGGCGATCCTGAAGTCTGTATTTACACACTCAGGTTATATACTGAGACCTGCAATTGCCTCAGCATAAATAGTGCTGCTGCAGCGTGGTCTGATACCCTGTCAGATAATATTAATACTCTAAGACAGGGATAATATTTTGCTAACATTGAGCATATTTAAGACGTTGTCTTATATATAAAGGATGCACAGAGGGATATTTGCCGGCTGGCATCCAGAATTAATGCAATGTCCATTCTGCCAGGAGGGTATTAGAAACCCGGCAGTGGACAGGTGATGCTGCCTGTAAAAGGCACATGGAGATTCTGCCTTATAAGGGTGAGGAATTGTTTGGGGATGGTCTCTGGGACCTCGTATCCACAGCAACAGCTGGGAAGAATTTTTTTTACCTCAGGTTTCCTCACAGCCTAAGAAAGCACCGTATTTTCAGGTACAGTCCTTTCGGCTTCAGAAAAGCAAGCGGGTCAAAGGCGCTTCCTTTCTGCACAGAGACAAGGAAAGAAGGAAAAAAGCTGCACCAGCAGCCAGTTCCCAGGATCAAAAATCTTCCCCCGCTTCCTCTGAGTCCACCGCATGATGCTGGGGCTCCACAGGTGGAGACAGGTGCGGTAGGGGCGCGTCTCGGGAACTTCAGGGACCAGTGGGCTTGCCCACAGGTTGATCTCTAGGTTCTGCAAATAGTATCACAGGGATACAGGCTGGAGTTCATGGCGACTCCCCCTCGCCGTTACCTCACATCAGCCTTGCCTGCTGCCCTCGGAGAAAGGTAGTACTGGCGGCAATTCACAAGCGCTACTTCCAGCAGGTGAAATCAAGGTACCCCTCCTTCAACAAGGCCGGGGTTACTATTCCAAAATGTTGTGGTACCGAAACCAGACGGTTCGGTGAGACCCATTCTAAAATTGAAAGCCTTGAACACTTATATACGAAGGTTCAAGTTCAAAATGGAATTGCTCAGGGCGATTATTGCAAGCCTGGAGAATTTCATGGTATCACTGGACATCAAGGATGATTACCTGCATGTCCCTATTTACCCTCTTCACCAGGAGTACCTCAATATTGTGGTACAGGATTGTCATTACCAATTCCAGACGTTGCCGTTGGTCTGTCCCCGGCACTGAGGTATTTACCAAGGTAATGGCCGAAATAATTATCCCGTACTTGGACGATCTCCTTATAAAGGCGAGGTCCAGGGAGCAGTTGTTCGTCGGAGTAGCACTATCTCGGGAAGTGCTACAACAGCACGGCTGGATTCGGAATATTCCAAAGTCGCAGCTGGTTCCTACGACGCGTCTACTGTTCCTGGGTATGGTTCTGGACACAGAACAGGATAAAAAGGGTTTCTCCCGGAGGAGAAGTCCAAGGAGTTGTTGTCTCTAGACAGAGACCTCCTAATACGTATACAGGTGTCGGTGCATCAATGCACGCGAGCACTGGGAAAGATGGTAGCTTCTTACGAAGAAATTCCATTCGCCAGGTCCCATGCAAGGATTTTCCAGTGGGATCTGTTGGACAAGTTGTCCGGGTCGCATCTTCAGATGCATCGGCGGATAACCCTGTCTCCAAGGGTCAGGGTGTCGCTGTTGTGGTGGCTGCAGAGTGCTCATCTTCTAGGGGGCCGCAGATTCGGCATACAGGACTGGGTCCTGGTGACCACGGATGCCAGCCTTCGAGGCTGGGGGGCAGTCACACAGGGAAGGAACTTCCAAGACTATGGAAAAGTCAGGAGACTTCCCTACACATAAATATTCTGGAACTGAGGGCCATTTACAATGCCCTAAGTCAGGCTAGACCCCTGCTTCAACACCTGCCGGTGCTGATCCAGTCAGACAACATCACGGCGGTCGCTCATGTAAACCGGCAGGGCGGCACAAGAAGCAGGATGGCGATGGCAGAAGCCACAAGGATTCTCCGATGGGCGGAAAATCATGTGTTGGCACTGTCAGCAGTGTTCATTCCCGGAGTGGACAACTGAGAAGCAGACTTTCTCAGAAGACACGACCTCCACCCGGGAGAGTGGGGACTTCATCCAGAAGTCTTCCAAATGATTGTACACCGTTGGGAAAGGCCACAGGTGGACATGATGGCGTCCCGCCTCAACTAAAAGTTACAAAGATATTGCGCCAGGTCAAGGACCATCAGGCGATAGCGGTGGACGCTCTGGTAACAACGTGGGTGTACCAGTCGGTGTATGTGTTCCCTTCTATGCCTCTCTTACTCAGGGTAATGAGAATAATAAGAAGGAGAGGAGTAAGAACTATACTCATTGTTCCGGGTTGGCCAAGAAGAGCTTTGTAACCAGAACTCCAAGAAATGATCTCAGAGGACCCATGGCCTCTGCCGCTCAGACAGGAGGACCTGCTGCAGCAGGGGGCCTGTCTGTTCCAAGACGTACCGCGGCTGCGTTGACGGCATAGCGGTTGAACGCCGGATCCTGAAGGAAAAGGGAATTCCGGAGGAAGTTATCCCTACGCTATTTAAAGCTAGGAAAGAAGTGATCGCAAACCATTATCACCGCATATGGCGGAAATATGTTGCGTACTGTGAGGCCAGGAAGGCCCCAAAGGAGAAATTTCAGCTAGGTCGATTTCTGCACTTCCTACAGTCAGGGATGACTATGGGCCTAAAATTGGGTTCCATTAAGGTCCAGACTTCGGCTCTATCGATTTTCTTCCAAAATTGAACTGGCTTCACTGCCTGAAGTTCAGACTTTTGTTAAGGGAGTGCTGCATAGTCAGCCCCCGTTTGTGCCTCCAGTGGCACCGTGGGATCTCAACGTGGTGTTGGATTTCCTGAAGTCGCATTGGGTTGAGCCACTAAAATCCGTGGAGCTATAATACCTCACGTGGAAAGTGGTCATTCTGTGGGCCTTGGTGTCGGCCAGGCGTGTATCAGAATTGGCGGCTTTGTCATACAAAAGCCCTTATCTGTATTTTATATGGATAAGGCGGAATTGAGGACTCGTTCCCAATTCCTTCCTAAGGTGGTATCAGTTTTTCATGTGAACCAACCTATTGTGGTGCCTGCGGCTACTTGGGACTTGGAGGATTCCAAGTTACTGGATGTACTCAGGGCCCTGAAAAGTATATGTTTCCAGGACAGCTGGAGTCAGGAAAACTGACTCGCTATTTCTCCTGTATGCACCCAACAAGGGGTGCTCCTGCTTCTAAGCAGATGATTGCTCGCTGGATCTGTAGCACGATTCAACTTGCACATTCTGCGGCTGGACTGCCGCACCCTAAATCTGTAAAATCCCATTCCACGAGGAAAATGGGCTCTTCTTGGGCGGCTGCCCGAGGGGTCTCGGCTTTACAATTTTGCCGAGCTGTTACTTGGTCGGGTTAAAACGTTTTTGTAAGAGTCTACAAGTTTTGATACCCTGGCTGAGGAGGACCTAGAGTTTGCTCATTCGGTGCTCCAGAGTCATCCGCACTCTCCCGCCCGTTTGGGAGCTTTGGTATAATCCCCATGGTCCTTATGGAGTCCCCAGCACCCACTTAGGACGTCAGAAAAAATAAGATTTTACTCACCGGTAAATCTATTTCTCGTAGTCCGTAGTGGATGCTGGGCGCCCATCCCAAGTGCGGATTGTCTGCAATACTTGTTTATAGTTATTGCCTAACTAAAGGGTTATTGTTGAGCCATCTGTTGAGAGGCTCAGTTATATTTCATACTGTTAACTGGGTATAGTATCACGAGTTATACGGTGTGGCTGGTATGAGTCTTACCCGGGATTCAAAATCCTTCCTTATTGTGTCAGCTCTTCCGGGCACAGTATCCTAACTGAGGTCTGGAGGAGGGTCTTAGTGGGAGGAGCCAGTGCACACCAGGTAGTCCTAAAGCTTTCTTTAGTTGTGCCCAGTCTCCTGCGGAGCCGCTAATCCCCATGGTCCTTACGGAGTCCCAGCATCCACTACGGACTACGAGAAATAGATTTACCGGTGAGTAAAATCTTATTTTCTCTGACGTCCTAGAGGATGCTGGGGACTCCGTAAGGACCATGGGGATAGACGGGCTCCGCAGGAGACATGGGCACTTTAAGAAAGACTTTAGGTATGGGTGTGCACTGGTACCTCCCTCTATGCCCCTCCTCCAGACCTCAGTTTACTACTGTGCCCAGAGGAGACTGGGTGCATTACAGGGAGCTCTCCTGAGTTTCCTGTCAAAGTATATTTTGTTAAGTTTTTTTATTTTCAGGGAGCCTGCTGGCAACAGACTCCCTGCATCGAGGGACTGAGGAGAGAGAAGCAGACCTACTTCTGTGAGTTTCAAGGCTCTACTTCTTAGGCTACTGGCCACCATTAGCTCCAGAGGGATCGGTACGCTGGTCTCGCCCTCGCCGTCCGTCCCAGAGCCGCGCCGCCGTCCTCACAGAGCCGGAAGGTAGAAGCCGGGTGAGTATGAGAAGAAAATAAGACTTCATGATCTTCACTGAGGTAATGCACAGCGGTGAACCTGTGCGCCATTGATCCCATACACTTCACACACGGCTGTCACTGTAAGGGTGCAGGGCCAAGGGGGGGGCGCCCTGGGCAGCATATAAACCTCTCTCTGGCAAAAATAGGTATATATACAGTTGGGCACTGTATATATAAAGAGCCCCCGCCAGTTTTCAGTATATTTGAGCGGGATAGAAGCCTGCTGCTGAGGGGGCTTCTCACCAGCGCCATTTTTTCCACAGCACAGCGCTGAGAGGAAGCTCCCCGGACTCTCCCCTGCTTAACCACGGTGAAAGAGGGTTTTGAAGAAGGGGGGGGGGGGCACATAATTTGGCGCATTTATATATGTACAAACAGCGCTACTGGGTAAACATATTTCTCTGACGTCCTTAGTGGATGCTGGGACTCCGTAAGGACCATGGGGAATAGCGGCTCCGCAGGAGACTGGGCACAACTAAAAGAAAGCTTTTGGTCTATCTGGTGTGCACTGGCTCCTCCCTCTGACCCTCCTCCAGACTTCAGCTAGAATCTTGTGCCCGGCTGAGCTGGATGCACACTAGGGGCTCTCCTGAGCTCCTAGAAAAGAAAAGTATATTTTAGGTTTTTTATTTTCAGTGAGATCTGCTGGCAACAGACTCACTGCTACGAGGGACTAAGGGGAGAAGAAGCGAACCGACCTGCTTGCAGCTAGCTTGGGCTTCTTAGGCTACTGGACACCATTAGCTCCAGAGGGATCGAACACAGGACCCGACCTCGAACGCCCGGAGCCGCGCCGCCGTCCCCCTTAAAGAGCCAGAAGCATGAAGATGGTCCGAAAAATCGGCGGCAGAAGACTTCGGTCTTCAACAAGGTAGCGCACAGCACTGCAGCTGTGCGCCATTGCTCCTCATGCACACCTCACACTCCGGTCACTGATGGGTGCAGGGCGCTGGGGGGGGGGGGCTCCCCCTGAGCAGCAATATTAATACCTTGGCTGGCTAAAAATCACAATATATAGTCCCAGAGGCTATATATGTGATAAATACCCCTGCCAGAATCCATAAAAAAGCGAGAGAAAAGTCAGCCGAAAAAGGGGCGGGGCTATCTCCCTCCGCACACTGGCGCCATTTTTCCCTCACAGCTCCGCTGGAAGGATCGCTCCCTGGCTCTCCCCTGCAGTTTCAAGCTACAGAAGGGTAAAAAAGAGAGAGGGGGGGCAGTAAATTTAGGCGCAGCAATATATATATATATATATATATATATATATATATATATATATATATATATATATATATATGCAGCTATAAGGGAAAACACTCAGTTATAGTGTTAATCCCTGTGTTATATAGCGCTCTGGTGTGTGCTGGCATACTCTCTCTCTGTCTCCCCAAAGGGCTTTGTGGGGTCCTGTCCTCTGTCAGAGCATTCCCGGTGTGTGCGCGGTGTGTCGGTACGGCTGTGTCGACATGTTTGATGAGGAGGCTTATGTGGAGGCGGAGCAGATGCCTATAAATGTGATGTCACCCCCTGCGGGGCCGACACCTGAGTGGATGGTTATGTGGAAGGAATTACGTGACAGTGTCGACTCCTTACATAAAAGGTTTGACGACATACCAAATATGGACAGCCGGCTCCTCCGCCTGTGCCTGCCCAGGCGTCTCAAAAGCCATCAGGGGCTCTAAAACGCCTGCTACCTCAGATGGCAGACACAGATGTCGACACGGATACTGACTCCAGTGTCGACGACGATGAGACTAATGTAACTTCCAATAGGGCCACACGTTACATGATTGAGGCTATGAAAAATGTGTTGCACATTTCTGATGTTACCCCAGGCACCACAAAAAAGGGTATTATGTTTGGAGAGAAAAAACTACCAGTAGTTTTTCCTCCATCTGAGGAGTTAAATGAAGTGTGTGAAGAAGCGTGGGCTTCCCCCGATAAGAAACTGGTAATTTCTAAAAGGTTACTAATGACGTACCCTTTCCCGCCAGAGGATAGGTCACGTTGGGAAACATCCCCTAGGGTGGATAAAGCGCTCACACGCTTGTCAAAGAAGGTGGCACTACCGTCTCCGGATACGGCTGCACTAAAGGAGCCTGCTGATAGAAAGCAGGAGGCTATCCTGAAGTCTGTATATACACACACAGGTATTATACTGAGACCAGCTATTGCTTCAGCATGGATGTGCAGTGCTGCAGCTGCGTGGTCAGATTCCCTGTCGGAAAATATTGATACCCTAGACAGGGACACTATATTGCTAACCGTAGAGCATATTAAAGACAGTCTTATACGTGAGAGATGCACAGAGGGATATTTGCCGGCTGGCATCTAAAATAAGTGCAATGTCCATTTCTGCCAGGAGAGGGTTATGGACTCGGCAGTGGACAGGTGATGCAGATTCTAAAAGGCACATGGAAGTTTTGCCTTATAAGGGTGAGGAGTTGTTCGGGGATGGTCTCTCGGACCTCGTTTCCACAGCAACAGCTGGGAAGTCTGCATTTTTACCCCATGTTCCCTCACAGCCAAAGAAAGCACCGTATTATCAGGTCAGAATCAGCTTTATTGGCCAGGTGTACTCACGTACACTAGGAATTCTTTGTGGTACAATGCATCGCCAAGCAGCAACATGAAGGGGGAATACATAGCATACGAAGGGGGAAGAACATAGCATACATTACACACATTACACGTATGAGTTGATACCGCACATTGCAACTGTACAATAGACTCAACATATTAGACATATTATACATGTAGGACTAAACACAAAGGCTGCTTGGCAGAGCAGCACCGAGGCAGCCATCTGCGGCGCCAACTAGAACTCAAACAATGCACATAATACAGAAGATTTAAGTATTACATCAAAAGATAAACCACACAGACAATAAAGACAGAAAGCATAATGCAGGGTTAGTGTAAGCATTTTGGGTAATAACCTCCAGGGGTTGTGTATTCCACCCTCACAAGGTACCAGGTGCGGCAGCCATCTTAGGCGCTCTGCGTAGGATTACCCAGGGTGGAATAGTCCACCCCTAGAAGAGAACACAAAACGGGGAGATTGCAGAGTCCTTAGGTTCAGAGTAGGGTTCCAGTAAAACCATCAGGTCCATGTATTTTTCATCCCATCCACAAGTTTACCAGATAAGGCAGCCATGTTGGGCGCACTACGAAGGTTACACAGTGGGAGATGAGCCATACAAGGGCCAAATGCATTCACGAGAAAACTGACACGAGTGTAGGAGTATGCTATACCCTGCATGGAAAGATCCAAATTAAGCACACCCTGCCCATGGAGGAACCATCCGAGGCAGCCATGTGAGGCGCACTGTGTAGGTTACTGCTGGCAGGGTGTGCAACCAATGGAGGTACACATTACAGGAATAGCACACAGTCGGGGGAAAGTACCCTGTAAGAAGAAAGAAAAGAAAGACACATTTGCAGGAAAACATTAATTTGTGAAAATGATAAATGTCCTGGTCTCATGAGAGCAGTGCGGGTGTGTGTGAGAGTGTGGGGAGCAGTGCGGGTGGGTGTAAGAATGTGGAGTGCACACTAATGTCCAATGGAACTGACCCAGCAAAATCTGGTCCTGATGCGCACGCCCCTCAGTTCCCTGCTCAGCTTGAGGGGTAGTCTTGGGGGCAGTCATGATGTTCTTGGACAGAGAAGTAGTAGGCATTGGTCCTGGTGTTCTCAAGGCAGAGGTGAGGAGAGGCCACATGATGGTCCCGAGTTGCAGTGTTTGGGGAAATTGTATTATTCGAGATTTTAGCGTAGTCCAAATCCAGTTCAAACTCCGGTTCTAACTCCATTCTTAAATCATATTCTTAACAATTGCATTCTTCACAATTGCAAGCAGGCCAAGTCCTGACTGCAGGCCTTGATAATATTGCTCTTAAATGCTCCAACTATGGCACTCATTCCGAGTTGATCGTTCGTTATTTTTCATCGCATCGCAGTGAAATTTCGCTTAGTGCGCATGCGCAATAGTCGCACTGCGACTGCGCCAAGTAACTTTGCTATGAAGATAGGATTTTTACTCACGGCTTTTTCTTCGCTCCGGCGATCGTAGTGTGATTGACAGGAAATGGGTGTTACTGGGCGGAAACACGGCGTTTTAGGGGCGTGTGGATGAAAACGCTACCGTTTCCGGAAAAAACGCAGGAGTGGCCGGAGAAACGGGGGAGTGTCTGAGCGAACGCTGGGTGTGTTTCTGACGTCAATCCAGGAACGACAAGCACTGAACTGATCGCACAGGCAGAGTAAGTGTGGAGCTACTCTAAAACTGCTAAGTAGTTTGTGATCGCAATAATGCGAATACATCGGTCGCAATTTTAGGATGCTAAGATACACTCCCAGTAGGCGTAGGCTTAGCGTGTGTAACTCTGCTAAATTCGCCTTGCGACCGATCAACTCGGAATGAGGGCCTATATCAGCTGGCAAAGGGGGAGGTATGCAATCAGAAGTTCAGCTAATTAACAGAGGTTATTTTGCATTGAAGAAGGATCACAGACATTTGCAGACAAACTTCCTTGGGGTGTGAAAAGTGTAGCCAGGGAGAGATGAGAGACTCAGATATACAAGCATGAAGATGGTGTTTTTACCTGTGAAGAGAGGAGAAATGGTTTTCAGTTCCGGTTCTAACTCCATTCTTAAATCATATTCTTAACAATTGCATTCTTCACAATTGCAAGCAGGTACAGTCCTTTCGGCCCCATAAGGGCAAGCGGGTTAAAGGCGCGTCCTTTCTGCCCAGAGGCAGAGGGAAAAAGCTGCAGCATACAGCCAGTTCCCAGGAGCAAAAGTCCTCCCCCGCTTCCTCCAAGTCCACCGCATGACGCTGGGGCTCCACAGGCGGAGCCAGGTACGGTGGGGGCCCGTCTCAAAAATTTCAGCAATCAGTGGGCTCGCTCACGGGTGGATCCCTGGATCCTTCAAGTAGTATCTCAGGGGTACAAGCTGGAATTCGAGACGTCTCCCCCCCCGCCGTTTCCTCAAATCTGCCTTGCCAACAACTCCCTCAGGCAGGGAGGCAGTGCTAGAGGCAATTCACAAGCTGTATTCCCAGCAGGTGATAGTCAAGGTGCCCCTACTTCAACAAGGACGGGTTACTATTCCACAATGTTTGTGGTACCGAAACCGGACGGTTCGGTGAGACCCATTTTAAATTTGAAATCCTTGAACACATATATAAAAAAATTCAAGTTCAAGATGGAATCGCTCAGGGCAGTTATTGCAAGCCTGGACGAGGGGGATTACATGGTATCACTGGACATCAAGGATGCTTACCTGCATGTCCCCATTTACCATCCTCACCAGGAGTACCTCAGATTTGTGGTACAGGATTGTCATTACCAATTCCAGATGTTGCCGTTTGGTCTATCCACGGCTCCGAGGGTCTTTACCAAGGTAATGGCCGAAATGATGATACTCCTTCGAAAGAAGGGAGTTTTAATTATCCCGTACTTGGACGATCTCCTGATAAAGGCGAGGTCCAGGGAGCAGTTGTTGGTCGGGGTAGCACTATCTCGGGAGGTGCTACAACAGCTCGGCTGGATTCTAAATATTCCAAAGTCACAGCTGGTCCCTACGACACGTCTACTGTTCCTGGGGATGGTTCTGGACACTGAACAGAAAAAAGTGTTTCTCCCGGAGGAGAAGGCCAAGGAGCTGTCATCTCTAGTCAGAGGCCTCCTAAAACCAAAACAGGTGTCGGTGCATCACTGCACGCGGATCCTGGGAAAGATGGTAGCTTCCTACGAAGCAATTCCAATCGGCAGGTTCCATGCAAGAACCTTTCAGTGGGACCTGTTGGACAAGTGGTCCGGATCGCATCTTCAGATGCATCGGCTGATAACCCTGTCTCCAAGGACCAGGGTGTCTCTGCTGTGGTGGCTGCAAAGTGCGCATCTTCAAGAGGGCCGCAGATTCGGCATACAGGACTGGGTCTTGGTGACCACGGATGCCAGCCTTCGAGGCTGGGGGGCAGTCACACAGGGAAGAAACTTCCAAGGACTATGGTCAAGTCAGGAGACTTCCCTACACATAAATATTCTGGAACTGAGGGCCATTTTCAATGCCCTAAGTCAGGCAAAACCCCTGCTTCAAAACCAGCCGGTACTGATCCAGTCAGACAACATCACGGCAGTCGCCCATGTAAACCGACAGGGCGGCACGAGAAGCAGGACGGCGATGGCAGAAGCCACAAGGATTCTCTGATGGGCGGAAAATCACGTGTTAGCACTGTCAGCAGTGTTTATTCCGGGAGTGGACAACTGGGAAGCAGACTTCCTCAGCAGGCACGACCTCCACCCGGGAGAGTGGAGACTTCATCCAGAAGTCTTCCAACTGATTGTAAACCGTTGGGAAAGGCCACAGGTGGACATGATGGCGTCCCGCCTAAACAAAAAGCTAGAAAGATATTGCGCCAGGTCAAGAGACCCTCAGGCGATAGCTGTGGACGCTCTAGTGACACCGTGGGTGTACCGGTCGGTTTATGTGTTCCCTCTTCTTCCTCTCATACCAAAGGTACTGAGGATAATAAGGAGAAGAGGAGTAAAAACTATACTCATTGTTCCGGATTGGCCAAGAAGAGCTTGGTACCCGGAACTTCAAGAAATGATCTCAGAGGACCCATGGCCTCTGCCGCTCAGACAGGACCTGCTGCAGCAGGGGCCCTGTCTGTTCCAAGACTTACCGCGGCTGCGTTTGACGGCATGGCGGTTGAACACCGGATCCTGAAGGAAAAGGGCATTCCGGAGGAAGTCATTCCTACGCTGATTAAAGCTAGGAAAGAAGTGACCGCAAACCATTATCACCGCATTTGGCGAAAATATGTTGCGTGGTGTGAGGCCAGGAAGGCCCTGTGGCCGGAGAGCCCCCAGCCACGAGGCAAATGGCCGCCCTGGCACTGAAGGGGTTAATCCCTAGTGCCCGGCGCCATTTGCAAGGACAAAAGGGGCTCTTGGCGCCAAATTTGAAATATATTGTGGGCGCTAGGCGCCGTGTTTTAAAATGTATAAAAATGTAATTTTCAAAATGTGCCGTGGTCCCGGACCCCTCCGGAGACCACGGCAGGGAGGACAGCCCCCGGCGCGCTCAGCAGAGTGTGCGCGCCGGGGGAGAGGAGGCAGCCTCTGACCGCCGGAGTCCGGGAGCTCCGCTCCCGGCAGCGGTCAGTGTAGCCCCGGGCGCACTGGAGTGTGCGCGCGCCGGGGAGAAGGGTGAGCGCTGCGGCTGGGAGCTCGGCTCCCGCTGCAGTGCTCTATGCGAGAGCCGCCGCTGGGGGCCGGGAGCTCTGCTCCCAGCGCCTCAGCACAGCACGGGTGGCCAGCCGCAGCAGCCGGGACGGACGTCCCGGGCTGCTAGCCGGCGAGGGGGGTGCGCTGCAGCCCGGCTCCCCGCCGGACGCTGCAGCGAGGCCACACGACAGGCGCCGCTCAGGGGGGACCGGGCTAGCCGGCTCCCTAGCGGCGTGGGCACATTAGGCGGGCCAGCAGGATGGTGAGCGCTGGGGTCCGGGAGCTACGCTCCCGGCGCCTCAGCGCTGAAACAAGCCAGGCTCACGGCGGCCGGGACAAGTGTCCCGGTCCGCCGGGCTTAGGTACAGGGGGGTGCGCCGCTGCGTGCGGCGAGGCCACTGATTAGTGCCACCCTGGGGGGACAGGGAGAGCCAGCTCCCTGGAACCCCAGAGGCAGAAAAGCAGGCTGGAGGATGGGGGAAGCCAGCCCCATACCTCCAGCACACAGAGAGCCCTCGCAGCCAGGCTGCAGGGCTAGGGAAGGCACTGCAGTGCCCGAGCATGTAGAGTCTGTGCAGGGCACAGGCTCAGGGTATATTTAAAGAGAAATGTACAGTGTGATTTAAACATGTAATGTATTTAAAGATAAAATGCACTTACTTGATTGTGTGTCCCAGGAGGGGGGAATCCATAGCTGTGCAGGCTGATGGATTCTCCCAGACCTTTTCCCTAAAAACGGAATGCTTTCCCATCCAGCCTCACAGTTCCAATGGGGACAGGGAGAAAGAGGAGCAGCTTAGCTATAGAACAAGCTGAGGGGTTTCTTGGAGCTCCATGGAGATCAGCCGTAGTGAACCAGAGACCTGGACCGGGGAGCCAGGCTGCCCAGCTCTGGAGCCCAAATCCAGGCTGCAGGCAGTGAGAGGGGTCCCGGGCAGGTTTCTGGAAGTCAGTTTAGGAGGGAAAACTTCCCCCCAGCCAGACTGAACGGCACCGTGGGAGTAGCCTGCTCTCCCAGATGGGAGAGACAAAGGAGACCGGCCACTCCCCACTGTCCATTGGGGACAATGTTAGGTGTGCATGAGTCCAGAGCATGCACAGCTCATGGGTAAACATTGATTGGTTGTACACCACAGGGCGGGCTTACCCCCTGTGGTAGAGGGTCTTGGAGAGGGATAAAAGGAGGGCAGTTGGCCCATAGGATTGTGTATTGTAACATCTTCTGCTGAAACATCTTGCTGTATGCTGTTGCCCCTAGCAATAGGGAAGAGTTCTCTTTAGAACTATATTTGAGCAAATAAACATCTTTGCCTCAAGACTGCTTCATCTTGTGACCAACAGGGTTAGGCCAAACCTAGCCCCGTTCTCCGGCTGTCCAGGGAAGCACCTGACGTCTCCAAGCTCCGCCTTCCGCCAGCTACCGGTAGAGGCCTAGCAAGTGGCTAGTGGGGATTCGTCGACACCACACAGGTGTGGTAAAGCAGTGCGTCGGCACATACAGAGCAGAACCGTGGTTCCAAACGCCACGGCAGGTTAGGAGTTTGGTGGTGGCAGCAAGAACCCGCCCACAGCGCAGTGGGTGGAGTCAGTAACAGGCGGTTACTGACGGTAAGCGGGAATCCCCTATGTGGTCAGGCCTCGTGCGGCTTGACCTTCCATTCTGTGCGCAGTCAACGGGACGCGGCAAGCGGCGAGTGCTTCCGTGCGGTTCCGTCCTGTCACAGAAATTGGTGGCATAGTGGTGGGATATTTCCAGGCGGCTTTTCATCACCCGATTGGAGAAGCCGAGTTACTCAGGAGAGGAGTAACTGCAGCGCAGGAGGACGCACAAGATGGCGGAATTCAGCGGAATGTCCAAGGATGATCTGGAGATCGTATGCCAGGAGAAGGGTGTGGATATCCCTTTCAACGCGTCCAAGAGCGTCATGCAGGCGGCGCTCAGGAGCTGGGAGGAGTCTCAGGTGGAGGTGGAAAACACTGACGGCGTCAGCATCGCAGTGGACGGCCCAGCAGTGGACCTTCATGAGGAACCGGTGAGAACCACAAGCCCCTCCCTCTCTCACAACAGCCATGTCTCCCAACAATCCCTAGCAGGGCCAGGATCCCAACGTCCCAGGGGGGGCGGCCCGGATACCCTAGCAGATCGGCTAGCGGAATTGGGGGAAAGGGCAACAGAGCAAGAACGCTTGATCATCATCCAGATGTGGCGTGATGAGCGGGCACCACAGGCCGTGGTACCCCGGGAGCCGTTGTCAGCTGTTGTACACAGATCAGGACGTATTCAGTTTGCCAAGTTTGCAGACAGTGATGGGGACATTGATGGACATTTGCAAGTTTTTGAAAGGACTTGTAAACTACACGATCTACCCAAGTCAGAGTGGGTGAGACACCTTGTGCCCACTCTGCATGGAGAGGCCTTGGAGGCCTATCGAGGAGTGGCGACGGAGGACTGTGGGAACTACGACGAAGTCGCGAAGGCCCTCCTCCAGCGATTCTTCATCACTCCAGAGTCTTACAGGAAGAAGTTCAGAGACTTGCCCAAGAATCCTAGCAGCACCCATGAGCAGTTCGCCACCCAGCTGCGGCAGTACGTGGTGAAGTGGGTGAAGGATTCGGAAGCCACTACGTGGGACGCACTGATCGACCTGATCTGCAGGGAGCAGTTCTACCGCAGGTGCGCCCCAGAAGTGAAGGAGTGGGTGCTAGATCGGGAGCCACCCAGCTTAAAGATGGCTGCCCAGTTAGCAGACAAATATGTGGCAATTCGGCCGCAGGGGCAGAAGCGCCCAACCAGCAGCCAACCCCAAAAGACTGTACCACCAGGGGGACACCCCTCTTCAGCTCATCGCCCCCCAAAGCCAGCATCTTCCAACCCGGGTGCTTTTGGCCAGCAACCGCCCCGCAGTGCCCCTGCCAGTAATCAGAGGCCATCGGAGCCACGCCTGGACAAAAAGTGCTATGGCTGTGGGAAGATCGGACATCTGAGGATGAACTGTCCTGCATCCCAAGCACCCCAGACTCGTGCCCCAAATCCGAGTGCTGGAGCCCGGATTGCTTGCTTAACCCGGGAAGATGAGCTTCCAGAGACTGTACCCCCTCCAGTCAGTCCGATGGAGTGTGGCAAGAAACAGGTGGACTCCACGGAAAGAGTCACCTGTATGGCTAAGAAGCCCCCACCAAATATGTGGCGGCACCTGCAGCCGGTCCAAGTGGGATCCCTGCAGGGCGAAGGCTTAAGAGACTCTGGGGCCTCCATAACCGTTGTAAGCCCCCACCTGGTCGACCCTGCTGCCGTACTGCAGGGTTGCACTGCAAAAGTTACAGTGGCCGATGGGCTAGAGCGAGAAGTACCCATGGCCAGAGTCTACCTCGACTGGGGAGCTGGACAAGAGCTAAGAGATGTTGCCGTAATGGATGGCCTCCCAACTGATGTCTTGGGGAATGATCTCGGTGGAGGGATCGTTACTGCCTTCGCGAACGCCATCACCCGGAGCCAAGCGGCCAGACTACAGTCTTCATCGTCTCTGCCAGCACCGCCCAGCCCAGAGGAAAAGACCCTAGCGGCTGAACAACCGCCAACCACAGCGTCAGCCATCCCAGAGGAAAAGACCACAGCGGCCAGATCAGCACATCTGCCCCTTGCCTCTGGTGGGCCTACGTCCCCTAGCAACGCAGAGGATGTCGGTTCCAGTTTGCTGAATCCTGTGCGGGTGCCCAGTGATGCTCCTGTCCCTAGTGGTTTGCCAACTCCGGCGGTGAGTATGAGTGACTACCCCGACCCTACCATGACTGACCCCAACTTGACTGACCCCAATATTCCCCCTGTAGAGTGTCCAAACCTAGGAGGAAGTGAGGGCCGCAGGCAGGAGTTTAGGGAAGCTCAGCTCTCTGACCCATCCCTGGAAGGTATGAGGCGCCAAGCTGGCCGCGGCCTTGCTGGGATGGGGGCAGGGAGTGTGACCTGGTGGAAACAGTTACTATACCGGGTAGCCAAGGTAGAAGGGGATAGGCCAGTGCGGGAGAAAGTTCAACTGGTGGTTCCCAGGAGCTTTCGGGAGCAACTGATGTCAGTTGCCCATGAAATTCCTTTGGCGGGACACCTGGGGAGGGACCGAACACTGAGGCGCCTGACGCAGAACTTTTTTTGGCCCGGAGTGTCGGATGACGTCCGGACCTACTGTAAGTCCTGTGATGTGTGCCAACGGCTTGGACGCCCCAGTGCTCGGGCTCCCCTAAGGTCTTTGCCAATAGTCGGGGAACCTTTCCAACGAGTGGCCGTGGACATAGTCGGTCCCCTACCTGTGCCCAGTAGATCGGGGAAGAGATACATCCTCACCGTGGTGGATTATGCTACCCGGTATCCAGAGGCTGTGGCTCTGTCCGCCATCACTGCGGAAAAGGTAGCGGACGCTCTGCTAGGCATATTTAGTAGAGTAGGGTTCCCCAGTGAGATCCTAACCGATCAAGGGACGCAGTTCATGAGTGATCTGGTCCAGTGTCTCTGGGCGAAGTGCGGGGTGCGCCAACTCCGCACTGCCCCCTATCATCCCCAGACTAACGGACTTTGCGAGAGATTCAATGGCACTCTGAAGCAGATGCTACGGGCATTTGTGACTTCGGAGGGAGGAGACTGGGAGCGATACCTGCCGCACCTCCTGTTTGCATATCGGGAGGTGCCCCAGGAGTCAACCGGATTCTCGCCCTTCGAGTTACTATATGGCCGCAGAGTCCGTGGACCTCTTGACCTGTTCCGGGAGGCTTGGGAAGGGGAGCTGATCCACCAGGATGAGTCCGTGGTGGAGTATGTGTTGAAGCTCAGAGATCGGTTAGAGAATCTCATGGGACTAGCGCAAGCGAATCTTGCGGAAGCACAGACCAAGCAGAAGACTTGGTATGACCAGGGCGCGCGTGCTCGGGTCTTTGGAGTAGGGCAGAAGGTGCTGGTTCTGGTGCCCACACGTCAGAACAAGCTCCAGGCTGCCTGGGCTGGACCGTACACGGTTGCAAAACGCCTAAGCGACATCACCTACGTGGTGTCATTTGACAGCGATGGTAGGAGGCAGCGTACCTACCATATAAACATGTTGAAGGCATACCACGAGCGTGTGGAGTCGGTAGCCGCTGTGTGCTGCCTGCCGATGGAGGAACCAGGAAAAGATCCCATTCCTGACCTCCTCGCGGATGCCAAGGGTGAGGGTGGTGTAGAGGAAGTTAGCTGGAGCAGTGAGCTTGGTCACCACAAGAGGGAGCAGCTGGAGTCAGTGCTGCAGTCCTTTGAGGCCCAGTTCAGCCGGAAGCCCGGCCTGACTTCCCTACGTGCCCATCATGTAGACACTGGTGAGCATAGGCCGATTCGGCAACCCGCGTATCGGGTCTCACCAGAGGCGCAGGCGAGTATCTACCAAGAGGTGCAGGAGATGTTAGCGCTAGGCGTAATCACGCGCTCCAACAGTCCCTGGGCCGCCTCCGTTGTACTGGTTCCCAAGAAGGACCGGACAACCAGGTTCTGCGTAGACTACCGCCGGTTGAACGAAGTAACCAAATCCGACGCCTATCCCCTACCCCGCATTGACGCACTGTTAGACGAGCTGGCTGGGGCGAAGTACATCTCTACGTTCGATCTGAGCAAGGGGTATTGGCAGATACCAATGACTCCCGAGGCTCAGGAACGGTCCGCCTTCATCACCTCCTTTGGCTTGTTTGAGTTCAAAACGATGCCATTCGGGATGAAGAATGCGCCAGCCACCTTCCAGAGTGTGGTCGATGACCTGCTGAAGGGGTTCCGAGAGTTCGCCCAGGCCTACTTGGATGACATTGCTGTCTTCAGCCGAACCTGGGAAGAGCACCTGGGCCATGTGGGGTTGGTGTTAGAGAGGATTCGGTGGGCAGGTCTGACCATCAGGGCAGACAAGTGCCAAATGGGGATGACAGAGGTACAGTACCTGGGGCACCGTGTGGGGGGAGGTAAGGTGAAGCCTGAACCAGCGAAGGTGGAGGCGATCCGAGACTGGCCCCGGCCCACAACCCAGAGACAGGTCCTGGCTTTCTTAGGGATCGCAGGATACTACAGACGTTTTGTCCCTGACTTTAGTTCTGTGGCCAAACCCCTGACTGATCTGACTAAGAAGAAACTCCCCAAGATAGTTGACTGGACGACCGCATGTGAGTTGGCATTCCAGTCGTTGAAAACTGCTCTAGTACAAGCCCCAGTACTGATGGCGCCGGACTACAGTAAAAACTTTGTTGTACAAACTGATGCGTCACAGTACGGACTAGGGGCAGTACTGAGCCAGGAGGGGCCGGATGGACAGGAGCACCCTGTGGCCTATTTGAGCAGAAAGCTGCTACCGCGGGAGGTGGGGTATGCCACAATTGAAAAGGAATGTTTGGCTATTGTTTGGGCTGTGAAGAAGCTTCAGCCCTATTTGTATGGCCGCCATTTTACGGTGGTAACGGACCACAATCCATTACGGTGGCTCCAACACACCACGGGGGAAAACGGCAGACTGTTGCGGTGGAGCCTTGCTCTTCAGGTTTATGACTTCCATATTATCCACAAGCAAGGCAAGGCTCATAGCAATGCAGATGGACTGTCACGACAGGAGGAGCCTGAACCCCCAAAGAACTCCCGGTAACCTCGTTAAGGACTGCGGGACCAGGACCCAAATCGTTGGGACATGGGTCCCTGGTTGACCCGCTTGAATGGGGGGGGGAGGAGTGTGGCCGGAGAGCCCCCAGCCACGAGGCAAATGGCCGCCCTGGCACTGAAGGGGTTAATCCCTAGTGCCCGGCGCCATTTGCAAGGACAAAAGGGGCTCTTGGCGCCAAATTTGAAATATATTGTGGGCGCTAGGCGCCGTGTTTTAAAATGTATAAAAATGTAATTTTCAAAATGTGCCGTGGTCCCGGACCCCTCCGGAGACCACGGCAGGGAGGACAGCCCCCGGCGCGCTCAGCAGAGTGTGCGCGCCGAGGGAGAGGAGGCAGCCTCTGACCGCCGGAGTCCGGGAGCTCCGCTCCCGGCAGCGGTCAGTGTAGCCCCGGGCGCACTGGAGTGTGCGCGCCGGGGAGAAGGGTGAGCGCTGCGGCTGGGAGCTCGGCTCCCGCTGCAGTGCTCTATGCGAGAGCCGCCGCTGGGGGCCGGGAGCTCTGCTCCCAGCGCCTCAGCACAGCACGGGTGGCCAGCCGCAGCAGCCGGGACGGACGTCCCGGGCTGCTAGCCGGCGAGGGGGGTGCGCTGCAGCCCGGCTCCCCGCCGGACGCTGCAGCGAGGCCACACGACAGGCGCCGCTCAGGGGGGACCGGGCTAGCCGGCTCCCTAGCGGCGTGGGCACATTAGGCGGGCCAGCAGGATGGTGAGCGCTGGGGTCCGGGAGCTACGCTCCCGGCGCCTCAGCGCTGAAACAAGCCAGGCTCACGGCGGCCGGGACAAGTGTCCCGGTCCGCCGGGCTTAGGTACAGGGGGGTGCGCCGCTGCGTGCGGCGAGGCCACTGATTAGTGCCACCCTGGGGGGACAGGGAGAGCCAGCTCCCTGGAACCCCAGAGGCAGAAAAGCAGGCTGGAGGATGGGGGAAGCCAGCCCCATACCTCCAGCACACAGAGAGCCCTCGCAGCCAGGCTGCAGGGCTAGGGAAGGCACTGCAGTGCCCGAGCATGTAGAGTCTGTGCAGGGCACAGGCTCAGGGTATATTTAAAGAGAAATGTACAGTGTGATTTAAACATGTAATGTATTTAAAGATAAAATGCACTTACTTGATTGTGTGTCCCAGGAGGGGGGAATCCATAGCTGTGCAGGCTGATGGATTCTCCCAGACCTTTTCCCTAAAAACGGAATGCTTTCCCATCCAGCCTCACAGTTCCAATGGGGACAGGGAGAAAGAGGAGCAGCTTAGCTATAGAACAAGCTGAGGGGTTTCTTGGAGCTCCATGGAGATCAGCCGTAGTGAACCAGAGACCTGGACCGGGGAGCCAGGCTGCCCAGCTCTGGAGCCCAAATCCAGGCTGCAGGCAGTGAGAGGGGTCCCGGGCAGGTTTCTGGAAGTCAGTTTAGGAGGGAAAACTTCCCCCCAGCCAGACTGAACGGCACCGTGGGAGTAGCCTGCTCTCCCAGATGGGAGAGACAAAGGAGACCGGCCACTCCCCACTGTCCATTGGGGACAATGTTAGGTGTGCATGAGTCCAGAGCATGCACAGCTCATGGGTAAACATTGATTGGTTGTACACCACAGGGCGGGCTTACCCCCTGTGGTAGAGGGTCTTGGAGAGGGATAAAAGGAGGGCAGTTGGCCCATAGGATTGTGTATTGTAACATCTTCTGCTGAAACATCTTGCTGTATGCTGTTGCCCCTAGCAATAGGGAAGAGTTCTCTTTAGAACTATATTTGAGCAAATAAACATCTTTGCCTCAAGACTGCTTCATCTTGTGACCAACAGGGTTAGGCCAAACCTAGCCCCGTTCTCCGGCTGTCCAGGGAAGCACCTGACGTCTCCAAGCTCCGCCTTCCGCCAGCTACCGGTAGAGGCCTAGCAAGTGGCTAGTGGGGATTCGTCGACACCACACAGGTGTGGTAAAGCAGTGCGTCGGCACATACAGAGCAGAACCGTGGTTCCAAACGCCACGGCAGGTTAGGAGTTTGGTGGTGGCAGCAAGAACCCGCCCACAGCGCAGTGGGTGGAGTCAGTAACAGGCGGTTACTGACGGTAAGCGGGAATCCCCTATGTGGTCAGGCCTCGTGCGGCTTGACCTTCCATTCTGTGCGCAGTCAACGGGACGCGGCAAGCGGCGAGTGCTTCCGTGCGGTTCCGTCCTGTCACAGGCCCCAACGGAGGAATTTCAGCTGGGCCGTTTTCTGCACTTCCTACAGTCAGGGGTGACTATGGGCCTAAAATTGGGTTCCATTAAGGTCCAGATTTCGGCTCTATCGATTTTCTTCCAGAGAGAACTGGCTTCACTGCCTGAAGTTCAGACTTTTGTTAAGGGAGTGCTGCATATTCAGCCCCCTTTTGTGCCTCCAGTGGCACCTTGGGATCTCAACGTGGTGTTGGATTTCCTAAAGTCACGTTGGTTTGAGCCACTTAAAACCGTGGAATTGAAATATCTCACGTGGAAAGTGGTCATGTTGTTGGCCTTTGCTTCGGCCAGGCGTGTATCAGAATTGGCGGCTTTGTCATGTAAAAGGCAAAAGCCCTTATCTGATTTTCCATATGGATAGGGCAGAATTGAGGACTCGTCCCCAGTTTCTCCCTAAGGTGGTATCAGCCTTTCATCTGAACCAACCTATCGTGGTGCCTGCGGCTACTAAAGACTTGGAGGCTTCCAAGTTGTTGGACGTAGTCAGGGCCCTGAAAATGTATGTTTCCAGGACAGCTGGAGTCAGAAAGACTGACTCGCTATTTATCCTGTATGCGCCCCACAAGTTGGGTGCACCTGCTTCAAAGCAGACTATTGCTCGCTGGATCTGTAGTACGATTCAGCTTGCACATTCTGCGGCTGGACTGCCGCATCCTAAATCACGAGGAAGGTGGGCTCTTCTTGGGCGGCTGCCAGAGGGGTCTCGGCTCTACAACTTTGCCGAGCAGCTACTTGGTCGGGGTCAAACACATTTGCTAAATTCTACAAGTTTGACACCCTGGCTGAGGAGGACCTAGAGTTTGCCCATTCGGTGCTGCAGAGTCATCCGCACTCTCCCGCCCGTTTGGGAGCTTTGGTATAATCCCCATGGTCCTTACGGAGTCCCAGCATCCACTTAGGACGTCAGAGAAAATAAGAATTTACTCACCGGTAATTCTATTTCTCGTAGTCCGTAGTGGATGCTGGGCGCCCATCCCAAGTGCGGATTGTCTCCAATACTTGTATATAGTTATATACAAGTTATTGTTTAACTAAAGGGTTATTGTTGAGCCATCTGTTGAGAGGCTCAGTTGTTGTCATACTGTTAACTGGGTATTGTATCACGAGTTATACGGTGTGATTGGTGTGGCTGGTATGAGTCTTACCCGGGATTCAAAATCCTTCCTTATTGTGTCAGCTCTTCCGGGCACAGTATCCTAACTGAAGTCTGGAGGAGGGTCATAGAGGGAGGAGCCAGTGCACACCAGTTAGACCAAAAGCTTTCTTTTAGTTGTGCCCAGTCTCCTGCGGAGCTGCTATTCCCCATGGTCCTTACGGAGTCCCAGCATTCACTACGGACTACGAGAAATAGAATTACCGGTGAGTAAATTCTTATTATTTATATAGTGTTTTTTTCCTGGGTCATATAGCGCTGGGTGTGTGCTGGCATACTCTCTCGGTCTGTCTCTCCAAAGGGCCTTGTGGGGGAACTGTCTTCAGATAAGAGGATTCCCTGAGTGTGTGGTGTGTCGGTACGCGTGTGTCGACATGTCTGAGGTAGGCTTTCAGGGGGAGGAGGAGAGAATGAGTGTGGTGTCTCCGTCGACAACGCCGACACCTGACTGGATGGATATGTGGAAGGTTTTAAGTGCTAATGTAAATTTATTGCACAAAAGATTAGACAAAGCTGAAGCTAGGGAGCAGCCAGGGAGTCAACCCATGTCTGTCCCTATGTCGCAGGGACCTTCGGGGTCTCAAAAGCGCCCACTATCCCAAATTGTAGACACAGATACCGACACGGATTCCGACTCCAGTGTCGACTACGATGATGCAAAGTTACAGCCAAAATTGGCTAAATGTATTCGAATATGATCATTGCAATAAAAGATGTTTTGCATATCACAGAGGAACCCCCTGTCCCTGACACGAGGGTACACATGTATAAGGGAAAGAAACCAGAGGTAACCTTTTACCCCTTACATGAGTTGAACGAATTATGTGAAAAAGCTTGGGAATCTCCAGACAAAAAACTGCATATTCCCAAAAGGATTCTTATGGCGTATCCTTTCCCGCCAACGGACAGGATACGGTGGGAATCCTCCCCTAGGGTGGACAAAGCATTAACACGCTTATCCAAAAAGGTATGGCTACCCTCAGGGATCCTGCTGACCGCAAGCAGGAGGTTACCTTGAAGTCCATTTACACACATTCTGGTACCTTACTCAGACCGGCGATTGCGTCGGCCTGGGTTTGTAGCGCGGTAGCAGCATGGACAGATACCTTATCAGCGGAAATTGAGACCCTAGATAAGGATACCATTTTATTGACCCTAGGGCATATAAAAGATGCTGTCTTATATATGAGAGATGCTCAAAGAGACATTAGTCTACTGGGTTCTAGAATCAACGCGATGTCCATTTCTGCTAGAAGAGTCCTATGGACCCGGCAATGGACAGGTGATGCCGACTCAAAGAGGCATATGGAGGTTTTACCTTACAAGGGTGAGGAATTGTTTGGGGAAGGTCTCTCGGACCTGGTCTCCACAGCTACAGCTGGTAAATCAAATTTCTCTGACGTCCTAGTGGATGCTGGGAACTCCGTAAGGACCATGGGGAATAGCGGCTCCGCAGGAGTCTGGGCACAACTAAAAGAAAGCTTTTAGACTACCTGGTGTGCACTGGCTCCTCCCACTATGACCCTCCTCCAAGCCTCAGTTAGATTTTTGTGCCCGGCCGAGCTGGATGCACACTAGGGGCTCTCATGAGCTCTTAGAAAGAAAGTATATTTTAGGTTTTTTATTTTACAGTGAGACCTGCTGGCAACAGGCTCACTGCAACGAGGGACTAAGGGGAGAAGAAGCGAACCTACCTGCTTGCAGCTAGCTTGGGCTTCTTAGGCTACTGGACACCATTAGCTCCAGAGGGATCGACCGCATGGAACTGGCCTTGGTGTTCGGTCCCGGAGCCGCGCCGCCGTCCCCCTTACAGAGCCAGAAGCAAGAAGAAGTCCGGAAAATCGGCGGCATGAAGACTTCTGTCTTCACCAAGGTAGCGCACAGCACTGCAGCTGTGCACCATTGCTCCTCATACACACTTCACACTCCGGTCACTGAGGGTGCAGGGCGCTGGGGGGGGGCGCCCTGAGCAGCAATAAAAACACCTTGGCTGGCAAAACAATCACAATATATAGCCCCAGTGGCTATATATGTGATAATTACCCCTGCCAGAATCCTTAAAAAAGCGGGAGAAAAGTCAGCGAACAAGGGGCGGAGCTATCTCCCTCAGCACACTGGCGCCATTCCTCCCTCACAGCTCCGCTGGAAGGAAGCTCCCTGGCTCTACCCTGCGGTCTACACTACAGAAAAGGGTAAAAAAGAGAGGGGGGGCACTAAATTTAGGCGCAGTAAATATTATAGCAGCTATAGGGGACATAATTCAGTTAGTCCCTGCATTATATAGCGCTCTGGTGTGTGCTGGCATACTCTCTCTCTGTCTCCCCAAAGGGCTTCTGTGGGGTCCTGTCCTCTGTTAGAGCATTCCCGGTGTGTGTGCGGTGTGTCGACATGTTTGATGAGGAAAATTATGTGGAGGCGGAGCAGATGCCTATAGAAGTGATGTCACCCCCTGCGGGGCAGACACCTGAGTGGATGGTTTTATGGAAGGAATTACGTGCAAGTGTTGACTCCTTACACAAAAAATTTGACGACATGCCAAATGCGGGACAGCCGGCTTCTCAGCTCGTGCCTGCCCAGGTGTCTCAAAGGCCATCAGGGGCTCTAAAACGCCCGCTACCTCAGATGGCAGACGCAGATGTCGACACGGATACTGATACCAGTGTCGACGACGATGAGTCTAATCTAATGTCCACTAGGGCCATTCGTTGCATGATTGAGGTAATGAAAGAGGTGTTACACATTTCGGATATAAACCCAGGTACCACTAAAAAGGGTATTATGTTTGGGGAGAAAAAACTACCCGTAGTTTTTCCCCCATCTGAAGAATTAAATGAAGTGTGTGAAGAAGCGTGGGCTTTCCCCGATAAAAGATTGGTAATCTCTAAAAAACTACTAAGGGCGTTCCCTTTCCCGCCAGAGGATAGGGCACGTTGGGAAACACCTCCTAGGGTGGATAAAGCGCTCACACGTTTGTCTAAAAAGGTGGCACTTCCGTCTCCGGATACGGCCGCCCTGAAGGAGCCTGCGGATAGAAAGCAGGAGGCGATCCTGAAGTCTGTATATACACACTCAGGCATTATACTTAGACCAGCTATTGCGTCAGCATGGATGTGCAGTGCTGCCGCTGCATGGTCAGATTCCCTGTCAGAAAATATTGACACCCTAGACAGGGACACTTCTGCTAACCATAGAGCATATAAAAGACTCAGTCTTATACATGAGAGATGCACAGAGGGAGATCTGCCGGCTGGCATCTAAAATAAGTGTATTGTCCATTTCTGCTAGGAGAGGCTTATGGACTCGGCAGTGGACAGGGGATGCAGATTCCAAAAGGCACATGGAAGTTTTGCCTTATAAGGGTGAGGAGTTATTCGGGGATGGTCTCTCGGACCTAGTTTCCACAGCGACAGCTGGGAAGTCAGCATTTTTACCCCATGTTCCCTCACAGCCTAAAAAAGTGCCGTTTTATCAGGTACAGTCCTTTCGGACCCAGAAAAACAGGCGAGGAAAAGGCGGGTCCTTTCTGTCCAGAGGCAGAGGTAGGGGAAAAAGGCTGCAACAAACAGCAGGTTCCCAGGAGCAAAAGTCCTCCCCCGCTTCTTCCAAGTCCACCGCATGACGGTGGGGCTCCATAGGCGGAGCCAGGTACGGTGGGGGGCCGCCTCAAAAATTTCAGCGATCAGTGGGCTCGCTCACAGGTGGATCCCTGGATCTTGCAAGTAGTATCTCAGGGGTACAAGTGGAATTCGAGGTGTCTCCCCCCCGCCATTTCCTCAAATCTGCCTTGCCAACAACTCCCTCAGGCAGGGAGGCTGTGCTAGAGGCAATTCACAAGCTGTATTCCCAGCAGGTGATAGTCAAGGTGCCCCTACTTCAACAAGGACGGGGTTACTATTCCACACTGTTTGTGGTACCGAAACCGGACGGTTCGGTGAGACACATTTTAAATTTGAAATCCTTGAACACATACATAAAAAAATTCAAGTTCAAGATGGAATCGCTCAGGGCAGTTATTGCAAGCCTGGACGAGGGGGATTACATGGTATCCCTGGACATCAAGGATGCTTACCTGCATGTCCCCATTTATCATCCTCACCAGGAGTACCTCAGATTTGCGGTACAAAATTGCCACTACCAATTCCAGACGCTGCCGTTTGGACTGTCCACAGCACCGAGGGTGTTTACCAAGGTAATGGCGGAAATGATGATACTCCTTCGAAAAAAGGGAGTTTTAATTATCCCGTATTTGGACGATCTCCTAATAAAGGCGAGATCCAGGGAGCAGTTGTTGGTAGGAGTAGCACTATCTCAGGAGGTGCTACACCAGCACGGTTGGATTCTGAATATTCCAAAGTCACAGCTGATTCCGACGACACGTCTACTGTTCCTGGGAATGATTCTGGACACAGTCCAGAAAAAAGGCCCTCATTCCGAGTTGTTCGCTCGCAAGGCGAATGTAGCAGAGTTACACACGCTAAGCCGCCGCCTACTGGGAGTGAATCTTAGCTTCTTAAAATTGCGACCGACGTACGCGCAATATTGCGATTACAAACGAGTTAGCAGTTTCAGAGTAGCTCCAGACTTACTCTGCCTGTGCGATCATTTCAGTGCTTGTCGTTCCTGGTTGACGTCACAAACACACCCAGCGTTCGCCCAGGCACTCCCACCGTTTCCCCGGCCACTCCTGCGTTTTTTCCGGAAACGGTAGCGTTTTCAGCCACACGCCCCTGAAACGCCGTGTATCCGCCCAGTAACACCCATTTCCTGTCAATCACATTACGATCGCCGGAGCGAAGAAAAAGCCGTGAGTAAAAATACTTTCTTCATAGTAAAGTTACTTGGCGCAGTCGCAGTGCGAACATTGCGCATGCGTACTAAGCGGATTTTCACTGCGATGCGATGAAAAATACCGAGCGAACAACTCGGAATGAGGGCCAAAGTGTTTCTCCCGGAGGAAAAAGCCAAGGAGCTGTCATCTCTAGTCGGAGACCTCCTGAAACCAAAACAGGTGTCGGTGCATCACTGCACGCGAGTCCTGGGAAAGATGGTGGCTTCTTACGAAGCAATTCCTTTTGGCAGGTTCCATGCCAGAATCTTTCAGTGGGACCTGTTGGACCAATGGTCCGGATCGCATCTTCAGATGCATCGGCTAATAACCCTGTCTCCAAGAACCAGGGTGTCTCTGCTGTGGTGGCTGCAGAGTGCTCATCTCCTAGAGGGCCGCATATTCGGCATATAGGACTGGGTCCTGGTGACCACGGATGCCAGCCTTCGAGGCTGGGGGGCAGTCACACAGGGAAGAAACTTCCAAGGACTATGGTCGAGTCAGGAGACTTCCCTACACATAAATATTCTAGAACTAAGGGCCATTTACAATGCCCTAAGTCAGGCAAAACCCCTGCTTCTACACCAGCCGGTACTGATCCAGTCAGACAACATCACGGCGGTCGCCCATGTAAACCGACAGGGCGGCACAAGAAGCAGGACGGCAATGGCAGAAGCCACAAGGATTCTCCGATGGGCGGAAAATCACGTACTAGCACTGTCAGCAGTGTTCATTCCGGGAGTGGACAACTGGGAAGCAGACTTCCTCAGCAGGCACGACCTCCACCCGGGAGAGTGGGGACTTCATCTAGAAGTCTTCACACTGATTGTAAATCGTTGGGAACGACCACAGGTGGACATGATGGCGTCCCGCCTAAACAAAAAACTAGAGAGATATTGCGCCGGGTCAAGGGACCCTCAGGCGATAGCGGTGGACGCTCTAGTGACACCGTGGGTGTACCAGTCAGTTTATGTGTTCCCTCCTCTGCCTCTTATACCAAAGGTACTGAGAATAATAAGAAAACGAGGAGTAAGGACAATACTCGTGGTTCCGGATTGGCCAAGAAGAGCTTGGTACCCGGAACTTCAAGAGATGATCTCAGAGGACCCATGGCCTCTGCCGCTCAGACAGGACCTGCTGCAGCAGGGACCCTATCTGTTCCAAGACTTACCGCGGCTGCGTTTGACGGCATGGCGGTTGAACGCTGGATCCTAAAGGAAAAGGGCATTCCGGAGGATGTCATTCCTACGCTGATTAAAGCCAGGAAAGATGTAACTGTAAAACATTATCACCGCATATGGCGGAAATATGTTGCTTGGTGTGAGACCAATAAGGCCCCAACCGAGGAATTTCAGCTGGGTCGATTTCTGCACTTCCTACAGGCAGGAGTGACTATGGGCCTAAAATTAGGCTCCATTAAGGTACAGATATCGGCTCTGTCGATTTTTTTTCCAAAAAGAACTAGCTTCACTACCTGAAGTTCAGACATTTGTAAAAGGAGTGCTGCATATTCATCACCCTTTTGTGCCTCCAGTGGCACCCTGGGATCTCAACGTGGTGTTGAATTTCCTAAAATCACATTGGTTTGAGCCACTAAAGACCGTGGATCTAAAATATCTCACGTGGAAAGTGGTCATGTTATTGGCCTTGGCTTCGGCTAGGCGTGTATCAGAATTGGCGGCTTTGTCATTTAAAAGCCCTTATCTGATTTTCCATATGGATAGGGCAGAATTGAGGACTCGTCCCCAGTTTCTCCCTAAGGTGGTATCTGCTTTTCATTTGAACCAACCTATTGTAGTGCCTACGGCTACTAGCGACTTGGAGGACTCCAAGTTACTGGACGTAGTCAGGGCCTTGAAAATTTATGTTTCCAGGACGGCTGGAGTCAGGAAAACTGACTCGCTATTTATCCTGTATGCACCCAACAAACTGGGTGCTCCTGCTTCTAAGCAGACTATTGCTCGCTGGATTTGTAGCACAATTCAGCTGGCGCATTCTGCGGCTGGACTGCCGCATCCTAAATCAGTTAAAGCCCATTCTACAAGGAAGGTGGGCTCATCTTGGGCGGCTGCCCGAGGGGTCTCGGCTTTACAACTTTGCCGAGCTGCTACTTGGTCAGGGGCAAACACGTTTGCAAAATTCTACAAATTTGATACCCTGGCTGAGGAGGACCTTGAGTTCTCTCATTCGGTGCTGCAGAGTCATCCGCACTCTCCCGCCCGTTTGGGAGCTTTGGTATAATCCCCATGGTCCTTACGGAGTTCCCAGCATCCACTAGGACGTCAGAGAAAATAATAAGAATTTACTTACCGATAATTCTATTTCTCATAGTCCGTAGTGGATGCTGGGGACTCCGTAAGGACCATGGGGAATAGCGGCTCCGCAGGAGACTGGGCACATCTAAAGAAAGCTTTAGGACTATCTGGTGTGCACTGGCTCCTCCCCCTATGACCCTCCTCCAAGCCTCAGTTAGGATACTGTGCCCGGACGAGCGTACACAATAAGGAAGGATTTTGAATCCCGGGTAAGACTCATACCAGCCACACCAATCACACCGTATAACCTGTGATCTGAACCCAGTTAACAGCATGATAACAGAGGAGCCTCTGAAAGATGGCTCACAACAATAATAACCCGATTTTTGTAACAATAACTATGTACAAGTATTGCAGACAATCCGCACTTGGGATGGGCGCCCAGCATCCACTACGGACTATGAGAAATAGAATTATCGGTAAGTAAATTCTTATTTTCTCTAACGTCCTAAGTGGATGCTGGGGACTCCGTAAGGACCATGGGGATTATACCAAAGCTCCCAAACGGGCGGGAGAGTGCGGATGACTCTGCAGCACCAAATGAGAGAACTCCAGGTCCTCCACAGCCAGGATATCAATTTTGTAGAATTTTACAAACAAATTTGCTCCTGACCAAGTAGCTGCTCGGCAAAGTTGTAAAGCCGAGACCCCTCGGGCAGCCGCCCAAGATGAGCCCACCTTCCTTGTGGAGTGGGCATTTACAGATTTTTGGCTGTGGCAGGCCTGCCACAGAATGTGCAAGCTGAATTGTACTACAAATCCAACGAGCAATAGTCTGCTTAGAAGCAGGAGCACCCAGCTTGTTGGGTGCACACAGGATAAACAGCGAGTCAGATTTCCTGACTCCAGCCGTCCTGGAAACATATATTTTCAGGGCACTGACAACGTCTAGCAACCTGGAGGCCTCCAAGTCCCTAGTAGCCGCAGGCACCACCAATAGGTTGGTTCAGGTGAGACGCTGAAACCACCTTGGGGAGAAACTGAGGACGAGTCCTCAATTCCGCCCTGTCCGAATGGAAAATCAGATAAGGGCTTTTTCAGGATAAAGCCGCCAATTCTGACACGCGCCTGGCCCAGGCCAGGGCCAACAGCATGACCACTTTCCATGTGAGATATTTTAACTCCACAGATTTAAGTGGTTCAAACCAATGTGACTTTTGGAACCCAAAACTACATTGAGATCCCAAAGTGCCACTGGAGGCACAAAAGGAGGCTGTATATGCAGTACCCCTTTTACAAACGTCTGAACTTCAGGTACTGAAGCTAGTTCTTTTTGGAAGAAAATTGACAGGGCCGAAATTTGAACCTTAATGGACCCCAATTTCAGGCCCATAGACACTCCTGTTTGCAGGAAATGTAGGAATCGACCCAGTTGAATTTCCTCCGTCGGGCCTTACTGGCCTCGCACCACGCAACATATTTTCGCCAATTGCGGTGATAATGTTTTTGCGGTTACATCCTTCCTGGCTTTGATCAGGATAGGGATGACTTCATCCGGAATGCCTTTTTTCCTTCAGGATCCGGCGTTCAACCGCCATGCCGTCAAACGCAGCCGCGGTAAGTCTTGGAACAGACAGGGTCCTTGCTGGAGCAGGTCCCTTCTTAGAGGTAGAGGCCACGGATCCTCCGTGAGCATCTCTTGAAGTTCCGGTTACCAAGTCCTTCTTGGCCAATCCGGAACCACGAATATAGTGCTTACTCCTCTCCATCTTATCAATCTCAGTACCTTGGGTATGAGAGGCAGAGGAGGGAACACATACCCTGACTGGTACACCCACGGTGTTACCAGAGCGTCTACAGCTTATTGCCTGAGGGTCCCTGGACCTGGCGCAATACCTGTCGAGTTTTTAATCATGTGGAAGACTTCTGGGTGAAGTCCCCACTCTCCCGGGTGGAGGTCGTGCTGAGGAAGTCTGCTTCCCAGTTGTCCACTCCCGGAATGAATACTGCTGACAGTGCTATCACATGATTTTCCGCCCAGCGAAGAATCCTTGCAGCTTCTGCCATTGCCCTCCTGCTTCTTGTGCCACCCTGTCTGTTTACGTGGGTGACTGCCGTGATGTTGTCCGACTGGATCAACACCGGCTGACCTTGAAGCAGAGGTCTTGCTAAGCTTAGAGCATTGTAAATGTCCCTTAGCTTCAGGATATTTATGTGAAGTGATGTCTCCAGGCTTGACCATAAGCCCTGGATATTCCTTCCCTGTGTGACTGCTCCCCAGCCTCGCAGGCTGGCATCCGTGGTCACCAGGACCCAGTCCTGAATGCCTAATCTGCGGCCCTCTAGAAGATGAGCACTCTGCAACCACCACAGGAGGGACACCCTTGTCCTTGGTGACAGGGTTATCCGCTGATGCATCTGAAGATGCTATCCGGACCATTTGTCCAGCAGGTCCCACTGGAAAGTTCTTGCGTGGAATCTGCCGAATGGGATTGCTTCGTAGGAAGCCACCATTTTACCCAGAACCCTTGTGCATTGATGCACTGAGACTTGGCTCGGTTTTAGGAGGTTCCTGACTAGCTCGGATAACTCCCTGGCTTTCTCCTCCAGGAGAAACACCTTTTTCTGGACTGTGTCCAGGATCATCCCTAGGAACAGAAGACACGTCGTCGGAATCAGGTGCGATTTTGGAATATTGAGAATCCAATCGTGCTGCCGCAACACTACCTGAGATAGTGCTACACCGACCTCCAACTGTTCCCTGGATCTTACCCTTATCAGGGAATTGTCCAAGGAAGGGATAACTAAAATTCACTTCCTTCGAAGGAATATCATCATTTCGGCCATTACCTTGGTAAAGACCCGGGGTGCCGTGGACCATCCATACGGCAGCGTCTGAACTGATAGTGACAGTTCTGTACCATAAACCTGAGGTACCCTTGGTGAGAAGGGTAAATTTTGACATGAAGGTAAGCATCCTTGATGTCCCGAGACATCATGTAGTCCCCTTCTTCCAGGTTCGCAATCACTGCTCTGAGTGACTCAATCTTGAATTTGAACCTCTGTATGTAAGTGTTCAATGATTTTAGATTTAGAATCGGTTTCACCGAGCCGTCCGGCTTCGGTACCACAACAGTGTGGAATAATACCCCGTTCCCTGTTGCAGGAGGGGTATCTTGATTATCACCTGCTGGGAATACAGCTTGTGAATGGCTTCCAAAACTGTCTCCCTGTCAGAAGGAGACATCGGTAAAGCCGACTTTAGGAAACGGCGAGGGGGAGACGTCTCGAATTCTAATTTGTACCCCTGAGATATCACCTGAAGGATCCAGGGGTCTACTTGCGAGTGAGCCCACTGCGCGCTGAAATTCATTGAGACGGGCCCCCCACCGTGCCTGATTCTGCTTGTAAAGCCCCAGCGTATACTGAGGGCTTGGCAGAGGCGGGAGAGGGTTTCTGTTCCTGGGAACTGGCTGATTTCTGCAGCCTTTTTCCTCTCCCTCTGTCACGGGGCAGAAATGAGGAACCTTTTGCCCGCTTGTCCACGAAAAGACTGCGCCTGATAATACGGCGTCTTCTCATGTTGAGAGGCGACCTGGGGTACAAACGTGGAATTCCCAGCTGTTGCCGTGGCCACCAGGTCTGAAAGACCAACCCCAAATAACTCCTCCCCTTAATAAAGCAATACTTCCAAATGCCGTTTGGAATACGCATCACCTGACCACTGACGTGTCCATAACCCTCTACTGGTAGAAATGGACAACGCGCTTAGACTTGATGCCAGTCGGCAAATATTCCGCTGTGCATCACGCATATATAGAAATGCATCTTTTAAATGCTCTATAGGCAAAAATATACTGTCCCTATCTACGGTATCAATATTTTCAGTCAGGGAATCCGACCACGCCAACCCAGCACTGCACATCCAGGCTGAGGCGATTGCTGGTCGCAGTATAACACCAGTATGTGTGTAAATACCTTTTAGGATACCCTCCTGCTTTCTATCAGCAGGATCCTTAAGGGCGGCCATCTCAGGCGAAGGTAGAGCCCTTACAAGCGTGTGAGCGCTTTATCCACCCTAGGGGGTGTTTCCCAACGCACCCTAACCTCTGGCGGGAAAGGATATAATGCCAATAACATTTTAGAAATTATCAGTTGTTATCGGGGGAAACCCACGCATCATCACACACCTCATTTAATTTCTCAGATTCAGGAAAACTACAGGTAGTTTTTCCTCACCGAACATAATACCTCTTTTTTGGTGGTACTCGTATTATCAGAAATGTGTAAAACATTTTTCATTGCCTCAATCATGTAACGTGTGGCCCTACTGGAAGTCACATTCGTCTCTTCACCGTCGACACTGGAGTCAGTATCCGTGTCGGCGTCTATATCTGCCATCTGAGGTAACGGGCGCTTTAGAGCCCCTGACGGCCTATGAGACGTCTGGACAGGCACAAGCTGAGTAGCCGGCTGTCTCATGTCAACCACTGTCTTTTATACAGAGCTGACACTGTCACGTAATTCCTTCCAACAGTTCATCCACTCAGGTGTCGACCCCCTAGGGGGTGACATCACTATTACAGGCAATCTGCTCCGTCTCCACATCATTTTTCTCCTCATACATGTCGACACAAAAGTACCGACATACAGCACACACAGGGAATGCTCTGATAGAGGACAGGACCCCACTAGCCCTTTGGGGAGACAGAGGGAGAGTTTGCCAGCACACACCAGAGCGCTATATATATATAGGGATATCCTTATATAAGTGTTTTTCCCCTTATAGCTGCTGTATAGTTAATACTGCGCCTAATTAGTGCCCCCCTCTCTTTTTTAACCCTTTCTGTAGTGTAGTGACTGCAGGGGAGAGCCAGGGGAGCTTCCCTCCAACGGAGCTGTGAGGGAAAATGACGCCAGTGTGCTGAGGAGATAGGCTCCGCCCCTTTTTCGCGGACTTTTCTCCTGCTTTTTTATGGATTCTGGCAGGGGTTAAAATTCATCCATATAGCCCTGGGGGCTATATGTGATGTATTTTCGCCAGCCAAGGTGTTTTTATTGCGTCTCAGGGCGCCCCCCCCCCCCCCCCCAGCGCCCTGCACCCGAAGTGTGAAGTGTGCTGAGAGCAATGGCGCACAGCTGCAGTGCTGTGCGCTACCTTGTTGAAGACAGGACGTCTTCTGCCGACGATTTTCCGGACCTCTTCTGCCTTCTGGCTCTGTAAGGGGGCCGGCGGCGCGGCTCTGGGACCCATCCAAGCTGGGCCTGTGATCGTCCCTCTGGAGCTAATGTCCAGTAGCCTAAGAAGCCCAATCCACTCTGCACGCAGGTGAGTTCGCTTCTTCTCCCCTTAGTCCCTCGATGCAGTGAGCCTGTTGCCAGCAGGTCTCACTGAAAATAAAAAACCTAAACTAAAACTTTCACTAAGAAGCTCAGGAGAGCCCCTAGTGTGCACCCTTCTCGTTCGGGCACAGAGATCTAACTGAGGCTTGGAGGAGGGTCATAGGGGGAGGAGCCAGTGCACACCAGATAGTCCTAAAGCTTTCTTTAGATGTGCCCAGTCTCCTGCGGAGCCGCTATTCCCCATGGTCCTTACGGAGTCCCCAGCATCCACTTAGGACGTTAGAGAAAAAAATTTACTCACCGGTAATTCTATTTCTCGTAGTCCGTAGTGGATGCTGGGCGCCCGTCCCAAGTGCGGATTGTCTGCAATACTTGTACATAGTTATTGTTCACTAAAGGGTTATTGTTATGAGCCATCTGTTGAGAGGCTCAGTTATGTTTCATACTGTTAACTGGATATGGTATCACGAGTTGTACGGTGTGATTGGTGTGGCTGGTATGAGTCTTACCCGGGATTTGAAATCCTTCCTTATTGTGTCAGCTCTTCCGGGCACAGTATCCTAACTGAGGCTTGGAGGAGGGTCATAGTGGGAGGAGCCAGTGCACACCAGGTAGTCTAAAAGCTTTCTTTTAGTTGTGCCCAGACTCCTGCGGAGCCGCTATTCCCCATGGTCCTTACGGAGTTCCCAGCATCCACTACGGACTACGAGAAATAGAATTACCGGTGAGTAAATTCTTATTTTGCTACCTTATATTCCCTCACAGCCTAAGAAAGCGCCACATTATCAAATGCAGTCCTTTCGATCACAAAGAAACAAGAAAGTACGAGGTGCGTCCTTTCTTGCCAGAGGTAAGGGTAGAGGAAAAAAGCTGCACAACACAGCTAGTTCCCAGGAACAGAAGTCCTCCCCGGCCTCTACAAAATCCACCGCATGACGCTGGGGCTCCGCTACAGGAGTCCGCCCCAGTGGGGGCACGTCTTTGAGTTTTCAGCCACATCTGGGTTCACTCACAGGTGGGTCCCTGGGCAATAGAAATTGTTTCCCAGGGTTACAAGCTGGAATTCGAAGAGGTGCCTCCTCTCCGGTTTTTCAAATCGGCCCTACCAGCTTCTCCCCCGGAAAGGGAGATAGTGTTAAATGCAATTCACAAATTGTATCTTCAACAGGTGGTGGTCAAGGTTCCCCTGCTTCAACAAGGGAGGGGATATTATTCAACCCTATTTGTGGTCCCGAAACCGGACGGTTCGGTCAGACCCATTTTAAATTTAAAATCCCTGAACCTATACTTGAAAAGGTTCAAGTTCAAGATGGAATCGCTCAGAGCAATCATCACCAGCCTGGAAGGGGGGTATTTTATGGTATCTCTGGACATAAAGGATGCATACCTTCATGTTCCCATTTATCCACCTCATCAGGCGTACCTGAGATTTGCGGTACAGGATTGTCATTACCAATTTCAGACGTTGCCATTTGGGCTTTCCACGGCCTGAGGATTTTCACTAAGGTAATGGCGGAAATGATGGTGCTCCTGCGCAAGCAAGGTGCCACAATTATCCCGTACTTGGACGATCTCCTCATAAAAGCGAGATCAAGAGCAATTGCTGAACAGCGTCTCACTTTCACTGAAGGTGTTACAGCACCACGGCTGGATTCTCAATATCCCGAAGTCGCAGTTGGTTCCTACGACTCGTCTGACTTTCTTGGGCATGATTCTGGATACAGACCAGAAAAGAGTTTATCTTCCGATAGAAAAAGCTCAGGAACTCATGACTCTGGTCAGGAACTTATTGAAGCCAAAACAGGTGTCAGTGCATCACTGCACTTGAGTCCTGGGAAAGATGGTGGCATTATACGAAGCCATTCCCTTCGGCAGGTTCCATGCGAGGACTTTCCAATGGGACCTATTGGACAAGTGGTCCGGGTCACATCTACAAATTCATCAGTTGATCACACTGTCCCCCAGAGCCAGGGTATCTCTCCTGTGGTGGCTGCAGAGTGCTCACCTTCTAGAAGGCCGCAGGTTCGGCATTCAGGACTGGATCCTGGTGACCACGGACGCGAGCCTCCGAGGTTGGGGAGCAGTCACGCAGGGAAGAAACTTCCAAGGTCTTTGGTCAAGTCAAGAGACTTGTCTTCACATCAACATCCTGGAACTGAGGGCCATATACAACGCCCTACGTCAAGCGGAGACCTTACTGCGCGACCGACCAGTTCTGATCCAGTCAGACAACATCACCGCAGTGGCTCATGTAAACCGCCAAGGCGGCACAAGGAGCAGAGTGGCAATGGCGGAAGCCGCCAGGATTCTTCGCTGGGCGGAAAATCATGTAAGCGCACTGTCAGCAGTGTTCATTCCGGGAGTGGACAACTGGAAAGCAGACTTTCTCAGCAGACACGACCTGCATCCAGGAGAGTGGGGACTTCATCAGGAAGTCTTCGCACAGATTGCAAGTCAGTGGGGACTGCCCCAGATAGACATGATGGCATCCCGCCTCAACAAAAAGCTGCAGAGGTATTGCGCCAGATCAAAAGACCCTCAGGCGGTAGCTGTAGACGCCCTAGTGACACCGTGGGTGTTCCAGTCGGTCTATGTGTTTCCTCCTCTTCCTCTCATCCCAAAGGTGTTGAGAATAATAAGGAAAAGAGGAGTACAGACAATTCTCATTGTTCCAGATTGGCCACGAAGGACCTGGTATCCGGATCTACTGGAAATGCTCACAGAAGATCCATGGCCCCTTCCTCTACGACAGGACCTGTTGCAACAGGGGCCCTGTCTGTTCCAAGACTTACCACGGCTGCGTTTGACGGCATGGCGGTTGAACGCCGGATCCTAGCGGAAAAGGGCATTCCGGATGAGGTCATTCCTACTCTGATAAAGGCTAGGAAGGATGTGACAGCTAAACATTATCACCGTATATGGCGAAAATATGTTGCTTGGTGTGAGGCCAGGAATGCTCCTCCAGAAGAATTCCATCTGGGCCGTTTCCTTCACTTCCTACAAACTGGAGTGAATTTGGGCCTAAAATTAGGCTCCATTAAGGTTCAGATTTTGGCCTTATCCATTTTCTTTCAAAAAGAATTGGCTTCTCTCCCAGAAGTACAGACTTTGGTAAAGGGAGTGGTGCATATTCAGCCTCCTTTTGTACCTCCGGTGGTGCCTTGGGACCTTAACGTGGTGTTGAGTTTCCTTAAGTCGCACTGGTTTGAACCACTTAAAATGGTGGAGTTGAAATATCTCACTTGGAAAGTGGTCATGTTGTTAGCCTTGGCTTCGGCTAGGCGAGTGTCGGAATTGGCGGCTTTGTCTCATAAAAGCCCCTATCTAGTTTTCCATATGGATAGAGCGGAATTGCGGACCCGTCCTCAATTCTTGCCTAAGGTGGTGTCATCTTTTCATATGAACCAACCTATTGTGGTGCCTGTGGCTACGCGCGACTTGGAGGATTCCGAGTCCCTTGATGTAGTCAAGGCTCTGAAAATTTATGTGGCCAGAACGGCTAGAGTCAGAAAAACAGAAGCACTGTTTGTCCTATATGCGGCCAACAAGGTTGGCGCCCCTGCTTCAAAGCAGACTATTGCTCGCTGGATCTGTAACACGATTCAGCAGGCTCATTCTACGGCTGGATTGCCGTTACAAAAATCGGTCAAGGCCCATTCCACTAGGAAGGTGGGCTCTTCTTGGGCGGCTGCCCGAGGAATCTCGGCACTACAGCTGTGCCGAGCTGCTACTTGGTCGGGTTCAAACACCTTTGCAAAATTCTATAAGTTTGATACCCTGGCTGAGGAGGACCTCCTGTTTGCTCAATCGGTGCTGCAGAGTCATCCGCACTCTCCCGCCCGTTTGGGAGCTTTGGTATAATCCCCATGGTCCTTACGTAGTCCCCAGCATCCTCTAGGACGTAAGAGAAAATAAGATTTTAAACCTACCGGTAAATCTTTTTCTCGTAGTCCGTAGAGGATGCTGGGCGCCCGTCCCAAGTGCGGACTACTTCTGCAAGACTTGTATATAGTTTTGCTTACATAAGGGTTATGTTATAGTTTTCATCGGTCTTGGACTGATGCTATGTTGTTTTCATACTGTTAACTGGTTAGTATATCACAAGTTATACGGTGTGATTGGTGTGGCTGGTATGAATCTTGCCCTTGGATTAACAATAATCCTTTCTTCGTACTGTCCGTCTCCTCTGGGCACAGTTTCTCTAACTGAGGTCTGGAGGAGGGGCATAGAGGGAGGAGCCAGTGCACACCCATACCTAAAGTCTTTCTTAAAGTGCCCATGTCTCCTGCGGAGCCCGTCTATCCCCATGGTCCTTACGGAGTCCCCAGCATCCTCTACGGACTACGAGAAAAAGATTTACCAGTAGGTTTAAAATCTTATTTTTCCATATGCATGTGGTAATGTCAAAGACCAAATAAAATTACGACCAGGACAACATTACAGGCACCCTTCCTTCATATTTATTTCCACATCCTTTGGTAACAATGGCTTCCTTCAAACATTTCTTGTAGCCATATATATGCTTCTTAAACCTGCCTGTGGTAGGGTCTCCAATTCTTGTCATTTTGTTGAAACTTGTGAATGTTTGCAGGATTTCTTTAGTCAATGCCAAATTTCAGCTAAATTGGATTGAGATGGGGACTGATTGCTGACCATTTTACAAAACCTAGTTTCTTTACATTTCGTAGCGCATATCACTCCACACAATGCCTTGGTAACCCTCTGATTTCATAATTCCTTCAATATAGTTAAGGCCTCCTGTACCAGAGGCAGCAAAGCAGCCCCACAACATTATGGGTCTTTTATTATGTTTAACTATAGGGGTAGTTTTATTTTAAAAATTTTTAAAAGCTTAGTTTTGTCACCTATTAACTCTGCTGGTCTGCGTTGCCGAAGCGTTCTTTTGGTTTCATATACAACTCACAGGCTGCAACACATTCCTGACTGCAAAGTGGCTGATTTGTCCTCAGAATGTGGATTGCCGGTTGGTGAGGAAGATTAGGCTCTGCATTAACACACTGGTGTTTTTATTACATATCTGGGAATTGTTTATCCTATTGTATAGCCAATACTCCAAGTATCTGTTGTATTTGTGCAACCGAAAATCTGTGTACTTGAGGGGTTTGACTTTTACCAATGCCTTAAAGATATGTATTCCTATAACGGAATGGCTCCAAATAGGTACTGTAAGCCCCACAACATTTTAGGTCTTTGACCATCGGTAGGGTTTCTTTCTCCTTTTAAAAGCTTATTCCTCTTTCATCCATCTGGTGATGCTGCATTATTACCTCTGGGTTACATTGTGTGAGCTATGGAGTTTGGCGCTAAAACCTCCAAAAAACGAACTCCTCCGCCCTCCCACCTCTAGTTTTTGTGTCCTTGCTTCTAGTTGGGTTTAATTTCTGTTATTTTCTGTTTAATAATTTGTGTCCCTGTTTACAGTTAAGTTAGGATGGTGGCTTCCATATTCCTAGAAAGCATCTGGGCACTCTCCAAACCGCTGAGGTCCCTGGGGCTCTACCTCACTCCAGTTCACAGATCTGAGGAGGCAATGGGTCAGGTAAGAGCAGCCACAGCCTACCTAGGTAGCGCTCACCATATCTCTTGCTTCCCTTGGTGCTCAGACCTGCTACCACTAGCATATGACTCCCAGCTCCCTGCTGTACTCACTAATCGGAGTCCCGTCATCAGTGCTGGGGGGCTGTCCGGTTGCTGGCTCTCTTTGGTGCATAGACAAGCGGCAAAGGGAATGTTGAGGCTATGTATTTTTACACAGGTTCACCTATTACAGTCAGTACCAGCTGCTGGCACCACATAGCCCTTCCACCAACAACTTCACAGGTGGGATTTTGGCTTCGGGTACCATTGTCTGCAGCTCAGTCAGCACAGCATGCCTGACATTCTCTGCACCCTCAGGCTACTCAATAGCAATTACTGTGGGACTATTACAAGTTTTTTTTCTCAGGCAGGGTCCACAGGTGCTTCGTCATATCCCAATTTTGTCCTGTGAATAAACGGCAGATTTGCATCGGTTGGTCAAACCTTTTTGGCCTCCCAGCATTCAACAGGCCCGTCTATATATCACCGCCTCCTGTCTCCGACAAATCAGTTTTATGTTTGGTGCTGCAGGAGCTGGACCATAGTCGATGGGCAGCTGGTTTTTAGCAGCCATAAGCTTTCTTATTTTATTTTTAGTCTTACTATTTTTTTTGAGTGATCTTACACGTACCTTAGAAAGACTCGCTCCAACAACTCTGCGCTGGGCCACGACAATGCTTACCCACGAGTGCAGTGCTGTTTCGGCGGGCGTCTGTCAGATATACTAGCAGGTCCACTAGGCGTTACCAAGCTGTGGCTGGACTACAGGGAGTAGGTAAGGCATCGGTTCCACTTAGAGGGGGAATACGGACACAGCCGCACTGCTTTGGGAGGAGACTACCAAACAGTCGCTGACGCAGCTGCCACCTCGGGTGCACCAGTGCTAGCCGTTAGGGATCATAGGCGAGGCCGCGATCCCTAGGATTCATGTCAGCAGTGCCAGCTTTCCTGGTCGCCCCTCCCCCTGGTCCATGACCAGTTTCCTATGAGTCTCCCGCCATGAACTGTTTTCCTGCTTCCGTCTGAGATGCTGTGTACTAAGGAACCCAGTCGCAGCATGGGCGGCTGTGTGACTGGTGCGTCAGTGTTCACTTGGGCATCTGTGTTCACTATAGGTTCACAGAGCGGCGGTGTACACTAATCGCATCTGGATCCACTCAACGTTCACAGACGTATTGATCGATCCTGGAAGCGGGGTAAGTCTCCCTGTATCCCACTCTACTGAGTATGGGTTATACAGCACTGAGCTTCTATCTACCTTTTGAGTATGAATAGTTGGATAAGTGCATAATGCATATGAGTCTGATAATATTACTGTGGTTTCTTTCGCTATGCGTCTGAATACGGTTAAAACTTTTATAAAGTAATGCAGTAATATGTTTCTCCTACATACTTGAAATGTATCTGTGTAATTGATTGTGTTCATATTGCTTATTATACTAATGTATAACGTGACTGCTAGTGATTGCTGACTTTACTATAATTCTGTCAGGTTTTTTCTATTATGATCCTCAATGCTGATGTATAGCAGGGTAGGATCGGATTGTATGTCACTTTAATGAGTCTTAATTGTGTAGTACACGGTGTAAGTGATTATTTATCATGTGTAAGCGCTGCAAAGGTGAGGAAGATAAACTCACAGCAACACAAACACTGATATCATGTTTGTCTTGCAAAGCTGGGTTAACCTCTCAGGATCTGGATCAGGATGGTTTGTGTGCAAATTGCTTTAGCTTTCCCCAAGGTCTCTTGAATAGTACAAGGCAGATACAGGTACAAGTTGATCCCCCTTGGGCTATGTTTGCACAAATATCCAGTATCGCTGAGCGGATAATTCCAACTTCTGTACTAGGAATAGGTTACACGATTAAACCTTACATGCAGCTTTCCACCTGCAGTTTATCACTTCCAGCAGCAGCCTCTCAAAAGAAACGGGCTGATAAGCCAGCGGTAAGTAAATCTACATCTTCACAGTCTACAGGAGGATGAAGGCTCATTAAGCTCTCGTTCTGCATACGAAGAGGCCTTAGCTCAGTGGACATAGCTGACTTAAGCAATGAAAGCCATTCCATCCTTAGAAGAATCAGCAGAGCTGTGTTAAAATCCAAGGCACCTGTGTTTAAACGTCCCAGAACAGTTAGGACTGAGTTTCCTGGGTCAGATCAGCTGTCGAAACTCATGGAAGAGGCTTGGGCTACGCCCAGTAAGAAGTTTAGAATTCTTAGGAAAAGGAAGTCCAATTATCGTCTTCCAGCTGGGGATTATTTAAAGAGGGTGGTAGCTTCCAAAGTTGATACGCATGTTATTCGATTACTGCGAAAAATTATGTCATGGATAGGAGAGTGGATAGCTTTTTAAAAACCATTTTTTCCCTGTCTGGGGCAGTCATTAGACCAGCCATGGCTTCAGCTTGGATGGCAAAAGCAGTGGCAACCTGGGCTGATGCATTGGAAGGAGATCTTTCAATGGCATCTAGAGAGCAAAATCCAATATGGCACATATAACACAGGCTGCAATGTTCTTGGAAGAAGCAGCTTTGGATATGGGTACAATTGTCTCCAGGGCATCAGCTTCAATAGTAGCCACTTGCAGAGCAGTTTGGCTACGTACGTGGAAAGCTGATTCAGAATCTAAAAAGGGTTTGGAGTCTTTACCTTTCTCTGGAGATATTCTTTTTGGTAAATAATTGACAGATATTTTGGAGTCCGAAGCAGACTCCAAGAAAGTAAAGTTTCCTTCCACATACAAATTCAAACCTAAAGTTCCAGCTTTTCGCCCCTTTCGATCTCAAGAAAAAGCTAAAGGGAAAAGTGATGGCAAACAACCCCAATACAAGTCTGTTAAGACTAAAAAGCATTGGGCTACCAGAGGACCAGTTGGTAAAACAGAAAATAAGCCATCAGCCTGATGGTGTGGGCCTCCACCTGGGGATTCCAGGGTGGGAGGCCGACTTCTTCAGTTTGCTCAGATCTGGCAGCAGTCTACGACAGATGCCTGGGTGCAGGAAGCGGTATCTTTTGGTTATGCATTTGCCTTTAAGAAACACCCTCCTCAAAGGTTTTTTTGTACCAGCCCGTCTCGGGTTGAGATAAAGGCCAGGGCTTTGCAAGAGGCAGTTCAGAAATTGCTGCAGTCAGGGGTAAGCATTCCAGTTCCTCCTGCACAACGAGGACAGGGGGTTTACTCCAACTTGTTTCTAGTTCAGACGCCAAATGGGTCTTTTTGGCCCATACTCAATCTCAAAGTGCTGAACAAGTACATTTGGGTACCTCTGTTTCATTTGGAGACTTTGTTCCATCATTTTGGCCATTGAGCCAGAGGATTATATGGTATCCCTGGATATCCAGGATGCTTACCTACATGTTCCTATAGCAGTGTCCCAACAGTGCTATCTCAGGTTCGCTATCCTCCAACAGCCTTTTCAGTTCCAGGCCCTACCTTTTGGGTTAGCCACAGCCCCCAGAGTATTTACCAAAATTATGGTGGTAATGGCAGCTTATCTCCACAAGCAGGGGATAAGAATTTTTCCATACCTCGACGGTCTTTTAATCCTGGCACAGTCTCAGGAATTGCTCCTGTGTCATCTGCAACAGGCAATAACATGTTTGCAGAAGCATGGGTGGGTCATAAATTGGGCGAAATCGTCTCTGGTTCCGTCAAAGCTGATGACTCACTTGGGGGCTGTACTGAATTCAAGCCTTCAAAGAGTATTTTTACCTCTGTACAAGAAATCCAAAGTTCAGTCAAGGATTCAGGAGCTGCTACACAGTCAAAGGGTATCCATTCACGCAGCAATGAGTGTGATGGGATTGATGGTGTCAACATTCGACATGGTGGAATATGCTTCGTTCCACTCGAGGTCTCTGCAATATCTGATACTTGCCAAATGGAATGGGTTTCATCAGATGATAAAAATGCAGACTATTGTCCTTACGGTTGAAGTAATGAGGTTGTCAGCCTGGTGGTTACAGACATCCCGTCTGGACAAAGAAACCCTTTTGGATATCAGATTGGGAAATTCTGACAACAGATGCCAGTCTCCAGGGCTGGGGAGCAGTGTCAGGAAGGTTGTGTTTTCTTTTTTTTTTTTTTTGAAAGAATATTTTATTGGGTGATATAGAATTAGGTTACAACTTGTGAGGGAAATACAGCAGGCTTATTATGAAGTCTTAGCCAAACATTGTTATACTGTAAAAGCACCTGTATCATTGGAGATCAGTAGAAGTGTAACTCATTATAACATTGAAATAGAATTTATCATTTTATGTATGTGAAGAAGAATATACTAGTCAGAGTTCTGATAGTAAAAATATGCGTAATAGGTTATAGGAAAGATGGAAGAAGAAAATAGTATAGAACTTTAGTGATTCTGTATGGAGAGAGACAGGAAAGTAGAAAGGGTGCAGAGAAGAAGAACATGAGAAAAGGGGGAGAGAGAAGGTGATAGAGAGGGTGGGGGGAGGTAGGATTAGGGATAGGAATTACAAGATCGGAGATGCAATCATAAGATACAGGTGGTGTGGTGGGGGGGGGGGGGGGGGGTTTGCCAGTCGGGGTGTATCATCATGCTAGGGGGATTCAGGTGATTTTAGATGGTTGACAAGGGAGGTTCAGCGTTGTAATAATCGGTCCAAAGTGACCACACGCGGATAAATTGAGTCGGGGTGTCATGAAGTACTGAGGAGATACGTTCCAGTCTGTAAGTTGACCATATGGCGTTGATAGTAGCAGGGACGGGAGGGGGGGCTGTGGATTTCCAGTGCAATGCAATTTGACACTTCGCTGTGTTAAGTATGTGATTGATCAGTTTGAGCGTGGGACGTGGAAGGTTGGTGGAATATGCTTCGTTCCACTCGAGGTCTCTGCAATATCTGATACTTGCCAAATGGAATGGGTTTCATCAGATGATAAAAATGCAGACTATTGTCCTTACGGTTGAAGTAATGAGGTTGTCAGCCTGGTGGTTACAGACATCCCGTCTGGACAAAGAAACCCTTTTGGATATCAGATTGGGAAATTCTGACAACAGATGCCAGTCTCCAGGGCTGGGGAGCAGTGTCAGGAAGGTTGTGTTTTCAGGGGCAATGGACCAAGGAAGAAGGTTGCCTGCCAATAAATACATTGGAACTTCAGGCCATATACATGGCACTGATTCAGGCAAAGGACATCCTTCGGGGAAAACCAGTTCAGATCTGCTCGGGCAATGCAACGGCAGTAGCGTACCTCAACCATCAGGGAGGAACTTGCAGCCAAAAAGCTATGAAGGAGGTAAGTCACACAATAAAGTGGGCAGAACTTCATCATCCAGCCTTATCCGCAGTATTCGTTCCGGGAGTCCTAAACTGGGAATCGGATTTTCTCAGTCGAAACGCCATTCAGGAAAGCGAATGGGCTCTACACCCGGAGGTCTTCCTGACTCTAGTTGACAAGTGGGGGTTGCCAGAGAGAGATCTCATGGCGTCCCATCACAACAACAAGCTTCTCACATATGGGTCAAGAACAAAGGATCCCAGAGTGATCTTTGTGGATTCCTTGTCAGTGAGATGGGACTTTCATCTGGCCTATGTGTTTCCTCCAATCACCTTATTACCCAGGGTAGTGAGAAAGATAAAGCAAGAAAAGGGTGCTATTCTAATTGCTCCGGCTTGGCCCAGAAGACATTGGTACACAGACCTGCAGAGAATGTCGATGGATGCTCCATTCCTGCTTCCTCAACGTCCAGATCTAATAACTCAGTCGATCCAGATGTCTGTGATTACAAGGACCCTGTCTTTGATGGCGTGGATCTTGAAACCTCTATCATGAATCAAGAGGATTTTCACAACAGGTAATACAAACAATGCTCAGAGCAAGGAAACCTTCCTCTGCTCGAATTTATCACCGAATATGGTAAACCTATATTCATTGGTGCAGTGAACGGAAAATGGACCTTGGGTCTTAGCATTCCTTCAGGCAGGAAAGGATAAAGGTTTTAAGGTGGCTTCTTTGAGAGTGCAAGTGTCAGCATTGACTGTATGGTTCCAAAAGAAAATTGCCAATTTACGGGATGTGCGTACTCTTCCAGGGAATGCTGCGCATTCAACCTCCTTTTTGTTCCTCCTGAAAGCCTTTCAAGTTGCCCCGTTTGAACCACTTAATAAAGTGGATCTTAAATGGTTGACAGCTAAAGTTCTCTTTCTAATGGCCATGGCATCAGCTAGAAGAGTATCAGATTTAGGGGCATTGTTAGGGCGTCATCCATTTCTGATCTTTTATCCAGATAGAGAGGTTCTCATAACAAAAACTGGATATCTTCCCAAGGTGGTATCTGAATTACATCTTAACAAAGAAATTGTAGTCCCGGCTTTCCAGGAATTGAGCTTTTCTGCGGGAGATGCATTGCTGGACGTGGTCCTAAGGATCTACATGGATTGTACCAGTGCCATGAGAAAGACAGACAGATTCTCTCTTCATTCTCTACGGATTTCACGAGAGGATGGCTTGCTGATAAGCAGACACTGGCAAGATGGCTTCGGGTGACTATTTCAGAAGCATATTCTCAGGCTGATCTCCCTGTTCCGGCTAATGTCTCTGGTCACTCTGCTCATAAGGTAGCTCCATCATGGGCAGCACAACATGGTGCTTGAGCAGAACAGATATGTAAGGCAGCCATATGGTCTTCCATTAACACATTCATTAGACATTATGCCGTGGATACCTTTGCCTCTCAGGACGCTGAATTCAGGCGGAGGATTCTCCTGTCCAATTAGGATCGCCCCCACCACTAAATTGCTTTGGGAAATCCCAGTGTAATCCTGCCCTGCCGGAGAAATATACATTATCGTAAGAACTTATGTAGCCCATACACTTGTGAGATATCAGGTACAATCCTTCGATTTCGACCGCATCTGTGAGATAAATCGAAGGATTTTATGCACATTTTAGTTACCATGCGACACAATGCGCGGGCACAGCGGTCGAATGTTGCATCTCAAGATAGTATGTGCTGAACTTAATATTAATTGAATCGCTTTGCGATTGCATGCTGTTTTCTGCAGCGGGGTACACAGGGAATAACATTGGAGTGTAGAGTAAGATCTTGATCCGAGGCACCAACAGGCTAAAAGCTTTCTGTTCCCAGAATGCATAGCGCCGCCTCCTCTATAACCCCGCCTCCGTGAACAGGAGCTCAGTTTTGTAGTTGGTGCCTGCAGTGCAGGCAGACAACAGGCAGGGCTGCTCCAAGTAGCCCTTAGAAGAGCTTTTTTAAGTGAATTTAGAAGACTACATGTGCTGCAGCAGAGACACTGTGAGTGTTAGATGTCAGTCAGACATCTGCTGCAGCTCCCTCACATTCCCCAGCGGCGCTGTATTCTCCCGCGCCCTGGTTGCCGGGTACTTACAGTGGAGGCTCCGGTTTTCATCAGTCAGCGCACACACCACCGAAGCTCTCCAGGATCACGTGGCTGCACTTAAGGAGGAGGTAAGAGGGTCCCCCAGGTGGGACCCGCTGGAAGCTGCGATCCAGCATGGCCGGTGTGCCGCACTTGCGCTGGCTTGGACACTGGCAGTACAGGGACCCCACTAGACCACCAGGGCAGGGGCACAGGTCGGTTTTACTAAAAACCGTTTGCTATATGGCCCACAGTACCCGGTGGTGAAGTCCAGCAAGGGGATAAGGTCAGTAGCCCCAGCCCCAGGGCGTCATTTAGAGTAAATGTTCCTGCCCTGGAGCTGCATCTCTCTCCCTCACTCCCTGTCAGCGTTTGGGCGCCATTTCCACAAGCTGAGCTGATCCTGGGACTGTTTGGGCAAATCCTCCTCAGTAAAGCCGCCTGCCTGTCAGCGCTGTGCATTTTACAGGACACTTCCGTATTCTACATGTCTGCTGACAGTGTTCGTTAAAAAACAGTGCATTTAGTCAGGGTTATGTAGTACATGTACCCTGTGATACACATCCAGTATTTACTGCGCATAGATATATCTATTGATTGTATAGCTATACTTAGTATTACTTTGTATTGCTAGTCCAGTGCAGTTTTATTGCATGTCATAATTTCTGCATTGTACATGTGACTGTGTGTGTGCATATACAGCTGCTGTGTGACTTCCATTTCGTGTATCTCACTCAGATTACTATCCCTATAGTCTGTACCCTGAGGGGGCTAGGTGTGTCAGGGTTATTTTTGATATAGGTGTTTCACAGGATATACTTGTTGAGTATTTTTCTCTGACTTTCAGTCACTAAATACCTCTTGAATTCTCTGTGCTAATACACTGCACAGGGGGTTCTTGTTAAGGTATTAGACTGCTGATATTGTACTGGGTTGCCCGTGTATTGAGCTTATAGGTATGTCTGTTACAAGGGGCGATGGTGCTGCGGCTGATCCCACAGTGTGTGGTGGTGATGCTGACACATTAGAGGAAAACATAGCAGCAGAAGGTTCAGATTCTGGGGGTTCCCTACCCCCTAGTGGGACTGTAGCAACGGGGGTGCATAACGACCCACCTTGGGCTACTTTCTCCACGCTATTAACTACGCTGATAACTAGATTTACGCCCCCTATGGGACCTCAAATGTCGGTACAGCCGCTTATGGTCCCTGCGGTTAATCCGCCATGGGCAGATCACCTGTCCACATCACCTGTCCACTAAGTTACAGCAATTGAACCGCTCACTGACTAAACATAAATCTAACCCTCGCCTGCCTAAGACCAAGGGGTCCTCTAAGCAGGCCATTACTTCCTCACATTCCACCCACGTCCCAGACACCTCATCTGATGAGGAGGGTGTATATACTGACCCCACAGACACTGATTCAGATACTTCTGATGGGGAATCTGCCTCACAGGTGGATGTTCCTGACTTATTGGAGGCTATCAGGCTGATTTTTCAAATTACTGATGAGCCTGAGACTACCTCTAAGAAACCGGACAGATTTAAACGTCAGAAGGTTGTTAAACAAGTCTTACCACATTCTGACCATTTAGTTGACATACGTCAGGAATCCTGGGAAAACCCAGAAAAGAAATTCACACCTCACAAGAAGATGCTGGCTCGTTATCCTCTCACTGCTGAGCTAAGTAAAAATTGGGAAACACCCCCGCCGGTGGATTCGCAAGTGGCGCGGCTGGTAGTATCCTCAGCTCTGCCTGTCACTACCATCACTTCTCTGAAAGAACCGATGGATAAACGTGTGGAGGGTTGTTTAAAAATGATTTACACCCTAGCAGGAGCTGTGCATTGGCCCACTGTTGCTCAGGAGGTAGAAGCAGAGCTGCCTTCCAACTTTTCTGATAATGATAGTCAATGCCTTTCGTATATTGTCACAGCCTCTCATTACATTAAGGAGGCTGCTTCTGATGCCGGTATTCTGGTGGCCAAGGCTTCTACTACGTCCATTTTGGCTCGCCGGATTTTATGGTTGCGATCCTGGTCTGTGGATCTGGATTCGAAGAATACCCTGGAGGTGCTCCCTTTTAAGGGAGACATTCTTTTTGGAGAGGACCTCAACAAGATAGTGGCTGACTTAGCTTCTGCTAAAACAGCGTGTCTTCCTAGTACTGCTCCTTCGGTCACGAAGGTTAAGAGTACTTCTTTTCGCTCCTTTTGTTCTTCAGGTAAAGCAAAAGGTCAGGCGTACCCGAAACAGGCTTGCACTTCCAAAACCACTAAGCCCAAATCTAAATGTGCCTGGGCTGCCCGTCAGCCTGCTTCCAAAACTGACGGGCCTCTCTCTGGGGGATCCCAGGGTGGGTGGCAGACTTCAAGGGTTTACCCAGGAATGGTTGAAGACCACTTCCGACGCCTGGGTACGGGAAGTCGTCACGGTTACGCCATACCCTTCAAGAATCGTCCCCCTCATCGATTTTGCCTGACAGAAGTCCCTTCAAATCAGGTGAAGGCAAAAACTCTTCATTCGGTGGTACAGTCCCTCCTGGACACAGGAGTGGTGGTACAAGTACCTCTGGCTCACAGAAGCAAGGGGTACTATTCACCGCTGTTCCTAGTCCCGAAACCGAATGGGTCCTCTCGGCCCATTCTCAACCTCAAGTCCCTGAACAAATTTGTGAGGGTCTTCGAGTTTCGTATGGAAATGCTTCTCTCTATTGTTCTGGCCTTGGAGCCCGGGGACTATATGGTCTCCCTGGACATTCAGGATGCTTACTTGCATATTCCCATTGCAATGTCGCATCAACAATACCTGAGGTTTGCTGTGGGCAACCTCCATTATCAATTTCGGGCTTTACCTTTTGGTTTGACCACGGCCCTGCGAGTCTTCACGAAGGTCATGGCGGTAATGACGGCTGTACTCCGCCGTCAAGGGTTCAGGATCCTTCCGTATCTGGACGATTTGTTGATCCTGGCGAATTCCCCAGAAATTCTCCTATGCCATCTGGATATGTTGCTCCAGTTTGTGCAAGCCCACGGGTGGCTCATCAACTGGAAGAAATCTTCCCTGGTCCCTGCTCAGAGCATGGTGCACCTGGGGGCGTTGTTGGACATTCACAACCAGTGTGTTGTTCTCATCTCAGGAGAAGGTCCTGAAACTTCAAGACAGGATTCGATGCTTAATATCTCGTCCGCAAGTGTCGATATATTCGGCAATGCAAGTGCTAGGTCTCATGGTGTCAGTTTTCGACATAGTGAAGTATGCTCCATTCCATTCCCAACCTCTGCAGAAATTGATTCTTGCCAAGTGGGGCAGCCTACCGCCCTGGATCAGGTCTTACATGATCTCCTTGTCTCTAGAGGTCCGTCTGTCACTCAGCTGGTGGCTGCAGGACCAACGTTTTGAGCAGGGGTCGTCCCTTCTGGATCTCCAACTGGGTCCTTCTGATGACGGATGCCAGCCTGAGAGGTTGGGGCGCGGTGTTGGAGCAACACTCCCTTCAGGGTCGGTGGACCAGGGAGGAGTCTCTCCTCCCAATAAACATTCTGGAACTGTGGGTGGTGTTCAATGCTCTGAACTTGGCCCAGCATTTAATACAGAACAGACCTGTTCAAGTACAGTCGGACAACGCCACCACGGTGGCATACATAATTCATCAAGGCGGCACTCGAAGCCACATGGCAATGAGGGAAGTATCAAGAATGCTTCAGTGGGCAAAACGCCATCTGACAGCCATGTCAGCTGTGTTCATTCCGGGAGTCCTAAACTGGGAAGCGGGCTTCTTCAGTCGTCAGGACGTACACGCCGGAGAGGAGCCTCCATCCAGAAGTATTTCAACTCCTAGTGGACAAGTGAGGCCTCCCAGATGTGGACCTGATGGCGTCTCAACACAATCAGAAGATTTCGGTCTTTGGAGCAAGGACAAGGGATCCTCAAGCAGCGTTCGTGGACGCTCTGGCAATTCCATGGAACTTTTGGCTGCCATACGTGTTCCCACCAGTCTCACTCCTGCCCAGAGTAAAAAGAAAGTTCAAGATCCTACTTCTGATCGCTCCAGCGTGGCCCAGACGGCATTGGTTCTCAGACCTTCAGGGTCTCTCATTGGAGCGTCCTCTTCTGCTTCCACAATGACCAGACCTCCTTGTTCAGGGCCCTTGTGTTTACCAGGATTTGGCCCGTTTGGCTTTGACAGCATGGCTCTTGAAACTTCCGTACTAAGGGCCAAGGGTTTTTCTGAGGCGATCATTCAGACTATGTTGAAGGCCCGTAAGCCAGCTTCTGCTCGGATTTACCATAGGGTCTGGAATTCTTACTTTGCTTGGTGTGCATCTAATAATCATGACGCTTACAAGTTTAGTACGGCCAAACTTTTGGCTTTTCTACAACAGGGCCTGGACTTAGGCCTTCGTCTGGCCTCCATCAAGGTTCATATTTCTGCCTTGTCGATATGGTTTCAGAGAAAAATTGCCACTCTGCCTGATTTTCATACATTCACTCAGGGTGTGTTACGGATTCAACCTCCTTACATCCCGCCTGTGGCTCATTGGGATCTGTCGGTGGTTTTGGAGGCATTACAGGAGTCTCCGTTTGAGCCTCTTGAATCCACAGACCTTAAGTGGCTTTCCCTTAAGGTACTGTTTCTACTGGCTATTGCCTCTGCTAGACGGGTGTCGGATTTGGGTGCCTTGTCTTGTAGGTCCCCCTATCTGATTTTTCACAGTGACCGGGCGGTTCATCGAACACGTCCCGGGTACCTACCTAAGGTGGTGTCTTCTTTCCACCTTAATCAAGAGATTGTGGTTCCGGCCTTTGTCTCTCCTGGATTGTCCTCCAAAGAGCGGTCTTTGGATGTGGTACGGGCTCTCTGTATCTATGTGAAGAGGACAGCTCCCATCAGGAAGTCTGATTCTCTCTGTGTTCTGTTTGGTTTTCACAAACCTGGATGGCCTGCTAACAAGCAAACCTTGGCCAGATGGATTAGAATGGTGATTGCACATGCTTATGTACAGGCTGGCCTTCCAGCTCCTGCTACCATCAAAGCCCATTCTACTCGGTCTGTTGGACCTTCTTGGGCGGCCCGCCGTGGTGCGACACTTGAACAATTGTGCAAGGCGACTACTAGGTCCTCAGTGAACATGTTCATAAGGTTCTATGCCTTTGATACTTCCGCCGGCCAGGATGCTTCCTTTGGACGCCGGGTTCTTGTGCCCACTACAGTGTGTTCCCGCCCATGAGGAACTGCTTTAGGACATCCCTGATGTTATTCCCTGTGGAACCCAGTGTACCCCGCAGCAGAAAACGAGATTTATGGTAAGAACTTACTGTTAAATCTCTTTCTGCGAGGTACACTGAGTTCCACAGGGCGCCCACCCTGACGCACTTAGCTTCTTTGGGTTTGTATGGCATTAGCCGCTGACGCCTTCTCCTGTCGTGAGAATGTGGTGTATGTGGCTACTAACTGTTGTCGTCTCTTTTTACCTGCTACTGCATTAGAATGGTTAACAAAACTGAGCTCCTGTGCACGGAGGCGGGGTTATAGATGAGGCGGCGCTATGCATTCTGGGAACAGTCAAAGCTTTTAGCCTGTTGGTGCCACGGATCCTCGGATCAAGATCCTACTCTACACCCCAATGTTGTTCCCTGTGGCACCCAGTGTACCTCGCAGAAAGAGATTTAACAACGGCAAGTTCTTACCATAAATCTCGTTTTTTTACCACTTTCGAATTATCACACTGCAATGTGCGATCTGTGAAGATAGGAGCCGACTTCCTGACCACTCCTCTTCCCCCCCATTGCGCACATGACTGGAGAGGAGTTTGGAAGCACGCTGCTGAGCTCCCAAACAGCGGACAAGGTAGGCAGGCTACACCACTGGCTACCATTATGCTGCTCTACCCATCATTATACTGGCCCACTGCCCAAAATGCTGCACCACTGCAAGCCCCTGGCTGCGCCCTGTCTGCCATTATGCTGCCCCACTGCCCACCAAAGTATTAGCACAACATATTTCAGATAATTCCCAGCAATAACTAGTAAACAGACTTTATTTAACCACAATAATACTAGAAAACAAACTTTATTTAACCACAATAATACTAGAAAACAAACTTTATTTAACCACAATAATACTAGAAAACAAACTTTATTTAACCACAATAATACTAGAAAACAAACTTTATTTAACCTGAATAATGGATCTTTTTTCATTTTCCTTTTTTTTTTTTGCATTCTGCTGACGTCCTATGAAACACAAATCCCATGGCCTTTCTTTGTTTGCTCAACAGGCGGCAGGCAGCTGAATGGATTTGGTGGTGAGCCTATTATAGAAGCGCATATTTTTCAATGATTCACCATCTGAGCAACATCCATTTTTCTCAACATACACGAAAATAAATTCATAGTTTGCATTGACCGCCGCCATGCGAACAATGCTAAAGAGCCTTTATAATTTAAGTAGTCCGACCCGTTGTTGGTGGGTTTGGTTTCCCGGCTATCGCACCACCACAGTTTGGGAAATTCCAGTGCCCGTCAAAGTCCTCTGCAATAGCTTGCCATTCTTCCACGCTTGTAGGGAACTGTAGAAAAAAAAAAGTTAGAATTTTTACCCTACAGACACCTGAACACCTCAGCCGTACCCCTGACCTCAACAACACATCACCAGAGGAACCAAAATCTCCACGGCTACAGAGTGCCAGGAAGAAGCCACGGAAAACCAAATTTGTTGAAGACCCGCTACTATTGGAGGCCCGTTCACAGCTGCTCCGGAAATTTGATGACTTTGCGTTGTATGTTAGCAAAACCATGCGTAAGGTTTCCAAACCAGCGCCTGTTGTTACAGGTTTTGTAAAAAAACTCACAGGACAACTGACACCAGAGTGGAACGTTCATGGGCCAGAACCTCAAGCACCTGCTCCTCATCTCCCATTGACCTTCAGTTCACCACCCACCTACTCTTCCTCCAGTACCCTTCCTCCTCCGCATCCCAGCTACCATTCCAGCAGCTTTCAAATGTAGGGTGATTCTCATTTACTGCTGCCCTTGCTATACATACCAACAGATGTGGTGCATTCTGATACTACGAGGAGTGTCAACGCTTTCAGGCAGACAATGCATACATGCTGCTAGGGACAGGTTGATGGTATCGGGGACCCATCTTCCTGCCCCTAGCTGCATGTGTGCATTGCGACCCTGGCGACACTCAATAATGTAGTATCAGAATGCACCACATCTGTTGGTATATATAAAATTCCTGCTGCCCTGGTATATATTGGATAGATCTGGTGCACTATGAGATACGGCATTTTAGTGGCGTCGCTTTCAGGTGCACAGTGCACACGTGCAGCTTGGGTCAGGTTGATGGTGCCAGGGAGCCTAAAGCCGGGCCTACCTGCATGTGTGCATTGTGCCCCTGAAAGCAATGCCACTCAAAAAACACTGTATATCATACTGTACCATATTTATATTCAAAAATAAAATGAGAAGAAATATTAATATAAAGTACTAGTGTTTGAAAAAGTTCAGCCATGTTGGCCGCATGTTACTAAAAATACGTGTGTGTGTATATATGTGTGTGTATATATATATATATATATATATATATATATACACACACACTGCTCAAAAAAATAAAGGTAACACTAAAGTAACACATCCTAGATCTGAATGAATGAAATATTCTTATTAAATACTTTGTTCTTTACATAGTTGAATGTGCTGACAACAAAATCACACAAAAATGATCAATGGAAATCAAATTAATACCCCTTTTCCACTAGCTGTTTTTACCCGTGTTTTTGCACGAGGGCGCGCATCGACACGGGTTTTTAGTAGGTGGAAACGGGTCAACACGGGTTGAGTGACCCGGGAATCCTACCCGGCTATTTACCTGGGTAGAACACGGTAATGACACGGATAACGGTGCAGTGGAAACGGTCATTACACGTGTTTTCAGACCTGAGTAACGCTCTGAGACGCTGATTGATGCTTCTGGGGCACTGGAAGATGATGTCATCCCTGGGAGACACGCTGGGCACTGCAGGCACCGCAGCAGCAAACAAACGCGGATGCACATCTATTGCAGCAGCTACAACACTACGCTGGGCACATGCAGGCATTGAGGCAGCTTACAAACAAAACACTCTGAAGTCACGCTGGGTACATACAGATATGGGCCCCACCCCTCCCTTTTGGTTCTTTTGATGACATCATCTTGATGAGACAGTAAAAAGTCCATTTGTAATGACAGCAATAGGCTTTTACAGAGCTTACCCGGGTTAGGTGGAAACAGATCAGACACGGGAATAACCCGTGTCGAAGTGTAGTGGAAACGGGGGAGCTGACACGGGTTGTAGCCGTATTAAACATCCTGGATTGGACACGGTACGTAGGTGGAAAAGGGGTATTATTAACCCATGGAGGTCTGGATTTGGAGTCACACTCAAAATTAAAGTGGAAAAACACACTACAGGCTTATCCAACTTTGATGTAATGTCCTTAAAACAAGTCAAAATGAGGCTCAGTAGTGTGTGTGGCCTCCATGTGCCTGTATGACCTCCCTACAACGCCTGGGCATGCTCCTGATGAGGTGGCGGATGGTCTCCTGAGGGATCTTCTCCCAGACCTGGACTAAAGCATCCGCCAACTCCTGGACAGTCTGTGGTGCAACGTGGCGTTGGTGGATGGAGCGAGACATGATGTCCCAGATGTGCTCAGTTGGATTCAGGTCTGGGGAATGGGCGGGCCAGTCCATAGCATCAATGCCTTCGTCTTGCAGGAACTGCTGACACACTCCAGCCACATGAAGTCTAGCATTGTCTTGCATTAGGAGGAACCCAGGGCCAACCGCACCAGCATATGGTCTCACAAGGGGTCTGAGGATCTCATCTCGGTACCTAATGGCAGTCAGGCTACTTCTGGCGAGCACATGGAGGGCTGTACGGCCCCCCAAAGAAATGCCACCCCACACCATTACTGACCCACTGCCAAACCGGTCATGCTGGAGGATGTTGCAGGCAGCAGAACGTTCTCCTTGGCGTCTCCAGACTCTGTCACGTCTGTCACGTGCTCAGTGAGAACCTGCTTTCATCTGTGAAGAGCACAGGGCGCCAGTGGCGAATTTGCCAATCTTGGTGTTCTCTGGCAAATGCCAAACATCCTGCGCGGTGTTGGGCTGTAAGCACAACCCCCACCTGTGGACGTCGGGCCCTCATACCACCCTCATGGAGTCTGTTTCTGATCGTTTGAGTAGACACATGCACATTTGTGGCTTGAGGGAGATCATTTTGCAGGGCTCTGGCAGTGCTCCTCCTGTTCCTCCTTGCACAAAGGCGGAGGTAGGGGTCCTGCTGCTGGGTTGTTGCCCTCCTACGGCCTCCTCCACGTCTCCTGATGTACTGGCCTGTCTCCTGGTAGCGCCTCCATGCTCTGGACACTACGTTGACAGACACAGCAAACCTTCTTGCCACAGCTCGCATTGATGTGCCATCCTGGATGAGCTGCACTACCTGAGCCACTTGTGTAGGTTGTAGACCAAAACATCAGCCCGAAAGCATAGGAGCTGAGAAGTGGTCTGTGGTCACCACCTGCAGAACAACTCCTTTATTGGGGGTGTCTTGCTAATTGCCTATAATTTCCACCTGTTGTCTATTCCATTTGCACAACAGCATGTGAAATTGATTGTCAATCAGTGTTGCTTCCTAAGTGGACAGTTTGATTTCACAGAAGTGTGATTGACTTGGAATTACATTGTGTTGTTTAAGTGTTCCCTTTATTTTTTTGAGCAGTGTGTGTATATATATATATATATATATATATATAAACACAAACGATCCTCGGCACTCCGTTACCAATACTGGTGCAGCATGCCCGGTGCCCTCCACAGCCAAACAGCAATATAGAAATGTAATTGGCGGCACTCCTGGGACTGATTCAAGTGAATAAATGAGACCACCCCATCTAATAGATGGGGTGGTCTCATTTATTCACTTGAATCAGTCCCAGGAGTGCCGCCAATTACATTTCTATATATATATATATATATATATATATATATATATATATATAATATATATATAATTTTCTCCGGCAGTGTCCACAGGTTATCTACAGGATAACAATGGGATATGATGAAGCGACAGCGGATTTGCACCAATCGGTCAAAGCTTTTCCGGCCTCCCAGCATTCAACGGGCCCGTCCATATATCCCCGCCTCCTTGCTCAGGCAAATCAGTTTTTTGTTTGGTGCAGCAGGAGCCGGACCATGGTCAGAGGGCTGCTGGTTTTTAGCAACCCTACGCTTTCTTATTTTATTTTTATAGTCTTACTAGTTTTCTGAGTGATCTTTCTAAACAGCGTCTTATACGTACCTTAGAAAGAGTCGCTCCAACAACTCTCAGCCGGGTCGCAACGACGCTTACCCTCGAGTACAGTGCTGTTTCGGCGGGCGTCTGTTTCGGATATATTAGCAGGTCCAGCAGACATTACTAGGCTGTGGCCGGAGCACGGGGAGAAGGTAAGGCATCGGTAAGGGGAATACGGACACAGCCACACTCTTTTGGGAGGAGACCACCAAACAGTCGCTGACCAGCTGCCACCTCGGGTGCACCAGTGCTAGGCCTTAGGGATCAGTGGCTCTAGGAATAGTATGAGGCCACGATCCCTAGGGTTGATGTCAGCAGTGGGGAGTCAGACGCTCTCTTGTTTGCCCCTCCCCCTGGTTCATGACCAGTTTCCTCCGAGTCTCCCGCCATGAACTGTTTCCCGCTTCCGTCTCAGATGCTGTAAACGAAGGGGAACCAGTCACAGCATAGGCAGCTGTGTGACTGGTGCGTCCGTGTTCACTGAGCGTCTGTGTTCACTATAGGTTCATGGAGCGGCAGTGTACACTAGTAGCGTCTGGATCCACTCTGCGTTCGCTAATGTATTGATCGGTTCTGGAAGCAAAGTGAGTCTCCCTGTATCCCACTAACCGAGTACGGGTTATACAGCACTAAAGTCTCTATCTACCTTTTGAGTATGAATAGTTAGATAAGTGCCTATTGCATATGAGTCTGTATACCTTTACTGTTGTTTCTTTTGCATCGCGTCTGAATGCGTTAGATCTGTTTATACATGATGCAGTAATATGTTCTCCTACATACCTGAAATGTAGTTATAGTTGATGATATGCTCATATTGCTTATTATACTAATTTATAACATGACTGACTGCTAGTGTGTTTGCTGAATTTACTATATTTCTGTCAGTTTGTTTATTCTGATCCTCAATGCTGGTGCATGGGTAGGGTCGGATAGTATGTCACTTTAAGACATTTAAAGTGATTACAGTCACAAATTGTGTAGTACACTGTGGAAGTGTTGATTATTTATCATGTCTAAGAGCGGCAAAGGTGAGGAAGGTACATTAACAGCAACACCAACACTCATATGATGTTTGTCTTGCAAAGCTGTGTTATCCTCTCAGGATCTGGATGGTTTATGTGTATATTGTTTAGCTTTCACCAGGGGTTAATGAAAAATACAAGGCAGATTCAGGTGCAGATGGATCCACCTTGGGCTATGTTTGCACAGACTTTATCCAGTATAGCTGAACGGATAATTCCTCCAACTCCTGTGCCAGGGATAGGTTACACTTTTAACCCTTACATGCAGCTACCCATCTTTGGTGTATCACTTCCAGCAGCAGCTTCTCAAAAGAAACAAGCTGATAAGCCGGTGGTAAGTAAATCTTCACCCTCACAGGCAACACATGAGTCAGATGAGGATTAATCGGAAGATGAAAGCTCAATAAATTCTACTTCGGCATACGAAGAGGAGGATTCAGCAGAGCATGTGTTAAAAACCAAGGGACCTATGTTTAAACGTCCCAAAACAGTTAATACTGAGTTTCCAGGGTCAGATCAGCTGATGGAAATTTTGGAAGAGGCTTGGGCTACGCCCAATAAGAAGTTTAGAATTCCTAAGAAATGGAATTCCAATTATCCTCTTCCAGCTGGGGATTGTTTAAAAAGGGAGGTGGCTCCTAAAGTAGATACACGTAATTCGATTAGTGCGAAAATCTACATTACCTTTGCCTCCAACATCATTAAATGATGTCACAGATAGGAGAGTGGATGGTTTTCTAAAAACCATTTTTTCCCTGTCTGGGGCAGTCATAAAGCCAGCCATGGCTTCAGCTTGGATGGTAAAGGCAGTGGCTGCCTGGGCTGATGCATTGGAGGGGGATTTTTCTATAGCTTCTAGAGAGCACAATTCCCATTTAGCTCATATAAAACAAGCTGCAATGTGCCGGGAAGAAGCAGCATTGGATATGGGTACTATTGCCTCCAGGGAATCAGCTTCAACAATAGCTGCTCGCAGAGTAGTTTGGCTACGTATGTGGAAAGCTGATTCAGAATCTAAGAAGGTTTTGGAATCTTTGCATTTTCTGGAGATATTCTTTTTTAGTAAAGAATTGACAGATATTCTGGAGTCAGAAGCAGACTCCAAGAAGGTCAAGTTCCTTCCACATACAATTTCAAACCTAAAATTCCAGCTTTTCGGCCCTTTCGGTCTCAAGGAAAAGCTAAAGAAAAAAGTGATGGCAAGCAGGCCCAATACAACAAGTCTGGTAAGACTAAAAAGCATTGGGCTACCAGAGGACTGGTTGGGAAAATGGATAATAAACCATCAGACTGATGGTGCGGGCCCCCACAGATCTGGCAGCAGTCTACCAACAGATGCCTGGGTGCAGGAAGCAGTATCTCTAGGTTATGCTTTTTCCTTCAAGAAGCACCCTCCTCAAAGGTTTTTTTTTGTACCAGCCCATCTCAGGTAGAGATGAAGGCCAGGGCTTTGTAAGAAGCAGTTCAGAAATTGCTTCTGTCAGGAGTAATCATTCCAGTTCCTCCTGCACAACAAGGACAGGGTTTTTACTCCAACCTGTTTTTAGTTCAGAAGCCAAATGGGTCTTTTTGGCCCATTCTCAATCTCAAAGAACTGAACAAATACATTTGGGTACCTTGGTTTCACATGGAGACGTTACGTCATTTTGGCCATGGGATTATATGGTATCCCTGGATATACAGGATGCTTACCTACATGTGCCTATAGCACTGTGCTATCTCAGGTTTGCTATCCTCCAACAGCATTTTCAGTTCCAGGCCCTACCTTTTGGGTTAGCCACAGCTACCAGAGTATTTACAAGATTATGGTGGTAATGGCAGCTTATCTCCGCCAGCAGGGGATAAGAATATTTCCATACCTCGACGATCTTTTAATCCTAGCACAGACGCAGGATTTGCACTTATGTCATCTGCAACAGACAATAACATGTCTGCAGAACCATGGGTGGCTCATAAATTGGGCAAAATAGTCTCTGGTTCCATCACAACGGATGACTCACTTGGGGGCTGTACTGGATTCAAGTCTTCAGAGAGTAATTTTACCTCTGAACAAGATATCCAAGGTCCAGTCAAGGATTCAGGACTTGTTACACAGTCAAAAGGTACCCCTTCACGCAGCAATGCGCGTGATGGGTTTGATGGTGTCAACATTCGACATGGTGTATGCACAATTCCACTCGAGGCCTCTGCAGCGCCTTATTCTTGCCAAATGGAATGGGTTGCATCAGACGATAAAAACACAGACTGTTTCTTACGATAGAAGTAAGAAGGTCATTAGCCTGGTGGCTACAGACATCCTATCTGGAAAAGGGGAGACCCTTTTGGATGTCAGATTGGGAAATTCTGATGACAGATGCCAGTCTCCACGGCTGGGGAGCAGTGTCAGGAAGGTTGTGTTTTCAGTGGCAATGGACCAAGGAAGAAAGTTGCCTGACAATAAACATATTGGAACTTCGGGCCATATACATGGCACTGATTCAGGCAAAGGACATTCTTCGGGGAATACCAGTCCAGATCCGCTCAGACAATGCGTCGGCAGTGGCGTACCTCAACCATCAAGGAGGAACTCGCAGCCGAAAAGCGATGAAGGAGGTAAGTCACATACTAAAGTGGGCAGAACTCCATCATCCAGCCTTGTCCGCAGTGTTCATTTCCAGGAGTCCCAAACTGGGAAGCAGACTTTCTCAGTCGACACGCCATTCAGGCAAGCGAATGGGCTCTGCACCCAGAGGTCTTCCAGACTCTAGTAGACAAGTGGGGGTTGCCAGAGATAGATCTCATGACGTCCCATCATGTCGCATCTCGCATACGGGTCAAGAACAAAGGATCCCAGAGCGATCTTTGTGGATGTCCTGCCGGTGGGATGGGATTTTCATCTGGCTTATGTGTTTCCTCCAATCTTCCTTTTACCCAAGGTGGTGAGAAAGATAAAGCAAGGAAAAGGTGCCGTGATACTAATAGCTTCGGCTTGGCCCAGAAGACATTGGTACACAGATCTGCAGAGGATGTCGCTGGCTGTTCCACTTCTGTTCCCTCAACGTCCAGATCTACTTATTTTTTATTGTCTTTGTTATCACAGACATCTGGATCGACTGTCTTTGACGGTGTGGCTCTTGAAACCTCTATCCTGAAGTCGAGGATTCTCACAACAGGTAATTAAAACTATGCTCAGAAGAAGGAAACCTTCCTCAGCTCGTATTTATCACAGAATATGGCAAACCTATATTCATTGGTGCAGTGAACGGAAAGTGGACCCTTAATCTTTCAGAGTTTCCAAGGTCTTAGCATTCCTTCAGGCAGGAATTGATAAAGGTTTGAAGGTGGCTTCCTTGAGAGTGCAAGTATCAGCATTGACTGTATGGTTTCAAAAGAAAATTGCTAATTTACAAGATGTGAGTACTTTTTTTACAGGGAATGCTGCGCATTCAACCTCCTTTTGTTCCTGATACAGTGCCTTGGGACTTAAGTCTAGTCCTGAAAGCGCTTCAAGTTGCCCCGTTTGAACCACTTAATAAACTGGATCTTAAATGGTTTACAGCTAAAGTTATCTTTCTACTGGCTATGGCGTCAGCTAGAAGAGTATCAGATTTAGGGGCATTATCATGTCATTCCCCATTTCTGATTTTTTATCCAGATAAAGCAGTTCTCAGAACTAGATCTGGGTATCTTCCCAAGGTGGTGTCTAAATTCCACCTCAATGAAGAAATTGTAGTCCCGGCTTTCCAGGTACTGGGCCTTTCTGCTGGAGATGCATCGCTGGACGTGGTCTGTGCATTAAGGATCTACGTGGATTGTACCAGTGCCATCAGAAAGACAGATTCTCTCTTCATTCTCTATGGATTTCACAAGAGAGGATGACCTGCTGATAAGCAGACACTGGCAAGATGGCTTCGGATGACAATTTCAGAAGCATAGTCTCAGGCGGATCTCCCTCTGCCAGCTAATGTCTCTGCTCACTCTACTCGTAAGGTAGGTCCATCATGGGCAGCACAACGTGGTGCTTCAGCAGAACAGATATGTAAGGCAGCCATATGGTCTTCCATTAACACATTCATTAGACATTATGCCTTGGATACCTTTGCCTCTCAGGATGCTGAATTCGGGTGAAGGATTCTCCTGTCCAATCAGGAGCGTCCCCACCACTACATTGCTTTGGGAAATCCCATTGTTAGCCTGTGGATAACCTGGAGAAATATACATTATGGTAAGAACTTACCGTTGATAACGGTATTTCTCCTAAGTCCACAGGGATCCCACCCTGAAACACCTGATTTGAGGATCCTTTTACTCACTAACCTCTTCCTTCTTGTACGGAAGGGTGTGCATGTGTGTTCTTATCGCCTGATTAGGGCTATCTATGATGCTCCTGCCTTGAGCTTTGGAATACAACTGATTTGCCTGAGCAAGGAAGCGGGGATATATGGACGGGCCCGTTGCATGCTGGGAGGCCGGAAAAGCTTTGTCCGATTGGTGCAAATCTACTGTCGCTTCATCATATCCCATTGTTATCCTGTGGACTTAGGAGAAATACCGTTATCAACAGTAAGTTCTTACCATAACGTATATTTTTTTACATTTCACAAATGTAAAGCTGCCCTTGCTATATATATCAACAGATGTGGTGCATTCTGATACTACGGCGTTGAGTGGCACCGCTGCCAGGGGCACAATGCACACATGCAACTTCGTGCAGGTTGATGGGACCAGGGACCCATCTTCCTACCCCAAGTTGCATGTGTGCATTGTGCCCCTGGCTGCGGTACCACTCAATGCCGCAGTATCAGAATGCACCACATTTGTCGCTATATATAGCGCTTTTTTTTTTCTTCATAAATGCAATGATGCAGATGTGCTGCATCATGAAAACTTATACTGTTTGCTAAAGTTCAGCCATGTTGGCTACATCTAATATATAAAAATGAAAATCTGTCATTTTGTCCTTCTGTCTTTCTATACAAATCCACAGTTTACAAGTGAAGATAGTGACATTTCACATACAAGCATATTAAAACACGGCGGAGGCAACTAAAACAATTTGAATTCCCTAGCACCCCTAGGGGGGCAGACAGCAGCACAGAGTATATCAGGAGATAGCATAACTCCGGAATTGCTGGAGCAATGTACTCAAAAAATTGGTACACATGTGCCTTACAATCTGGCAACAAACACTGTGGGGGGAAGACACCCCTAGCACCCCTAGGGGTGACGCAGCAGCACTGAGTATTTCAGCAGACAGCATAACTCTGGAATGCCTGCATAAATTTACAACAAACTTGGTACACATATGACTTATACTCTGGGAACAAACACTATGGGGGTCAGACACCCCGAGCAACCCTAGGGGTGGGACAGCAGCACAGAGTATGTCAGCAGCCAGCAAAACTGTGGAAGGCCTGGAGCAATTTACACCAAACTTGGTACACATCTGACTTAAAATCTTGGAACAAACTCTGTGAGGGGGTTAGACACCCCTAGCACCCCTAAGGGTGGGACAGCAGCATAGAGTATTTCACGTGACAGCAAAACTATGCAAGGGCTGGAGCAATTTACACCAAACTTGGTACACATCTCACTTACAATCTGGGAACAAACTCTGTGGGGATTAGTCACCCCTAGGGGTGGGACAGCGGCACAGAGTATTTCAGGAGACCGCATAAATCCTGAATGGCTAGATCAATTTACAGAAAACTGGGTACACATATGACTTACACTCGGGAAACAAACAATGTGGGGGTCAGGCACCCGTAGGGGGTGGGACAGCAGCACAGAGTATGTCAGCAGACAGCATAACTGTGGAAGTACTGGAGCAATTTACACCAAACTTGTTACACATCTGACTTACAATCTCAAAAACACCCCTTCCACCCCTAGGGGTGGGACAGCAGCACAGAGTATTTCAGGAGACAGCATAACTCCAGAATGCCTAGACTAATTTACAACAAACTTGGTATACATATGACTTACAAGCTGTAAACAAACACTGTGGGGGTGAGACACTCCTATCACCCCTAGGGCTGAGGCAGCACATAGTTTTTCAGCAGACAGCATAACTCTGGAATGCCTAGAGCAATTTACACCAAACTTGCTACACATATTACTTACACTCTGGGAACAAACACTGTGGGGTAACACACCACTAGCACCCCTAGGGGTGGGACAGCAGCACAGACTATATCAGAACATGCATGATATGTCGGTGATGACAGGGCTGCATGTGACAGGGGCAGTGACATAATGTGAGGAAGGGAATGGAGGTAGCACGAACCCACACACTGAGAGTTATATAGTAGAAGTAGCACGGTCCCCCAGCAGTACAGAGTATATAAGGAGATGCATAATGTGCTGTGCTATTTTTAAATTGGGTTTTCATTTTATTGAAGTGTATAACATTTTACATGCTTTTTTATACTGTGTTATTTATACTGTGTGTTTAATATTTAAATACATTTTTGTAAACAAACATTCTTAAAATCTGGGGCAACGCCGGATACTCCAGCTAGTATTTAATAAAGTTATGTCTTGAAATATAAAGCACATATTTTTTCTACCAAATTCAGTTTGCTTGTTGTGTAACAAAATGTTCTATTTTGCAATGTGTGGTGTCATTTTCTTACCTTGCAGTACTTGTACTGAAGCACCTTGATAATAGCCTTGCAGGTTTCAGGTATGATGTGTCCCAAAGCCTGCGCAGAGATACGGGTCCCATACTACAGGTCCTCAAACGACTGTCCAGTAGCAAGGAACCGCAGGGTAGCCATGAGCCTCTCCTCAGCAGGGATAGGCACCCGCCATTTGGTATTCCGCTTCTGTATGAGAGGGTCACCAGACGCCAGTGCCGTAACTAGACATTTTAGCGCTGTGTGCAAGATAGGGCATCGGTGCCCCCCCCCTTCATGTAAAATAGGGGTAGTGCGCGACTTAGGCGCGCACAAAAAATATAGGGGTGTGGCCACAAAATAATACCAATTCATATTACATATTATAGTAGTCTCCATGATTCAAATTATGCCACACAGTAGCGCCACTACACCAGGTAGAGCCTCTTTTACACATTACGGCAGACAGATTCCCCATCTTACACATTACGGCAGACAGCATCCCCTTTTTACACATTACAGCAGACAGTCCCCCTTTTTACACATTACGGCAGAAAGCATCCCCTTTTTACACATTACGGCAGATAGTTCCCTTTTTTACACATTACGGCAGACAGTGTCCCCTTTTTACACATTATGGCAGACAGCGTCCCCTTTCTTACACATTATGGCAGACAGCATCCCCTTTTTACACATTACGGCAGACCGCATCCCCTTTTTACACATTACGGCAGACAGCCCCCCTTTTACACATTAGGTAGATAGACAGACAGACAGACAGACAGAATAGATGATACCTACCATCTCTCCACTGACTCAGGCAGTCAGGCTCCTTGGTGCTGGCAGCTCCGGGGGCACGGGAGAAGGAAGAGGGAGGAGGGAGCTGCAGCTGCACACTGTCATTGGTGGTGACGCCGCTGCAGCTGTCCCTCTCCTTCTGCATCGGCTGGCCGCCGCTGTGAATGCTGGGATGAGGGAAGCGCATCCCAGCATTCACAGCAGCAGCGGCTAGCCTATGTGAAAGGAGAGGGACTGCTGCAGCGGCGCAGCCACCAATTACATAGCGCTGCTGCGGCTCCCTTCTCCTCCTCCCTCCTCTTCCTTCTCCGCTGCTCCTCTCCTCCTCCGGCACAGGCAGCTTGTAATGAGTCAATTTGACTCATTACAAGCCGCTGACTTTAGGGAATGGGGGCCGTTGCGCCCTCAGGGCGACTGCACTGTGTGCCAGGCACACCTGGCACACGCGTAGATATGGCACTGCCAGACGCAGCAACTCCTGGAAGGTGTCATTATCCATGCGCAGGAAGTTGCAGTAGTCATCCGGGTTGTTGTCCCTGATCTCATCCAGGAGGGGCATGTAGGAACGAGTAGGCCGCTTAAGCAGCCACTCCTTCATCCAGCAAGATCTCTTTCTCCGCCTTTGCTGGGCCCTCTCCCTGTCTCCACTCATCTTCAGCACAGAGTAGCACATGAGAGCCTGATAGCGAATAGAATCCATCTCTACACACACACAGCAGTATAGAAACACTTTGTAATGCAAGCAGAACAAAGCAGCGCACGGTAGCTAGCAATGTGGAATGAGCAGCAGGTATAAAACAAACTTCTCTAGTCACAAAGCAAAGAGAAGTGCACAGAGTTAAAATATCCCCCAGATAGGCCAGCCCTCTATTTACATTTTTAAAGATCTCACAGATAAATCTGGTGTTCTTTGGTCAGCATGCGATGCGCTCGCATTCGATCATCCAATGCCACCCGATTTCTGGTCGTAAGGGGCATGCGATAAATCGCAGGATTGTATGCGCATCAAATGCACAAAAAAGCACCTTCGATGCAATTTATCTCAAGGTGAGCTTCAAGGGAAATCGGGCCCGATATCGCGTCGAATGCAATCGCACAAGTGTGTGGGCACCATTACCGTTGATAACAGTATTTCTCCTAAGTCACAGGATCCACAGGGATCCCACCCTGACGCACCTGATTTGAGGATCCTTTTATTCACTAACCTCTTCTTCCTTGTACGGAAGGGTGTAAAGGCCAGTACTCACGGCCCGATTTGGGAGAGATGTGTGCTGAGCGAACCGCTCAGCACACATCTCTCCCGGCGCTCAGCACAGCGCGATCTGTGCTGAGCGTGCGGGGGGAGACGGGGGGGCTGCTCATTTCAGGCCAATCTAGCAGCAGCGATAGCGATGTGCGGGGCCGTGCATCGCTATCGCTGAGGGGGCTACACACGGAGCGATGTTGCTGAAAATCTAAGCAATCTAGTCAGATTGCTTAGATTATCGCTCCGTGTGTACCCCCCTTAACATGTGTGTTCTTCTCACCTCATTAGGGCTATCTATAATGCTCATGCCTTAAGCTTTGGGTAAACAACTGATTTGTCTGAGCCAGGAGGCGAGGATATATGGATTGGCCTGTTGCATGCTGGGAGGCCGAAAAACTTTGACCGATTGGTGCAAATCCGCTGTCGCTTCATAATATCCCAATGTTATCCTGTGGACTTAGGAGAAATATTGTTATCAACGGTAAGTTTTTACCATAATGCAGAGGTTCCCAAACTGGGTGCTGTGGCTCCCTGGGGTGCCTCGGGACACTTGCAGGGGTGCCCTGGGTTGGTGATCCAGGACCAATTCAAATTATTCATGGTCAATATAATAGGCAAAACCAGTGCTGGTGGCTGCCAGTAATAAACTATGTGGACAAACAGAAGCCAATCTTGTCCCTTACCACACAACTGACCCTAAGGATGACCATAGGCGTGCGCAGCACATTTTATAAGGGGGTGCACGACTGGAGTGGCATGCCTAGCACCGTATATTAGCAGTCTGAGAGAAAGAGGGAGAAAAATAGAGGTGAGACAGAGGGTTGAGAGAGAGGGCCAGGATAGAGAGGTGGCACTGTACCTTGTTCTGTCACCGTACCCCCTAGTATAAGCATTACTGAATGTGTGTGTCCCTTCAGTACAAGAGGCATTGGGTACCTGAGGCAGTGGCGGGTCCCCCTTTCAGCACCGGCAGCAGCGGTTCCCCTCTTCTGGTTTCCGTTGGAGTGTGATGTCGGGCAACAGGATCAGAGAGGAGAAGAAAAGGTGAGAGGAGGGGCTGGATCACCTCCTCCTACTAGTACTGCGTTGACGGATGTGGCCCGTCAAAAGGGGGCATGCCCTTCAGTGTAGTTTAACAAACCATATAACCCTTATATACATTATGCATCACAATAGTAGGACCCCTTATACTATCTAGTACTGGTGCACCTTTCACATTATAGCACACGGTATGAGCCGAAATTCACATTATAGCACACGGTATGAGCCGAAATTCACATTATAGCACACGGTATGAGCCGAAATTCACATTATAGCACACGGTATGAGCCGAAATTCACATTATAGCACACGGTATGAGCCGAAATTCACAATATAGCACACGGTATGAGCCGAAATTCACATTATAGCACACAGTATGAGCCGAAATTCACAATATAGCACACAGTGTATATATATATATATATATATATATATACCAGCACATAGAAAACCACAGCACTCGCCACCCCAGAAGCGGGGTGCAGTATCCGCACTCGCCACTAATAGGGTGGGGTGCATGTAGCATATAGAAACAAAAAGTACAGCACTCACCAAAATGAGCTCACTTATCCTCACAACATCTATGGATAAATGAATAAATTATGGGGGTTTAGTTAGTGAATTGGCCAATGCACGGAAGCCTGCAAACCGCTCACCAAGGTACCCCACCTTCATGCAGGTCCTACACTATCACCAAATCATCAAAATTAAAACCTGGCAAGTGAGCTCATTTTGGTGAGTGCTGTACTTTTTGTTTCTATATTTTTGAGTAGGTGGCCATGGGCTACATGCACCCCACCCTATTAGTGGCGAGTGCGGATACTGCACCCCGCTTCTGGGATGGCGAGTGCTGTGGTTTTCTATGTGCTGGTATATTTTAGGGTTAATCCCTGGTTAACTCATTAACTGTGGCCACAAACTTTGTTCATGCACCCCAATTATCCTAAAACTGTGTCAGCTGCCCTTTAGTAAATTATTAGCCAGTGTCAGGTGACTAGTATACCTTTTAAAAGCCATGCAGTTCATGGCAGGTATACCTTACACCAAGTGGGCATATTTGCAGTTATATTATGTGATACAGTTGCCAGGTTTTAATTTTGATGATTTGGTGATAGTGTAGGACCTGCATGAAGGTGGGGTACCTTGGAGCGGTATGCAGGCTTCCGTGCATTGGCCAATTCACTAACTAAACCCCCATCATTTATTCATTTATCCATAGATGATGTGAGGATAAGTGAGCTCATTTTGGTGAGTGCTGTACTTTTTGTTTATATATATATATATATATATATATATAAAGTAATGTCCCTTCTTTTATACAGAATTTTATCCCCCCCACCGACTCTCACCCTGAATCAGGCAGGAGGGCTCAGCTGGACACAGGCAGCGGCGTCTAGTCTTAGGCTCCAGTCTTGGCGTGTGTCGGCCGGGCTGTAGGAAATGGCAGGGCAGGGCCCACTCATGGAGTCACTGGAGAGAGACTGAGCGCGGGCGGGAGCCGGGAGGACAGCGCAGGGCGGGCAGTCACTGGGATCATGGCGGCGGCTGGGCTGTGCGGCCAGCCACCCCAGGGCCGGCCCTAGCGTGATTATTTTGGTATGCGAAAATATATTTTGGCACCCCTTAGTAAAATATATAGGGATGTGGCTTCATGGGGAAGGGGCATGGCCACAGAATAGTATCAATTCACATTACACTGCACAGTAAAGCCCAATATACATGCTACGCCACAAAAGAGCCCCTTATACATGCTACGCCACACCACAGTAGAGCCGCTTATACACGTTACAGCACAGTAGAGCCGCTTATATACGTTACAGCACAGTAGAGCCGCTTATATACGTTACAGCACAGTAAAGCCGCTTATATACGTTACACCACAGTAGAGCCGCTTATACACGTTACAGCACAGTAGAGCCGCTTATATACGTTACAGCACAGTAGAGACGCTTATACACGTTACAGCACAGTAGAGACGCTTATATACGTTACAGCACAGTAGAGCCGCTTATATACGTTACAGCACAGTAGAGCCGCTTATATACGTTACAGCACAGTAGAGTCGCTTATATACATTACAGCACAGTAGAGCCGCTTATACACGTTACAGCACAGTAGAGCCACTTATACACGTTACAGCACAGTAGAGCCGGTTATACACGTTACAGCACAGTAGAGCCGCTTATACACGTTACAGCACAGTAGAGCCGCTTATACACGTTACAGCACAGTAGAGTCGCTTATACACGTTACAGCACAGTAGAGCCGCTTATACACGTTACAGCACAGTAGAGCCACTTATACACGTTACAGCACAGTAGAGCCGGTTATACACGTTACAGCACATTAGAGCCGGTTATACACGTTACAGCACAGTAGAGCCGCTTATACACGTTACAGCACAGTATAGCCGGTTATACACGTTACAGCACAGTAGAGCCACTTATACACATTACAGCACAGTAGAGCCGGTAATACACGTTACAGCACAGTAGAGACACTTATACACGTTACAGCAGAGTAGAGCCGCTTATACACGTTACAGCAGAGTAGAGCCGCTTATACACGTTACAGCACAGTAGAGCCGCTTATGCACGTTACAGCACAGTAGAGCCGCTTATACACGTTACAGCACAGTAGAGCCGCTTATATACGTTACAGCACAGTAGAGCCGCTTATACACGTTACAGCACAGTAGAGCCGCTTATATACGTTACAGCACAGTAGAGCCGCTTATACACGTTACAGCACAGTAGAGCCGCGTATATACGTTACAGCACAGTAGAGCCGCTTATATACGTTACAGCACAGTAGAGCCGCTTATACACGTTACAGCACAGTAGAGCCGCTTATACACGTTACAGCACAGTAGAGCCGCTTATATACGTTACAGCACAGTAGAGCCACTTATACACGTTACAGCACAGTAGAGCCGCTTATACACGTTACAGCACAGTAGAGCCGCTTATACACGTTACAGCACAGTAGAGCCGCTTATACACGTTACAGCACAGTAGAGCCACTTATACACGTTACAGCACAGTAGAGCCGGTTATACACGTTACAGCACAGTAGAGCCACTTATACACGTTACAGCACATTAGAGCCGGTTATACACGTTACAGCACAGTAGAGCAGCTTATATACGTTACAGCAGAGTAGAGCCGCTTATATACGTTACAGCACAGTAGAGCCGCTTATATACGTTACAGCACAGTAGAGCCGCTTATACATGTTACAGCACAGTAGAGCCGCTTATACATGTTACAGCACAGTAGAGCCGCTTATACACGTTACGGCACAGTAGAGCCGCTTATACACGTTACGGCACAGTAGAGCCGCTTATATACGTTACGGCACAGTAGAGCCGCTTATATACGTTACAGCACAGTAGAGCCGCTTATATACGTTACAGCACAGTAGAGCCGCTTATATACGTTACAGCACAGTAGAGCCGCTTATACACGTTACAGCACAGTAGAGCCGCTTATACACGCTACAGCACAGTAGAGCCGCTTATATACGTTACAGCACAGTAGAGCCGCTTATACACGTTACAGCACAGTATAGCCGGTTATACACGTTACAGCACAGTAGAGCCACTTATACACGTTACAGCACAGTAGAGCCGGTAATACACGTTACAGCACAGTAGAGCCACTTATACACTTTACAGCACAGTAGAGCCGCTTATACACGTTACAGCAGAGTAGAGCCACTTATACACGTTACAGCACAGTAGAGCCGCTTATACACGTTACAGCACAGTAGAGCCGCTTATACACGTTACAGCACAGTAGAGCCGCTTATATACGTTACAGCACAGTAGAGCCGCTTATACACGTTACAGCACAGTAGAGCCGCTTATATACGTTACAGCACAGTAGAGCCGCTTATATACGTTACAGCACAGTAGAGCCGCTTATATACGTTACAGCACAGTAGAGCCTCTTATACACGTTACAGCACAGTAGAGCCGCTTATACACGTTACAGCACAGTAGAGCCGCTTATACACGTTACAGCACAGTAGAGCCGCTTATATACGTTACAGCACAGTAGAGCCGCTTATACACGTTACAGCACAGTAGAGCCGCGTATATACGTTACAGCACAGTAGAGCCGCTTATATACGTTACAGCACAGTAGAGCCGCTTATATACGTTACAGCACAGTAGAGCCGCTTATATACGTTACAGCACAGTAGAGCCGCTTATATACGTTACAGCACAGTAGAGCCGCTTATACACGTTACAGCACAGTAGAGCCGCTTATATACGTTACAGCACAGTAGAGCCGCTTATATACGTTACAGCACAGTAGAGCCGCTTATATATATGTTACAGCACAGTAGAGCCGCTTATATATATGTTACAGCACAGTAGAGCCACTTATATACGTTACAGCACAGTAGAGCCACTTATATACGTTACAGCACAGTAGAGCCACTTATACACGTTACAGCACAGTAGAGCCACTTATACAAGTTACAGCACAGTAGTATACATGTTACACTAAAGTAGGGTAGTGCACCGGAGGCGGCGCAGTGTGACAGGAGAGAGGAGGCAGCAGGGTCTGGCAGCGGTTTAGTGTGGGCGTGGAGTCCGGCTGCTGGGAGATTAGTGGTAGAACAGTGACTGTAGCGCACCCTTATCAGTCCTGCACTCTACGCAGCTGTGTAGTCGGCGTATGCGTAGGGTGTACAGAACCCTCACTGATACATTACTACACACCACATTCCGACTCCTCCACCAGTAATATTGTCTATACCACCCATACACACACATCTATCCTCACCACTGCAGTCTCTCAACCCCCCCCCCCCCCCCGTAATATTAGTGTACAACTCCTCTCCCATACATTACTTTATTCACCAACCCCCCCCCCACCCCCCACCCCCGCCTCCCAGGTAATATTAGTGTACGACCCCTCTCCTATACATTACTATATCCACCAACCCACCTCCCCTGCCCAGGTAAGATTAGTATGCTCCCCCTCACACACACCATGACCACCCACCATTCCAGACAAAGGGAATAAGCCCAGGTACTTACCACTGCCTGCAGGGTGGCTGTGCTCTCCTCACACACTGGCTGCTGCAGGGGAGAAGCCAGAACAGGACAGGCCAGGGCAGGAGGCGGGGACTCGGGAGCACATTGTTGTTGTACCCAGTGCCAGGGCTGACTCCAGTCCCCAGCTCCTGTGTGGATCAGTTTCATTCTGCAGGGGGACCCAGTCACAAGAGCAGAGTCTGAGTGGGACACTGCACTTGTAGAAGGCACAGATACTGTCACATGGGCTGGCTCACATGTCACCTCCTGTAGGGGAAGTGAGAGGAACGGGAGGGGGCGGAGACTGGGAGGAGTAGACAAAGGACGGATAGCACATGTGGAAGGAGAGGGGAGAATCAGTGTGACAGTGCCCCGGGCAGCGCAGTGTGACAGGGGAGAGGAGGCAGCAGGGTCCGGCAGCGGTGTAGTGCAGGCGTGGAGGCCGGTTGCTGGGAGGTTAGTGGGAGAGAACACTGACTGCAGCAGCGCCCTCATCAGTCCCGTGCTCTACGCAGCCGCGTAGTCGGCGTATGCATAGGGCCGGGCCTGAGCCACCCACAAGCCACTACAACTCTGTCTGAACGGCGGCGGCGCAGTGGGAGGGGGCCGGGCAGCAATGCGCAGCAAGTGACCCAGTCATCGCTGTCTGTGTGCTGCTGTAGTAGCACTGCTACAACAGCAGCACACTACAGCAATGATCGGATCGCAGGCATGACGTGCGGGGGGTGCCGGACATTAGGGGGTGCCTGTGCGCACCAGGCACCCCCCGTGCGCACGCCTATGAGGATGACATATAAACGCAATCTACTTAATGTAATATTTCTTTCTAAATTTCTCAATAAGAAATTTTTGGCCTAGGGGTGCCGTGAAAAAAATTCTGATATTCTAGGGTGCCGTGATTCAAAAAAGTTTGGAAACCACTGCCATAACGTATATTTTAGGTGGCCCACTGGATTTTATCCTTTCATACTATTTTCCTGTATGTTTTAATGAAGGAACAGTTCACTGTTTCTTAGGTAGTCCGTTCCTTCACTAACACTCCCAGTCTGTTCTTGCTTGTCTATTTCAACTTCATTACAGCCACGTTGTAGCTGTTTAATATCTATAAGTTTGGGCGGTGGACAATATATACTTTTTTGATACCATGTCAGGTAAACCAGACAAGCTCCCAAAGGCAAAACAGGAGCGGCTGTTTAATTTTCTTGTTCACAGTGTGGCAAGATATTACCAAAAGGTTGCACGGAACTAGGTACACTTTGCACAGTATGTGCCGGGATGCTCATTGACCCTCAGCCTGTGAGTTCTGCATAATAGTCTGTGATGCCGCAGTGGGCCAGGTCTATGGCAGAAGCTATAGCTGAGCTACAACAGTTTCAGGCTGCTAATGCATTATTGGGTGCAAGGTCCTTACTTCAGCCTTCATCTGATTCTGATGAACCACAATGGGCACGTAATATGGGCAGGTGTTTATCTGAGATGGCTTCTTCTTTAAATAAGATGGTTGAGTCTACAGGGGCCACCGCCACTAAATGGCCCTTGCCTGCCTCTCTTGACTTTCCTGGAGAACAACCAGACTCTGACGCTTCATCTTAGGTAGGTGAAGCAGATCCTAACTGGGAGGATAACGTGAAAAAGGAGGTGTTCACTTATATATATGGCTGTGCAGTTGTCTATTAATCACCAGGTGTGTTTCCCAGAGGTAGATAAATTCAAATACTTATCCTTATTGGTATGTTCTGTGGCCTCTGGATGGGTCTTTGTCCCTCAATCTTGTTGCTCCAGAGTGGAAGCGTATAGGAATTGAAATAATAAACAGTTTCAGTGGATTAATCCACAATCACATCAGGGAAGAAAATGCATGTAGTATTTATTTAATCTTAAACTAGTAAGCACTTTTCAGCATACCTAAACTAACACAAATAATGTGTGCAGTAATCACATAAAGGTTTCTTTTTCACCAGACATATGCTTCATAATATGTATAGTAGATGTGTGAGCGTACCTTTACTTACACTAGATAATATTAGTATGTGTCCATAAAGGTACTGTATCTTTTTATCTGTAAAAGTAGTTCAGCATAGGGGCGTACCCGTACTCATGCTGCATGTTGTTGAACCATTCACATCTTTGTGTTTTTAATGTGTTTTTCAATATGTCAAAATCCAACAAGCCATACATTTTTATTGTCAATAAAATAGCTTTTTATCATCACTACAATCTGGTTATCGATCAGCAAGGAAAAGAAACCTTGATGTGAATGGTTCAACAATGTGTAGCGCGAGTACGGGTACGTCCCTATGCTGAACTACTTTTACAGATAAAAAGATACCTTTATGGGCTTATACTAATAATATCTAGTGTAAGTAAAGTTATGCTCAGACATCTACTGTACATATTATGAAGCCTGTGTCTGGTGAAAAAGAAACCTTTATGTGATTTCTGCACACATTATGGGGGGTATTCAAATGTTTGAAAAGTCAGCTGGGTGTCTGTTTTTTCCTATCTAATGGACCGGAAAAACACACCCAACTGACTTTTCAAACATTTGAATTCCCCCATATGTGTGTAAGTTTAGGTTGGCTGAAAAGTGCTTACTAGTTTTAGATTAAATAAATACCACATGCATTTTCTTCCCTGATGTGATTGTGGATTAACCCACTGAAACCGTTTATTATTTAATTTCCTATACACTTCCACTCTGGAGAAACAAGATTGAGGGACAAAGACCCATCCAGAGGCCACAGAAATTACCAATACAGGTAAGTATTTGAATTTATCTACCTATGGGAAACACACCTGGTGATTAATAGACAACTGCGCCCCTATATATATATATATATATATATATATAAGTGAACACCTCCTTTTTTCACGTTATTCTTTTTTGGGATAGACCATTTTACTTATAAAACTGCTGCAATAGTCTAAAAAGGTGCGCCAATATTCTTACTCCACTCTATTCTTCAAACTAACTGGGAGGATAGTTCTTGTTGGGCAGAGGATTCTTCGGTAGGTTCTGGGGTCAAGCTTTTAATTGGTGCTGTGCTTCAGACACTTCGGCTTCAGGATGTTGTAGTGGCTGAATCAGACTTCCTGTTTCAAATGAAAGAAACAGCATGTCGCTGTTTTTGTCTCTCTTCCCAATTTGAGCAAGTGTTAAAGGAAGCTTGGCTCAAGCCTGATACTAAGATTCAGGCTCCCAGAAAATATAATTATCTTTTATCTTCTCGCTGACGAGGACACGAAACCGTGGGAACTTCTGCCTAAAGTGGACGCACCCATTACACGGTTACCAAGAGCAACTGTTATTCATACCATGCAGTCAGTTACTTTAAATGATCCCACGGATAGAAAGAATTAGGCTGTTTTTAAATCGGTGTTCACTCTTTCGGGAGTAATCTGGCTAGTGCTTTGGTTTTCAAAGCAGTTGACGCTAAGATGAGACAGGTTGTTTAAGGAGTTCAATCTGACGATCCTTCTGAGGTTATTACTTTGGCGAAGCAAATTACTGAAGCTCCAACCTATGTAAGTGATGCTTTGTTTGATTCTATCTTTAGTCAGTCTTGTATTTCCTCTTTGGCAACCAGATGTTCCTAATGGCTTTGATCATGTATTGCTGATTCTGAATCAAAACACACTTTGGAGGCGGTTCCTTTCGAAGGAGAGTTGCTTTTTGGATCAGAGTTTACAAAAAAAAATTTCAAACCACTGGTGGTAAAAGTCCTTACTGTCCAGTCTTTGCTCCTAAGCCTAAACCTACCCAGCCAGGGGCAGTTTTCAGTACTTTCTGGGCCCCTCCCACTTTCCCTATGTGAGAGCCTTCTGTGGCCTCTGTACCATGGAAACAGTCGCCCTGGAGTCAAGCCAACCAATAAGCCATCTGAATAATGTCCAGTGCCATGCGATCAGCTGGTAGAGGCCTGCTTGCTCAAGTTCCCCCAAAAAATGTGGCTTCAATCAAACCCAGACCGTTGGGAGAGCGAAGTCATATTTCGGGGATACATTCTGGACCTCGAGGGACCCATGCCAAGCAGGTTATTTGTTCTTCCTCTTCCTCAGGATACTTCCAGAAAAGGACTCATCTACAGACCGTTTCCTTTCTTTCCATCTCTGGCATAGTTGTTCCGGTTCCTCCTCACCAACAAAGTCTGGGATTTTACTCCAGTCTTTCTCGTGGACAAGCCAGACGGTTAGTTCTGTTCGCGCTCAATCTACAATTGTTGAATCCTTTCCTTCACTTGGAAAAGTTCAAAATGGAGTTGATTTGCTCAGTCATCAGCACCATGGAAGACATCATTTTTTGCTTCCATAGACATCAAACATGCCTACCTCCATGTTCCTATATGGAAAGGACATCATCACCTACAGCGCTTTGCTGTTGGACCTTGGCATTTTCAACCCTTCCCTTCAGTCTTTTTACAGCCCCCAAGGTGTTCACAAAAATCATGGCTCACAAGGTTGCCTTGCTGAAACATGCGAGTCAACATTATTCTATATTTGAACCACCTGTTGCTCAAAGCTCCCTCTGACTCCCTTCTTTGTCAACATCTGCATCAGTCTTTTTTCTTTTTAAATTAATATGGACCTTGATTTGTGTCATGCTGAAACAGGAGAATTTCTAACCCAAACTATTGCCACAAAATTGGATTGTCATTGTGTGCTGTACCATTGATATTTGTTTTCACTGGAACTAAAGGTGCAGACCATTATTCCTCCTTCTCTACCAAGCGGTACAGCTGACTGTACACATTCAGGCAAGAAGTGTTCTCCTGCTATCTGCTACACCCAGATTGAGCCATTGGAAAGCCATATGGTGACAAGTGATTTGCTACTCCAGACAACGTATTTTCAATGCTTCAGAGTTAAATTATGGTGTGCTTTTATACCATTCCTGTCAGTGTTTGTTCTAGAAGTAATTTCCAGCTCTGTAGTGAATGTTGCTGTCTAGTGTGGAGTATTTGTATGTGCTGTGTGCATATCTACAGTACTTGGTGGTCCCATTCTTTAAGCTTCTGTGTGGTCTACCGCTTTGTGACTTAGCTGTTGTTGGTATAGACAGGGCAGAAATTTGACAAACTGATTTATTGGAAAGGTAACATCCTGTGACAGTGTCGAGAGTCACTAAGATATTTAGTACTACTCATTCTATTGATAATGCATGACTATGGAGATTGCATGGGTGTATGTTTAATGTTATTCCAGGTTAGCAATGGATGTGGCTGAAATGGCCAAACACATTAATTAGATTGGGGTTTGCCACATGCTTTTGGTTATGTAATGTATCCTATTTAATGTCCTATACTGTAAAAAAAAATGTTTTTTTTTTAAATTTAAACTATTGTCAACATCAGCAAAAAAGAAAAGAAAAAGAAAACTTCCAAAAATGTAAGTCATATGAAATCATTTCTGTATGTAAGAATCATCTGTGTGAGCAAAAACCAACTGTCTCTCTTAGGCATCCACAGTCCACATACTGTATTGCTGTGCTGGTTGAAACACACAAGACATTTTATCAAAGTTAGAAAATATGGAACTTCAGGGAAGATACCAAGATTTGAATATGCAAAGCGTAGACTGTAAGATGAGTTACTTTTGGCTTTCAGTCAAGTATTCCTTAATTTCTGAAAAAGGATTGTTCTCTAATGAGTTCCAGAAACCTTTAGCGTAAGAGAACGGACTCAGTGGTTACTCTCTAACCATGCATGATTGAGTTTCCAGACTTGAGTTTCTGTTTCAGCTACTTTTGGCATTTCACCTAGTACTGCAGTATGTAAAAGAGAATCAGCTGAAGTAGTTGCAATGCTGATTAGATTATTACCCACACTCTAGTCTTGTGGAACACAGCTCTCTCATGGAAAGCTTGTTTTAAAAGAGGGGTCCTCTATAAACATAATCTGCATTCAATTGCATTTCCACATTAACAAATTGCAGTGACTTGAGCACATACAGGGCCTTTGAGGCTGTGTCTCTGTGGAAGCCTCACATGGTTTAATATGGTGGCAAAATATTTGACCTTTAAGCTTGCCTCTTTGCTAGTCACACATGAAAAACAAGTGGCTTTATTCTTGCGGCCACCAATTAAGCATCATAAGCCAAATTACAGTTAGCTCCCATCCAAAGAGGCTGCTTAGTGGTTAGTCTCTCTGTGTTGGTCCTAAAAGGCATGAAGGACACTCTTCGTGTGTATTCCATTGATTGATTCTTAACCTTTAAGCCAACTCTTAGTGTTGACCTTAAGAAACTTGATGCTGATCCTAGTTAAAATACTATGTTTGTTTTGACTTGCACATAATTCTTTAATGTGTTATGGGAATTAATCCAGTACTCAGAGGAGCATATAACTACAAAATAGTTGAAAATAAAGATGCTTCAGTAAGAGACTGTTTATATAGTTGTGTGCTTATTGTTGCTGGCAGTATACTGAAGAATGTTCAGAATCTAAGATTTACAAGGCTGGGAGGTAGTCAGTTGCCCAAGGTCACAAGGAGACAACACAGATCTGGACCCATGTCTTCAGGAAGTCTCCCATTGTTTAATTTACTAGAACTGGACCAGTGTCTTCAGGAAGTCTCCCATGGTTTTATTTACTGCCAGAGTGAGATGGCTACTTTGGCAGTAATCCGTTCTGAAAATTTGGCTCTTGATTATTTCCTGTGGCTAGGAGCGCGCACACTATAAAATTCCTAAGCAAAATAAGACAGCTAATCGACAACCAAGTGGTTGCCTTAAAGGGCTAACCTTGTTGACAGTGGTGTGTTGACACAAGCGTGATGGTGACCAGTTTTTGCTTTTCTTCAATGATTTTACCTAGAAGCATATCAGTTGGTAACTCCGGCGAAAGAATATAGCATATAAAAATGAAGCTGAGTGTTTTGCTCACAGCTATAAATAAGCTACAGTATTACAGCAGCCAAGGTAAACTGATCAGTTTTGGATATAGTGGGAGAGGGCATGGCGCAGCTTACTGGTACATTTACGTAGCGTAGGAAGATTAGGGGAGGTTTGTGAAGCAGGAAGATGGATTAGAAGTGAAGATAGCGCATTGAAAATATCAGTTTGCATTGCATGAGCTTGAAATCCGAATCTTCTGTGAACAAGAGACCAGCATTACAGAAGGTTCTCCAGGGTCCCCAGGTCTTAGGAAAGGTTTTGTAGGTGTTGTGCATTATACTGATCATAAACTCCATTCAGTAGGCATGTCAGATTCTAATAATAATACTAATGACTTGTTTCAAGGGGGCTATATTAAATTTTTAATATGCCTGACTGCAGAGAGCTTCAAGCAAAGCAACCATGTATGGAGAAGTGGACACCTTCGCTTGGCACTTCCCCCAGCATCCACGTCAGAGGAATCTGGCCTTTGCCTGTGAGGAAGCTTGTGTACATTTTTTTTCTATAGCAAATGTAGCTGTAGGCTTCATTGTATGATTTCTGTTCAGGCTCTTCTCAAGATTGGTCTCCCATGCTATCTTGTGAGTCTCTGGGGATTGACTGGTATTCAGTTCTAAAGATAAGGTAGATAATTGACCCTTGGAGTGGTATAGCTTTTGTCAGGTGTCATCAAAAGGGGTTAAAGGTCTGCTGGATAGGTGGTCCTTTGCTTTATTATGGAAATGTCTGAATTTAAGTACCAGCATAGGTGTTTATTAGTGTTACATTTATCCTGAATGTCGGCATAAGGGGGGGAAAAAAAGTTGTCACACATACATTCATATACACTGATCAGCCATAACACTAAAAACACTGACAGGCTATGTGAATAACATTATCTTATTACAATGGCACCTGTCAAGGATCAGGATATATTAGGCAGCAAGTGGAATTGTGATGTCTAGAGAACCGGGTCAGAGTATCTCCAAAACAGCAGGTCTTGTGGGGAGTTCCTGGAATGCAGTGGTTAGTACCTTCCAAAAGTGGTCCAAGGCTGTATGACAACTGCTGAACAGACAACAGGGTCATGGGTGCTCAAGGATCATTGATGCATGTGGGGAGCGACCAAGCCCACAGATGAGCTCCTGTAGCAATAATTGCTGAAAAAGTTAATGCTAGATATGGTAGAAAGGTGTCAAAACACATTGCATTGCATTTTGCTGCATAGCAACAGACTGGCCAGAATGCTGACTGCTGTCCACCACCAAAAGTTCCCTCATTGGGCATGTGAGCAATGTAAGAGGGTGTCTTGGTCTGATGACATTTTCTTTTACATTATGTGGACACCTGTGTGTGTGTTTACCCGAGGAAGAGATGGCACTAGGATGCACTCTGAGAAGGCAATCTGGTAGAGGCAATGTGATGCTCTGGGCAATGTTCTGCTGGGTAGCCTTCAGTCCTGGCATTCATGTTGCTGTTACTTTGTCACCACTTGCCTAAACATTGTTGCAGATCAAGTACACTCCTTCGTGGCAACGGTATTCCCTAATGGCATTGGCCTCTTTCTGCAGGATAACGTGTTTGGGAATGGTTTGAGGAACAGTGACAAAGAGTTCAGTGTGTTGACTTGGCTTCCAAATTCCCCAGATCTCAATCCGATTGAGCATCGGTGGGATGTGCTGGTAAAGCAAGTTGAGCAATGGAGGCTCCCCTTTATAGGACCTAAAGGTTTTGCTGCTAACGTCTTGTAGCCAGATGCCACAAGGCACCTTCAAGGTTATAGATGACTGGCAGGAATCTGAACACTGTTGTTTCCCTGTATGTGGTTAGGTAAAAGCCACACGATGGTTACTAATAAATTGAAACCTTTCACTTCTACCAATAAAATGTGCAATTGAATGTGTATATATAAGATTTACCTCTATATCTAATAATTACGGCATATTGTGCTCTGCTGTTTTATTTCTATGTTTGAGTTAATATAGTGAAGTGCAGGTACTACTGTACAATGAGCATAGGCCACACAGGACACATTGGAGCTCACCAAAAGTCAGTAAGATTCTTGCTATTTAATGATTGCTTCTAGCTGTGTGCAATACTTTACTGTTGGCTGTCCTTTGGTTGACTGTACTTTGGTACAGTGAAGTAACAAAGCCATCTTCTGCAAAGGCCCTGCTGCCAGAACAGATGATGAGTGAGTGAGTGAGTGAGTGAGTGAGTGAGTGAGTGAGTGAGTGATGATATTCAAACCACCAGTTTACTAGTCACAGTGCTGAAGATTGGTGATGCATAACTTATTATAGTACTCTGAAGGCCCTATGGTGTTTTTTTTTTTTTACCGGCGTAATAACTTTTCTCAACTTTTTCAATTTACAAACAGCTATACCCCAAATCAGAGATTTATCTGGTACTCTACTGCCTCTGTCCACATATGGGCACAGAGGCATTCCGCAACATAGCAAGCCAAAAAAAAAAAATTCACATGGTAACACTATTTTCTACTCCAGATCAAAGCTGACGGCCAGTGGCTACGCATACTGCAGGAAACTTGATGAGGGGTTTGGCTGGATTCCAAAGTAGCTCCAGTAAATATGTGTGAATCATAAATCTGTATTAACACAAAAAAATAAAAACAACCCAGCAACAGATTTTAGTTTGTGCAGGGTCAACATGAATAGACCCTATAGAGTACTCTGAGGCTGAGGCTTCAACAGGGCATGCTAATTAGAAGTTGCTCTCAAAGTGGTCTTCAGCTTCTATACTTTTTGAGGGAATCAGTATGAGATCCCGCCGGTTGGAATACCGACAACGGGTTCCCGACCGGCACAATCCCGACAGGGGGGCGAGCGCAATGCAGTCCCTTGCGGGCACAGTGCCACGTTACGCTCGGCACACTCATTTATTCTCCCTCTATGGGTGTCGTGGACATATGTCGGGATTGTGCCGGTTGGGATCCTGGTGTCGATATTCTGACCGCCGGAATCTTGACCGCATCCCTTTTTGAGATGATATCCCTCCGTTCACCTGCATATTCTTGAGATGTCTTGTGTACCACTTCTCAAGCAGTGGCTATTCATTGGAGGTCAGTCTATAAAGGTTCTAAGATTTGTCCTCCCGTTTTTAACCAAATGTCTCAAAACCTACCATTCCACATTTGACCCGTTTTTTTATTTATTTTTTTACAGAAAAGTATCTCCCACTATTTGCCCCTGGGGTGTTTCTGCTCATTTCTTTAGTATCTGACCCTGACATTTCCCAGGCCTCCCTCCCACTGGTCCCCAGTTGGTGTGCTCTGCCTTGGGCAACTGGTTGATTCTGGAGGCATAAATAGGATTTTGGCACCTACCGGTAAATCCTTTTCTCGTAGTCCGTTGAGGATGCTGGGGTCCACATTAGTACCATGGGGTATAGACAGGTCCACCAGGAGCCATTGGCACTTTAAGAGTTTGAGAGTGTGGGCTGGCTCCTCCCTCTATGCCCCTCCTACCAGACTCAGTATAGAAACTGTGCCTGAGAAGACAACATACTTCGAGAAGGATTATACACAGATAGTGGTGAGATTTATAGCAGCTCACACATACAAGGCACGTCAAGCCAACTAGCTTGAACTCCTCAGCAACAGCTGAAACATTACTTACCAAGTAACAATGCAGTACTCAACTAAAACGAAGTTGTACTGAACCAAGAAACAATTGCAGGAAAACGAAGCGCTGGGCGGGCGCCTAGCATCCTCTACGGACTACGAGAAAAGGATTTACCGGTAGGTACCAAAATCCTATTTTGTCTTACGTCCTAGAGGATGTTGGGGTCCACATTAGTACCATGGGGATGTACCAAAGCTCCCAGAATGGGAGGGAGAGCGCGGAGGCTCCTGCAGAACTGATTGAATGAACTTCAGATCATCAGAGGCCAAAGTATCGAACTTGTAGAGCTTAGCTAACGTGTTCGACCCAGACCAAGTTGCTGCTCTGCAAAGTTGTAACGCCGGGACACCCCGGGCAGCCGCCCAGGAAGACGCCACCTTATGAGTAGGGGCCACCGCCACTAAACGGCCCTTGCCTGCCTCTCTTGACTTTCCTGGAGAACAACCAGACTCTGACCCTTCATCTTAGGTAGGTGAAGCAGATCCTAACTGGGAGGATAACGTGAAAAAGGAGGTGTTCACTTATATATATGGGGGTGCAGTTGTCTATTAATCACCAGGTGTGTTTCCCAGAGGTAGATAAATTCAAATACTTATCCTTATTGGTATGTTCTGTGGCCTCTGGATGGGTCTTTGTCCCTCAATCTTGTTGCTCCAGAGTGGAAGCGTATAGGAATTGAAATAATAAACGGTTTCAGTGGATTAATCCACAATCACATCAAGGAAGAAAATGCATGTAGTATTTATTTAATCTTAAACTAGTAAGCACTTTTCAGCATACCTAAACTAACACAAATAATGTGTGCAGTAATCACATAAAGGTTTCTTTTTCACCAGACATATGCTTCATAATATGTATAGTAGATGTGTGAGCGTACCTTTACTTACACTAGATAATATTAGTATGTGTCCATAAAGATACTGTATCTTTTTATCTGTAAAAGTAGTTCAGCATAGGGGCGTACCCGTACTCATGCTGCATGTTGTTGAACCATTCACATCTTTATGTGTTTTTAATGTGTTTTTCAATATGTCAAAATCCAACAAGCCATACATTTTTATTGTCAATAAAATAGCTTTTTATCATCACTACAATCTGGTTATCGATCAGCAAGGAAAAGAAACCTTGATGTGAATGGTTCAACAATGTGTAGCGCGAGTACGGGTACGTCCCTATGCTGAACTACTTTTACAGATAAAAAGATACCTTTATGGGCACATACTAATAATATCTAGTGTAAGTAAAGTTATGCTCAGACATCTACTGTACATATTATGAAGCCTGTGTCTGGTGAAAAAGAAACCTTTATGTGATTTCTGCACACATTATGGGGGGTATTCAAATGTTTGAAAAGTCAGCTGGGTGTCTGTTTTTTCCTATCTAATGGACCGTAAAAAACACACCCAACTGACTTTTCAAACATTTGAATTCCCCCCTATGTGTGTAAGTTTAGGTTGGCTGAAAAGTGCTTACTAGTTTTAGATTAAATAAATACCACATGCATTTTCTTCCCTGATGTGATTGTGGATTAACCCACTGAAACCGTTTATTATTTCATTTCCTATACACTTCCACTCTGGAGAAACAAGATTGAGGGACAAAGACCCATCCAGAGGCCACAGAAATTACCAATACAGATAAGTATTTGAATTTATCTACCTATGGGAAACACACCTGGTGATTAATAGACAACTGCGCCCCCATATATATATATATATAAGTGAACACCTCCTTTTTTCACGTTATTCTTTTTTGGGATAGACCATTTTACTTATAAAAGTGCTGCAATAGTCTAAAAAGGTGCGCCAATATTCTTACTCCACTCTATTCTTCAAACTAACTGGGAGGATAGTTCTTGTTGGGCAGAGGATTCTTCCGTAGGTTCTGGGGTCAAGCTTTTAATTGGTGCTGTGCTTCAGACACTTCGGCTTCAGGATGTTGTAGTGGCTGAATCAGACTTCCTGTTTCAAATTAAAGAAACAGCATGTCGCTGTTTTTGTCTCTCTTCCCAATTTGAGCAAGTGTTAAAGGAAGCTTGGCTCAAGCCTGATACTAAGTTTCAGGCTCCCAGAAAATATAATTATCTTTTATCTTCTCGCTGACGAGGACACGAAACCGTGGGAGCTTCCGCCTAAAGTGGACGCACCCATTACACGGTTACCAAGAGCAACTGTTATTCATACCATGCAGTCAGTTACTTTAAATGATCACACGGATAGAAAGAATTAGGCTGTTTTTAAATCGGTGTTCACTCTTTCGGGAGTAATCTGGCTAGTGCTTTGGTTTTCAAAGCAGTTGACGCTAAGATGAGACAGGTTGTTTAAGGAGTTCAATCTGACGATCCTTCTGAAGTTATTACTTTGGCGAAGCAAATTACTGAAGCTCCAACCTATGTAAGTGATGCTTTGTTTGATTCTATCTTTAGTCAGTCTTGTATTTCCTCTTTGGCAACCAGATGTTCCTAATGGCTTTGATCATGTATTGCTGATTCTGAATCAAAACACACTTTGGAGGCGGTTCCTTTCGAAGGAGAGTTGCTTTTTGGATCAGAGTTTAAAAAAAAAAAATTCAAACCACTGGTGGTAAAAGTCCTTACTGTCCAGTCTTTGCTCCTAAGCCTAAACCTACCCAGGCAGGGGCAGTTTTCAGTACTTTCTGGGCCCCTCCCACTTTCCCTATGTGAGAGCCTTCTGCGGCCTCTGTACCAAGGAAACAGTCGCCCTGGAGTCAAGCCAACCAATAAGCCATCTGCATAATGTCCAGTGCCATGCGATCAGCTGGTAGAGGCCTGCTTGCTCAAGTTCCCCCAAAAAATGTGGCTTCAACCAAACCCAGACCGTTGGGAGAGCGAAGTCATATTTCGGGGATACATTCTGGACCTCGAGGGACCCATGCCAAGCAGGTTATTTGTTCTTCCTCTTCCTCAGGATACTTCCAGAAAAGGACTCATCTACAGACCGTTTCCTTTCTTTCCATCTCTGGCATAGTTGTTCCGGTTCCTCCTCACCAACAAAGTCTGGGATTTTACTCCAGTCTTTCTCGTGGACAAGCCAGACGGTTAGTTCTGTTCGCGCTCAATCTACAATTGTTGAATCCTTTCCTTCACTTGGAAAAGTTCAAAATGGAGTTGATTTGCTCAGTCATCAGCACCATGGAAGATATATCATTTTTTTGCTTCCATAGACATCAAACATGCCTACCTCCATGTTCCTATATGGAAAGGACATCATCACCTACAGCGCTTTGCTGTTGGACCTTGGCATTTTCAACCCTTCCCTTCAGTGTTTTTACAGCCCCCAAGGTGTTCACAAAAATCATGGCTCACAAGGTTGCCTTGCTGAAACATGCGAGAGTCAACATTATTCTATATTTGAACCACCTGTTGCTCAAAGCTCCCTCTGACTCCCTTCTTTGTCAACATCTGCATTAGTCTTTTTTCTTTTTAAATGAATATGGACCTTGATTTGTGTCATGCTGAAACAGGAGAATTTCTAACCCAAACTATTGCTATTTGTTTTCACTGGAACTAAAGGTGCAGACCATTCTATTTGTTTTCACTGGAACTAAAGGTGCAGACCATTATTCCTCCTTCTCTACCAAGCGGTACAGCTGACCGTACACATTCAGGCAAGAAGTGTTCTCCTGCTATCTGCTACACCCAGATTGAGCTACTCCAGACAACGTATTTTCAATGCTCCAGAGTTCAATTATGGTGTGCTTTTATACCATTCCTGTCAGTGTTTGTTCTAGAAGTAATTTCCAGCTCTGTAGTGAATGTTGCTGTCTAGTGTGGAGTATTTGTATGTGCTGTGTGCATATCTACAGTACTTGGTGGTCCTATTCTTTAAGCTTCTGTGTGGTCTACCGCTTTGTGACTTAGCTGTTGTTGGTATAGACAGGGCAGAAATTTGACAAACTGATTTATTGGAAAGGTAACATCCTGTGACAGTGTCGAGAGTCACTAAGAGATTTAGTACTACTCATTCTATTGATAATGCATGACTATGGAGATTGCATGGGTGTATGTTTAATTTTATTCCAGGTTAGCAATGGATGTGGCTGAAATGGCCAAACACATTAATTAGATTGGGGTTTGCCACATGCTTTTGGTTATGTAATGTATCCTATTTAATGTCCTATACTGTAAAAAAAAAAAAAAAAAAAAAATAATTTAAACTATTGTCAACATCAGCAAAAAGAAAAAGAAAAAGAAAACTTCCAAAAATGTAAGTCATATGAAATCATTTCTGTATGTAAGAATCATCTGTGTGAGCAAAAACCAACTGTCTCTCTTAGGCATCCACAGTCCACATACTGTATTGCTGTGCTGGTTGAAACACACAAGACATTTTATCAAAGTTAGAAAATATGGAACTTCAGGGAAGATACCAAGATTTGAATATGCAAAGCGTAGACTGTAAGATGAGTTACTTTTGGCTTTCAAGTATTCCTTAATTTCTGAAAAAGGATTGTTCTCTAATGAGTTCCAGAAACCTTTAGTGTAAGAGAACGGACTCAGTGGTTACTCTCTAACCATGCATGATTGAGTTTCCAGACTTGAGTTTCTGTTTCAGCTACTTTTGGCATTTCACCTAGTACCGCAGTATGTAAAAGAGAATCAGCTGAAGTAGTTGCAATGCTGATTAGATTATTACCCACACTCTAGTCTTGTGGAACACAGCTGTCTCATGGAAAGCTTGTTTTAAAAGAGGCGTCCTCTATAAACATAATCTGCATTCAATTGCGTTTCCACATTAACAAATTGCAGTGACTTGAGCACATACAGGGCCTTTGAGGCTGTGTCTCTGTGGAAGCCTCACATGGTTTAATATGGTGGCAAAATATTTGACCTTTAAGCTTGCCTCTTTGCTAGTCACACATGAAAAACAAGTGGCCTTATTCTTGCTGCCACCAATTAAGCATCATAAGCCAAATTACAGTTAGCTCCCATCCAAAGAGGCTGCTTAGTGGTTAGTCTCTCTGTGTTGGTCCTAAAAGGCATGAAGGACACTCTTCGTGTGTATTCCATTGATTGATTCTTAACCTTTAAGCCAACTCTTAGTGTTGACCTTAAGAAACTTGATGCTGATCCTAGTTAAAATACTATGTTTTTTAGGTGTTGTGCATTATACTGATCATAAACTCCATTCAGTAGGCATGTCAGATTCTAATAATAATACTAATGACTTGTTTCAAGGGGGCTATATTAAATTTTTAATATGCCTGAATGCAGAGAGCTTCAAGCAAAGCAACCATGTATGGAGAAGTGGACACCTTCGCTTGGCACTTCCCCCAGCATCCACGTCAGAGGAATCTGGCCTTTGCCTGTGAGGAAGCTTGTGTACATTTTTTTTCTATAGCAAATGTAGCTGTAGGCTTCATTGTATGATTTCTGTTCAGGCTCTTCTCAAGATTAGTCTCCCATGCTATCTTGTGAGTCTCTGGGGATTGACTGGTATTCAGTTCGAAAGATAAGGTAGATAATTGACCCTTGGAGTGGTATAGCTTTTGTCAGGTGTCATCAAAAGGGGTTAAAGGTCTGCTGGATAGGTGGTCCTTTGCTTTATTATGGAAATGTCTGAATTTAAGTACCAGCATAGGTGTTTATTAGTGTTACATTTATCCTGAATGTCGGCATAAGGGGGGAAAAAAAAGTTGTCACACATACATTCATATACACTGATCAGCCATAACACTAAAAACACTGACAGGCTATGTGAATAACATTATCTTATTACAATGGCACCTGTCAAGGATCAGGATATATTAGGCAGCAAGTGGAATTGTGATGTCTAGAGAACCGGGTCAGAGTATCTCCAAAACGGCAGGTCTTGTGGGGAGTTCCTGGAATGCAGTGGTTAGTACCTTCCAAAAGTGGTCCAAGGCTGTATGACAACTGCTGAACAGACAACAGGGTCATGGGTGCTCAAGGATCATTGATGCATGTGGGGAGCGACCAAGCCCACAGATGAGCTCCTGTAGCAATAATTGCTGAAAAAGTTAATGCTAGATATGGTAGAAAGGTGTCAAAACACATTGCATTGTATTTTGCTGCATAGCAACAGAATGGCCAGAATGCTGACTGCTGTCCACCACCAAAAGTTCCCTCATTGGGCATGTGAGCAATGTAAGAGGGTGTCTTGGTCTGATGACATTTTCTTTTACATTATGTGGACAACTGTGTGTGTGTTTACCCGAGGAAGAGATGGCACTAGGATGCACTCTGAGAAGGCAATCTGGTAGAGGCAATGTGATGCTCTGGGCAATGTACTGCTGGGTAGCCTTCAGTCCTGGCATTCATGTTGCTGTTACTTTGTCACCACTTGCCTAAACATTGTTGCAGATCAAGTACACTCCTTCGTGGCAACGGTATTCCCTAATGGCATTGGCCTCTTTCTGCAGGATAACGTGTTTGGGAATGGTTTGAGGAACAGTGACAAAGAGTTCAGTGTGTTGACTTGGCTTTCAAATTCCCCAGATCTCAATCCGATTGAGCATCGGTGGGATGTGCTGGTAAAGCAAGTTGAGCAATGGAGGCTCCCCTTTATAGGACCTAAAGGTTTTGCTGCTAACGTCTTGTAGCCAGATGCCACAAGGCACCTTCAAGGTTATAGATGACTGGCAGGAATCTGAACACTGTTGTTTCCCTGTATGTGGTTAGGTAAAAGCCACACGATGGTTACTAATAAATTGAAACCTTTCACTTCTACCAATAAAATGTGCAATTGAATGTGTATATATAAGATTTACCTCTATATCTAATAATTACGGCATATTGTGCTCTGCTGTTTTATTTCTATGTTTGAGTTAATATAGTGAAGTGCAGGTACTACTGTACAATGAGCATAGGCCACACAGGACACATTGGAGCTCACTAAAAGTCAGTAAGATTCTTGTTATTGTTATGCACACCAGTGCCTGCAGGAATGTACTGGTGTCTGAACAGAGAGGGATGCAAAACAAATGAACTAACAGACAGACTGGGAAATATGACATCACGTACACAGAAAGTGATAGGGTAACAAAACCAACACAAAGTGAACAGAGAAGCCCAGAGGCTAAGAAACTGGGTGTCTCCCTAGTATTACAAATGCTAAGATGGAAAAAGCAAGATGTTGTGTTTTAATACGTAGAGAACCCGAAATGCTGTTGCTAAGGGCAACAGCAAAACCCTAAAGGGTTACCAACGGGTGTGGCAGCAAACTCCTTGGTCAGAGATGGAATAGTAGGCACAAGGAGAGTCTCCACAATCCTAATTCTCACTTGCAGGGCCCAGGTTCAGATTACTGCCACTAAACTGACACATGGACGCCCTGCACAGTGAGAGAGGATTAAGCATGCAGGTCTGAAAGTACAGCCACAAACCTGCTGGGTTCACAGAATAGCAAAAGAACCTCAGCAGGCTAAACGACTGACTCCAGTCTTACTGCTAGGTCTGGATTGGCAGAGTGTAGTACCAAATCCCCAGGCCTATTTGCAGTAAGCAATAACAAATACAAAGCTACACAGTACTGGCTAATTTTCAGGAACTGACTAACCAACAAAGATTCAGCAGCATCTGCTTAATCTGAGAAGAGGCCTTATAAAGCAGGTGCTGTCCACGCCCCACTCAGACCTCACAGACTGTGAGCACAAAAACCAGCACCGGATCCCCTGCCTGTAACCACTGCACAGCAAAAGACCCGAACCGGAGTATCAGCTGCGCTCAGGTTACTCCGCTAGCACTTGTCTCCCGGTTGCCATGACGACGTGGCAGCACAGGGCAGGAGACCCTAACAGTACCCCCCCTCTGACGAGGGGTCAAAGAACCCCTACCACCGGGTTTATCGGGGAACTGCGAGAAGAAAGAGCGTATCAGTCTGGGGGCATGAAGATCACAACTGCGCACCCACGACTGCTCCTCCGGGCCATACCCCTTCCAGTGCACCAAAAATGACAGCCGACCCCGAACCATCTTGGAGTCAAGAATCCTTTCAACAACAAACTCCCTCTGGCCACGTATCAGAAGAGGGGAAGGTCTTCCTCTGGAAGAAGGATTACTAATCGCCCGTTTTAAAAGGGAACAATGAAATGTTTTATTGATACCCAAAGAACGGGGCAGATCTAACTGAAATGCCACTGGATTGATAACCCTGGTGATCTTATAAGGGCAGATGAACCGGGGGCCTAACTTATGAGATGGCTGTCTCAACTTCAAATTCTTGGTAGACAACCAGACGAAGTCTCCTAATTTGAAGCTGCAGGGTCTTTTCCGCTTATCAAAAACCCTTTTGGTCACTAATGACACAGACACAAGGGCTTTCTTCACTTTCCTCCAAATACCTCTAAGGACCGAAACGACAGAGGAACCACCAGGCGTGGAGTCCAGGGGGTCAAAAGAATTGGCCTTAGGATGATGCCCATACACACAAAGGAAGGGAGATATCCCTGTAGCAGAGTGAGCCGCGTTGTTATAGGCAAACTCCGCCATGGACAGATGAGCAACCCAGTCAGTCTGACACTTGGAGACATAACACCTGAGGAACTGCTCCAAGGACTGGTTCACCCTTTCAGTCTGCCCATTAGACTGCGGATGGTAGCCTGACGACAAGCTGACAGAAATCTGGAGATCGGAACAAAATGCCCTCCAGAATTTGGCCACAAACTGGGATCCGCGGTCAGAGACCACATCAAGTGGCAACCCGTGGAGACGCACAACATGCAGCATAAATAATTCAGACAGGCGTCTGGCCGATGGCAGCCCAACCAGTGGAACGAAGTGCGCCATCTTTGAAAACCTGTCAACGACAACCCAGATGGCTGTCATCCCCGAGGATTTGGGCAAGTCCACCACAAAATCCATTGAAATGTGGGTCCATGGCTTAGATGGAATAGAGAGTGGATGTAATGGGCCAACAGGAACCCCTCTAGGAGTCTTATTTCGGGCACAGATGTCACATGCCTGAACCCACTGATCCACATCCTTAGCCACCGAGGGCCACCACACCGCCCTAGATAGCAACTCCCGAGTTCTGGCAATACCCGGGTGACCTGCCGACTTCTTGGCATGGAATTCCAGGAACACTCGCTGTCTTAACCTAGGAGGCACAAACAAAAGACCTACCGGAAGGTCTGGAGGAGCCTGCTCCTGTGCTCTAAGGACTAATGACAAGAGGTCCTGGGTAATGCCCACTTTAATACATGATGGGGACACAATGGGCAACGGCTCCTCGGTGGTCTCTTGGATTGGAGCAAAACTCCGCGAGAGCGCATCAGCCTTGATGTTTTTTGACCCAGGGCGATATGTTATCAAAAAATTAAAGCGAGCAAAAAACAAAGCCCATCGTGCCTGCCTGGCATTGAGACGCTTCGCTGACTCTAAATATGCCAAATTCTTATGGTCGGTGAGAATTGAGACCACAAACTTAGCCCCCTCAAGCCAGTGTCTCCACTCCTCGAGTGCATCCTTAATAGCCAACAATTCCCGGTTACCCACGTCATAATTCATCTCGGCAGGCGAAAATTTACGGGAAAAGTAAGCACAGGGATGGAGGCGATTATCAGACACTCCCATCTGAGAAAGCACTGCCCCAATACCCATCTCAGAGGCATCCACCTCCACCACAAAAGGACGCTCTGGATCTGGGTGTCGCAGCACCTTGGCCGAAACAAATGCCCTTTTGAGACGGGCAAAAGCCGCTTTAGCCTCACAAGACCAGTGAGCAACATCCGCCCCTTTCTTAGTGAGTGCCACCAAGGGCGCCACTATAGACGAAAATCCAGCGATAAATCGTCTATAAAAATTTGCAAAGCCCAGGAAACGCTGAAGCGCCTTCAAACTAGTGGGCTGCACCCAATCCAGGACTGCCTGTACCTTGGAACCCTCCATTTGGAAACCTTCTGGGGAGATAATATATCCTAGAAATGCGATTTGCTGAACTTCAAATTCGCACTTCTCCAGCTTCGCCCCAAGCCGGTGGTCTCTGAGTTTCTGGAGGACTAAGCGTACATGCTTCCGATGTTCCTCCAGGGAATGGGAGAAGATTAGGATGTCATCTAAGTATACGACTAAGAATCTATCCAAATATTCCCTGAGCACATCGTTCATGAAATCCTGGAAGACTGCCGGGGCATTACAGAGCCCAAAAGGCATCACCAAATATTCATAATGCCCTGAGTGGGTATTAAAGGCAGTCTTCCATTCATCCCCCTCTCTTATTCGGATTAGATTGTACGCACCGCGTAGGTCAATCTTAGAAAAAATGGTGGCAGTACGAAGCTGGTCAAACAAGACCGAAATGAGAGGCAGTGGGTATGAGTTTTTAATCGTGATACGGTTCAATTCCCTGAAGTCGATGCAGGGTCGCAATGAACCGTCCTTTTTACCCACGAAGAAGAACCCCGACCCAACTGGAGACTGTGAAGGTCTGATAAATCCCTTAGCCAAGTTCTCCTGAATGTACTCTGCCATAGCCTGAGTCTCAGGACGTGACAGGGAGTACAACCTGCTCTTGGGAAGCTTAGCATTCGGCAACAAATTAATGGCACAGTCATAGGGGCGATGGGGAGGTAGTACCTCTGCAACTTTTTTGGAGAACACGTCCGCAAAATCTGCATAACACCCTGGCAATCCTGGCAAACTTAGCTGCGAGAGCCTGACTGGAAGGCTCAAGCAACTCCTGAAACAATCAGTACCCCAACTAAGAATCTCCCCAGAGACCCAGTCAAATTGAGGATTGTGGGCCCTTAACCAGGGTAACCCCAACACCAATGGGGCAAAAGTACAGACAGTCACATAAAAGGACAATTTTTCAGAGTGTGTGGCTCCAATAAACAAAGAAATCTGGCTAGTGCAAGAGGTAATTTTACCCTGGGATAATGGTTCCCCGTTTAACCCACAAATTTCAATTTCCGACGCCAAGGGTACTAAGGAAACAGAGTGTTTCAGGGCGAATTGGCGGTCCATAAAAACCCCGTCGGCCCCACTGTCCACAAAGGCCTCAGTCTTGACAGTTTGACCGAGGATCTTCAAGGTCACCGGAATGATAAAAGTCTTCTTGGGAAATTCTGACTTCTGGCCTGACAGGATATTTCCCATCACCCTCAGGCCCTGAAGTTTTCCGGCTTTTCTGGGCATGATACTACCACATGACCCTTATTCCCACAGTACAAACACAACCCCTGCTGTCTCCTCCGCATCTTCTCACGCGAGGAGAGGCGGGTAGCCCCAATCTGCATAGGCTCCTCGGAAAATTCCTCAGAGTCTGAGGTTCCCTTGGGAAAGAAGGAAACCTCGGTCTCCCTTTCAAGCCTACGCTCTCTCAGCCGTCTATCCACCCAGATGGATAACTGCATGAGCTGATCCAAGCTATCAGGCAAGGGATATTGTACCAGTTGGTCTTTTATCTGGTTAGAAAGACCTCTTCGGTACTGGTGTCTCAGGGCTGGGTCATTCCACTGGGTATCATGGGCCAACCTCCGAAACTCCGTACAGTAAACCTCAACTGGCCTTCGCCCTTGCTTAAGGATCGAAATCTGAGCCTCGGCTGAGGCCGTCTTGTCAGGGTCATCATACAACATGCCCAGTGCCGTAAAAAAAGCATCAACACTTTTAAGCGACGGACAGTCAGGCTGCAACCCATATGCCCAGACCTGTGGGTCTCCTTGTAGCAAGGAAATCACTATGCCCACCCGCTGAATCTCTGACCCAGAAGACTGAGGCCTAAGCTGGAAATATAGCTTGCAGCTCTCCTTGAAACAAAAGAACTGCGAGCGATCTCCAGAAAAACGATCCGGAAGATTTACTTTCGGCTCCTTAACCCCTGAAGGTGCTGCTGCTGCGGGAGCTCCGCCAGCGGCCTGGGAGGTGTGCATTTTAATGGACAAATCACTAAATTGACGAGTCAGGACCTGCACCTGATCGACCACCTGTTGCAACGTATTTTGAGGGGTATGCTCCATATTCCCACAAAATTTCAACAGGAGTATTGGGCTGCTGAATATGTTATGCACACCAGTGCCTGCAGGAATGTACTGGTGTCTGAACAGAGAGGGATGCAAAACAAATGAACTAACAGACAGACTGGGAAATATGACATCACGTACACAGAAAGTGATAGGGTAACAAAACCAACACAAAGTGAACAGAGAAGCCATGAGGCTAAGAAACTGGGTGCCTCCCTAGTATTACAAATGCTAAGATGGAAAAAGCAAGATGTTGTGTTTTAATACGTAGAGAACCCGAAATGCTGTTGCTAAGGGCAACAGCAAAACCCTAAAGGGTTACAAACGGGTGTGGCAGCAAACTCCTTGGTCAGAGATGGAATAGTAGGCACAAGGAGAGTCTCCACAATCCTAATTCTCACTTGCAGGGCCCAGGTTCAGATTACTGCCACTAAACTGACACATGGACGCCCTGCACAGTGAGAGAGGATTAAGCATGCAGGTCTGAAAGTACAGCCACAAACCTGCTGGGTTCACAGAATAGCAAAAGAACCTCAGCAGGCTAAACGACTGACTCCAGTCTTACTGCTAGGTCTGGATTGGCAGAGTGTAGTACCAAATCCCCAGGCCTATTTGCAGTAAGCAATAACAAATACAAAGCTACACAGTACTGGCTAATTTTCAGGAACTGACTAACCAACAAAGATTCAGCAGCATCTGCTTAATCTGAGAAGAGGCCTTATAAAGCAGGTGCTGTCCACGCCCCACTCAGACCTCACAGACTGTGAGCACAAAAACCAGCACCGGATCCCCTGCCTGTAACCACTGCACAGCAAAAGACCCGAACCGGAGTATCAGCTGCGCTCAGGTTACTCCGCTAGCACTTGTCTCCCGGTTGCCATGACGACGTGGCAGCACAGGGCAGGAGACCCTAACAGTTATTTAATGATTGCTTCTAGCTGTGTGCAATACTTTACTGTTGGCTGTCCTTTGGTTGACTGTACTTTGGTACAGTGAAGTAACAAAGCCATCTTCTGCAAAAGCCCTGCTGCCAGAACAGATGATGAGTGAGTGAGTGAGTGAGTGAGTGAGTGAGTAATGATATTCAAACCACCAGTTTACTAGTCACAGTGCTGAAGATTGGTGATGCATAACTTATCTGGTAGTATAGTACTCTGAAGGCCCTATGGGTTTTGTTTTTTTTACCGGCGTAATAATAACTTTTCTCAACTTTTTCAATTTACAAACAGCTATACCCCAAATCAGAGATTTATCTGGTACTCTACTGCCTCTGTCCACATATGGGCACAGAGGCATTCCGCAACAAAGCAAGCAAAAAATTAACATTCACATGGTAACACTATTTTCTACTCCAGATCAAAGCTGACGGCCAGTGGCTACGCATACTGCAGGAAACTTGATGAGGGGTTTGGCTGGATTCCAAAGTAGCTCCAGTAAATATGTGTGAATCATAAATCTGTATTACCACAAAAAAATAAAAACAACCCAGCAACAGATTTTAGTTTGTGCAGGGTCAACGTGAATAGACCCTATAGAGTACTCTGAGGCTGAGGCTTCAACAGGGCATGCTAATTAGAAGTTGCTCTCAAAGTGGTCTTCAACTTCTATACTTTTTGAGGGAATCAGTACGAGATCCCGCCGGTCGGAATACCGACACCGGGTTCTCGACCGGCACAATCCCGACAGGGGGGCGAGCGCAATGCAGTCCCTTGCGGGCACAGTGCCACGTTACGCTCGGCACACTCATTTATTCTCCCTCTATGGGTGTCGTGGACACCCACAGAGGGAGAATATGTCGGGATTGTGCCGGTTGGGATCCCGGTGTCGGTATTCCGACCGCCGGAATCTTGACCGCATCCCTTTTTGAGATGATATCCCTCCATTCACCTGCATATTCTTGAGATGTCTTGTGTACTAGTTCTCAAGCAGTGGCTACTCATTGGAGGTCAGTCTATAAAGGTTCTAAGATTTGTCCTCCCGTTTTTAACCAAACGTCTCAAAACCTACCATCCCACATTTGACCCGTTTTTTTTTTTTTTTTTACAGAAAAGTATTTCCCACTATTTGCCCCTGGGGTGTTTCTGCTCATTTCTTTAGTTTCTGACCCTGACATTTCCCAGGCCTCCCTCCCACTGGTCCCCAGTTGGTGTGCTCTGCCTTGGGCAACTGGTTGATTCTGGAGGTATAAATAGGATTTTGGCACCTACCGGTAAATCCTTTTCTCGTAGTCCGTTGAGGATGCTGGGGTCCACATTAGTACCATGGGGTATAGACGGGTCCACCAGGAGCCATTGGCACTTTAAGAGTTTGAGAGTGTGGGCTGGCTCCTCCCTCTATGCCCCTCCTACCAGACTCAGTATAGAAACTGTGCCCAAGAAGACAACATACTTCGAGAAGGATTATACACAGATAGTGGTGAGATTCATACCAGCTCACACATACAAGGCACGTCAAGCCAACTAGCTTGAACTCCTCAGCAACAGCTGAAACATTACTTACCAAGTAACAATGCAGTACTCAACTAAAACGAAGTTGTACTGAACCAAGAAACAATTGCAGGAAAACGAAGCACTGGGCGGGCGCCTAGCATCCTCTACGGACTACGAGAAAAAGATTTACTGGTAGGTACCAAAATCCTATTTTCTCTTACGTCCTAGAGGATGCTGGGGTCCACATTAGTACCATGGGGATGTACCAAAGCTCCCAGGATGGGAGGGAGAGCGCGGAGGCTCCTGCAGAACTGATTGAATGAACTTCAGATCATCAGAGGCCAAAGTATCGAAGTTGTAGAGCTTAGCTAACGTGTTTGACCCAGACCAAGTTGCTGCTCTGCAAAGTTGTAACGCCGGGACACCCCGGGCAGCCGCCCAGGAAGACGCCACCTTACGAGTAGAGTGGGCCTTAACAGATTTTGGATACGGCAGTCCTGCCGTAGAATAAGCGTGCTGGATAGTGAACCTGATCCAGCGAGAGATCGTCTGCTTAGAAGCAGGACACCCAATTTTCTTGGGATCATATAGGACAAACAGAGAGTCCGACTTTCTGTGACGAGAAGTTCTCTTCACATATATCTTCAGAGCCCTTACGACATCCAAGACTTAGATGTAATTGAGGAGTCAGTAGCCACTGGCACCACAATAGGTTGGTTGATATGAAATGCCGACACAACCTTTGGAAGAAACTGCTGACATGTCCGGAGCTCAGCTCTATCTTCGTGGAAAAGCAAGTAAGGGCTTTTACAGGATAAAGCCCCCAGCTCGGACACACGTCTAGCAGTAGCTAAGGCCAACAACGTGACCGCCTTCCATGTAGGAAATTTGGAAGTTTATGTAAGCCACTGTTGTTACATTGTCCGACTGCACTTGAATGGCCCGATTTCTTAGAAGAGGGGCCGTCTGAAGAAGACCATTGTAGACGGCTCTTAGTTCCAGAATGTTGATGGGCTGGCCCGCTTCCAGGCTTGACCACCGTCCTTGGAAGGTTACTCCTTGAGTGACTGCTCCCCAGCCCCGAAGGCTCGCATCCGTGGTTAGAAGGACCCAGTCCTGAATCCCAAACCTGCAGCCCTCCAGGAGGTGAGGCAATTGGAGCCACCAGAGGAGTGAAATCCTGGCCTTTGGTAACAGACGAATTCTCTGGTGCATGTGGAGGTGAGATCCCGATCACTTGTCCAGGAGATCCAGTTGGAAGGTCCGAGCGTGAAACCTCCCGTACTGGAGAGCCTTGTAAGAGGCTACCATCTTTCCCAATAGGCGAATGCAAAGATGAACCGACACCTGGGGTGGCTTCAGGACATCCCGGACCATAGCTTGTATCACCAACGTCTTTTCCTGCGGAAGAAACACCCTCTGCACTTCCGTATCCAGGATCATTCCCAGAAATGATAACCTCTGGGTTGGTTCCAAATGTGACGTTGGAAGGCTCAGAATCCAACCGTTACTCTGGAGCAGTCGAGTTGTGAGAACAGTGGACTGCAGCAACTTCTCCTTGGACGATGCCTTTATCAGCAGATCGTCCAGATATGGAATGATGTTCACACCCTGCTTGTGGAGGAGAATCATCATTTCCACCATCACCTTGGTAAACACCCTCGGTGCTGTGGAGAGGCCAAATGGCAGGGCCTGGAACTGGAAATGACAGTCCAGCAATGCGAAACGGAGATAAGCCTGATGCGGCAGCCAGATTGGAATGTGGAGGTACGCATCCTTGATATCCAGTGATACCGGGAATTCCACCTCTTCCAGACCTGATATCACCGCCCTTAGAGACTCCATCTTGAACTTGAACTCCTTTAGAAAGGGTTTCAATGATTTTAGGTTCAGAATGGGCCTGACCGAACCATCCGGTTTCGGTACCACAAAAAGGTTCGAATAGTAACCTTTGTTCAGCATGTGAGGTGATACTGGCACAATGACCTGCTTTTGGACAGCGTCTTGTAGTACAGTGCTGTCCTCCAACAGAATTGTTAGAGGACAGCCTGACTTGAAAAAGCGATGAGGAGGGAGACTTTGAAATTCCAGCCTGTATCCCTGTGACACAATATCTACCACCCAGGGATCCAGGCCGGACGATACCCAGACGTGACTGAAGTGTCTGAGTCTCGCTCCCACTGGCCCCACCTCCTAGGTTTCTTGCTTAACCCGACCTCCCCTAAAGAAGGTATTGGATGTTCTGGCCTTTCTAGGCTTGTTAGGCCGAAAGGACTGCGTTGCAGATGAAGAGAAAGATTTATTTGGAGCAGGTGCTGCTGAGGGAAGGAACGGAGACTTACCCACTGTAGCCGTGGATATCCACGCGTCTAGAGCTTCCCCAAAGAGAGCCTAACCTGTATAGGGTAGGGACGCCACACTTTTTCTGGATTCCGCGTCGGCCGACCACTGGCGCAGCCACAGTCCCCGACGAGCTGAAACAGACATGGAAGATATTCCCGCAGCCATGGAACCCAGGTCTTTCATAGTGGTGTAGTATGGTATGCCGGCGGCCGGGCTCCCGGCGACCAGCATACCAGCGCCGGGAGCCCGACCACTGGCATACCGACAGCATGGCGAGCGCAAATGAGCCCCTTGCGGGCTCGCAGCGCTCACCACGCTGCGGGCACAGTGGCGCACTACACATGACATGCTATTTATTCTCCCTCCAGGAGGGGCGTGGACCCCCACGAGGGAGAAAATCTGTCGGTATGCCGGCTGTCGGGATTCTGGTGCCGGTATACTGTGCGCCGGGATCCCGTCAGTCGGCAACCTGAAGACCACCCTTTCATGGATTCTACCATAAAACCTGCTGAATCATGAATGTTGCGTAAATACAATGCAACGTCATCCCTATCCATCGTATCCAAAACCTCAAGTAAGTTAGCCGACCACTTTACTATTGCCTTTGCAATCCATGCAGTAGCAATAGTGGGACGTAATATGGCCCCAGAAGCAGTGTACATTGATTTAAGCGTGTTATCAATTTTCCTATCAGCCGGCTCCTTTAAGGTGGTCGATCCTGGAACAGGCAAAACCACATTCTTTGAGAGTCTGGACACAGATGCGTCAACAATCGGCGGGTTTTCCCATTTTTTCCTATCCTCCTCGGGGAAAGGAAATGCCACCTGGACCCTTTTAGGGACCTGGAATCTTTTCTCAGGGTTTTCCCATGCTTTTTCAAATATAGCATTCAATTCCTTTGACGTAGGGAAGGTTAGCGAGGCTTTTTTATTTTCAGTGAAAAAAGCCTCCTCAACCTGCTCAGGTGTGGTATCATTAACATTTAACACATCTCTGATAGCCTCTATCAACAATTGCACCCCCTTTGCAAGAGATGCGGACCCCCACAACACATCCCCATCACTGTCTGTAGTGTCAGAATCAGTATCCGTGTCATCTTGTGTGACATGCACAAGCGCACGTTTGTGGGGGTATATAGCGGGGCGTCCTGAGGTACCAGAAACTGGCCATACTGCCATAGAGCTCTGTAATACCTGGGTTGCAGATTCATTACTAGCAACCCTGTCAGAAATCTGAGAAATCCAATATTTGATAGAGGAAAACCACTCAGGCTCCCTTGCTGGTATCTGTGCTAAACCAGTGCTATCCTGATTACATGGAGTGGGATCATCCTGGGAGGATAAATCCTCTGCAGCATATGACACAGTGTCCCTGGACATAGCTAAAGGAGACCACCAAACACTCCACACACACAGAGGTGGGGGCAGACAGAGTTTCCCCCCCAAGAAAGGCAAGAGAGACACAGAGATCGGAGCCAACCCACAACACAGCGCTTTTATAAAAGGCAACCCCTTACCAGCGCAGACTGTGTCCCTTAATAGGAGACACAGTCGTTATACAGCCTCCCCTCCCTTCTACTACCCCCTGGTACCGTGTACAGACAGATAGAGCTGCTGTGGAGGGACCTGATCTTCCATCCAGCGCTGTACAGGCAGGAAAATGGTGCTGGAACGCTGCTGGGTCCGCTCTGAGGAGAAGCTCTGCCCCCTTAATGGCGCTGTCTTCCCGCTCTACAGATTTTTATACTGGCCTGAGGAAAATTGCTGGCTGAGATCCACGGACCTCGACAGGCTTGCTGACCAGTGTGTGGGTAAGCGCTGGCTCAGGGAGCTCAGTGTCCAGTCAGCGGAGAAAGTGGCTCAGACCCTGCAGGGCGGACACTGCTCCTGCCCTTAGTTCCTCACTGCAGGCAGGCTGTTGCCAGCAACCTCCTGTAAAAAAATAAACTCTAAAAACAAACTTACCTAGAAAAGCTCTGTAGAACTCCCCTAGCTGTGACCGGCTCCTCCGGGCACATTTTCTAAACTGAGTCTGGTAGGAGGGGCATAGAGGGAGGAGCCAGCCCACACTCTCCATCTCTTAAAGTGCCAATGTCTCCTGGTGGACCTGTCTATACCCCATGGTACTAATGTGGACCCCAGCATCCTCTAGGGCACAGGTTCTCAAACTCGGTCCTCAGGACCCCACACAGTGCATGTTTTGCAGGTCTCCTCACAGAATTGCAAGTGAAATAATTAGCTCCACCTGTGGACCTTTTGAAATGTGTCAGTGAGTAATTAATACACCTGTGCACCTGCTGGGTTACCTGCAAAACATGCACTGTGTGGGGTCCTGAGGACCGAGTTTGAGAACCCCTGCTCTAGGATGTAAGAGAAAAATCCTTTGTATTCCTACAAACCGACCTTTAATATATTCTCCCCACTCTTGTTGGATCTAATTCCAGCTTAGATACTTTATTCAGAAATTTTGTCAGGCCGTAGTCTAACCAACTTCATTTTAGTCTGTTTGGCGAAAGATTGCCCTAAACATTTAGTCTTGGAGTTGTATTAATTCTGCATAGAGCAGGCTTTTTCAACCAGTGTGCCGTGGCACACTAGTGTGCAGCGACCAGTTGTAAGGTGTGCCGCAGAGCCAGAGCAGCTTCCTGCACCTTCAGAGTGAACTGTTGGCCCGGGCTCTTCTTAGAGGATCGTTCATGCTCCGGCTGTGACCTGTGCCTTGATGACGCGGCGGTGTGATATCATAGGTCACGACCGCCGCATCTCACCACCCAGCCAGCCCACCCGTCTGCATACACATCTTCCAGTTCCCGCCTGCATCCACAGCTTTCATTGCCCATCCACATCCACACCTGCCCGACCACCTGGTGCTCAATATCCGCAGCAATCCACTATGAACAACCCCCGCCACTGAGGGACAGGGAGGAGGTCAACTGACCGGTAGGGGCTAATATTTGTTATGTTATTTCTCCTGTGGGGAGCAATAGGATTTATGGGCGGAACAATGTGAATAATTCATGTGGGGAGCAATAGGATTTACGTAAGGAGCAACATGATTTATGTGGGCAGCAATGTGATTGTTTTTTCTGTGTAGGCCAATGTATGTGTGGATTTTTTTTATTACTGTGAGGGCCAATGTGTGTTTTATGGGGGGTTTTCTGTGGGGAACGAATGGTGTGCCTTGGCAATTTTAAAATATTGTTTGGTGTGCCGCGAGTAAAAAAAAAGGTTGAAAATCACTGGCATAGAGGGATTGTCCAATTCTCCACCTGTGTATACCTTGGCTTGTAAGCTCAATGAGGAGCAATGGTCCAATGACTCTCTTACAATGGAATAAGAATCTAAAGACTATACATTTTACTCTCTGTGGCCAGTCCCTTCTAGTGTCCTTGACTTTGCTGCTCCTCTCCTCCCCATTGCAGTCTACCACCCCTGATTGTCAATACCAGGCTGCCTTTCCCCTTACTCAAGTTTCTTGTTTGCCCTGGCAGCTCTTTTCACTGGGTAGCTGAGGCTACTTTTGATCTTTCTCCCTTCTCTCCCCAGGGGCCCTTCTCTTGTCTTCTACAACATCCCAGTCCCTTTCCCATGTTCCCTTTTTGCAGAGGCGTATCTAGGGTAGGACGAGTGGGGCACGTGCCCTGGGTGCCTTGGCAGGCCCAGGAGAGTGGGGCGCCGCCGGCGGCCAGGGCATCATGCCCCACTCGCTCCCGTCACGCCGAAAGCCGAAATGTGAGGGGAGGAGAGCGCACCGTCTCTCCCTCCCCTCACTGCCGCTGAAAGCCCTAGCAGCGCTGCTGTGTCCGGCCTCTGGCGGCATTAGCCAATCAGAGCTTGCGGACCGGCACCTGATTGGCTGCCGGTCCGCGAGCTATGATTGGCTAGCGAACCGAAGCCACACAGCCGCCGGAGACCTGTCCTGGAGCGGTGAGGGGAAGGAGAGGCGCTCTACTCCCCTCACATAAAACAAGCGGCGCCGGTGACTCGGTAAGTGACCGGGGGGGGGAGAGAGAGAGCACAGTGGGGCATGTAACTGGCACAGTGGGGCATGTAACTGGCACAGTGGGGCATGTATCAGGCACAGTGTGGGGCATGTATCTGGCACAGTGAGGTATGTAACTGGCACAGTGGGGCATTGTATCTTGCACTGTGGGACAATGTAACTGGCACTGTGGGGCATGTATCTGGCACTGTGGGGCATTGTATCTGGCACTGTGGGGCAATGTAACTGGCACTGTGGGGCATGTATCCGGCACTGTGGGGCAATGTAACTGGCACTGTGGGGCATTGTATCTGGCACTGTGGGGCATTGTATCTGGCACTGTGGGGCATTGTATCTGGCACTGTGGGGCAATGTATCTGGCACTGTGGGGCATGTATCCGGCACTGTGGGGCATTGTATCTGGCACTGGGGGGCAATGCAATTGGCACTGTGGGGCATGTATCCGGCACTGTGGGGCAATGTAACTGGCACTGTGGGGCAATGTAACTGGCACTGTGGGGCATGTATCTGGCACTGTGGGGCATTGTATCTGGCACTGTGGGGCAATGTAACTGGCACTGTGGGGCATGTATCCGGCACTGTGGGGCATTGTATCTGGCACTGGGGGCAATGTAACTGGCACTGTGGGGCATTGTATCTGGCACTGTGGGGCAATGTAACTGGCACTGTGGGGCATTGTATCTGGCACTCTGGGGCAATGTAACTGGCACTGTGGGCCATTTTCAGTGACCACACCCCTTCTGGAGCGTGGCCACACACCTTCTGGTGTGTGACCACGCCCATTTTTCCGCCGCACGCGCCTTCGGCGAGCGCACATGCTTCTTTTGCTGTGTTTTTTTTTTTGGGGGGGGGGGGGGGGGGCTCCATTTTACATCTTGCCCTGGGCTCCAAAAACCCTAGTTACGCCTCTGCCTTTTGGTTCTCCTTACTTCCCCTTCCCCCTCCCTTTATTTTGTTATTGTTTTTTATCTCCATGTATTTATTTTCAGTCCAGCCATTGCTCACAGCATCTAATGCCTTTTCTACCCTATGTCTGCTGAGATTATATCCAATTTCTCTTACGTCCTAGAGGATGCTGGGGACTCCGTAAGGACCATGGGGAATAGACGGGCTCCACAGGAGACATGGGCACTAAAAAGAACTTTAGATATGGGTGTGCGCTGGCTTCTCCCTCTATGCCCCTCCTCCAGACCTCAGTTTGATACTGTGCCCAGACAGTGGCGGATCTAGACTTAACTTTTAGGGGGGCGGGTAAAGAATTATGACTCCTCCCCCTAATCATAGCCCCTCCCACTTAGTAATGCCCTTCCCGTTCGCTTCTAAAATTTCCTATTGTTGCCATTACTAATAAAATGTTGCCAGTTAGTGGAGAGAACCCTGCGCACTGGTGATACAGACTGGCGAATCGCTATTCCTTCCATCAGGGGTGGTAGAGGCTAAGACAGTAGGGCAATTTAAACATGCATGGGATAGACATAAGGATATTCTTACAAAGAAATAAGGATCAGATAAGGTTAGAGATAAAAAATAATGTAAAAAAAAAAAAAAGGGGCAGACTAGATGGGCCAAGTGGTTCTTATCTGCCGACAAATTCTGTTTCTACAGCACACAGAATGAGCCGAAATTCACATTATAGCACACTGTATGAGCTGAAATTCACATTGTAGCACACAGTATGATCCGAAATTCACATTATAGCACACTGAATGAGCCGAAATTCACATAATAGCACACTGTATGAGCTGAAATTCACATTATAGCACACTGAATGAGCTGAAATTCACATTATAGCACACTGAATGAGCCGAAATTCACATTATAGCACGCAGAATGAGCCGAAATTCACATTATAGCACACAGAATGAGCCAAAATTCACATTATAGCACGCAGAATGAGTCAAAATTCACGTTATAGCACGCAGAATGAGACAAAATTCACATCATAGCACACTGAATGAGCCGAAATTCACATTATAGCACACTGACTGCGCCGAAATGCACATTATAGCACGCAGAATGAGCCGAAATGCACATTATAGCACGCAGAATGAGCCAAAATTCACGTTATAGCACGCAGAATGAGCCAAAATTCACATCATAGCACACTGAATGAGCCGAAATTCACATTATAGCACGCAGAATGAGCCGAAATTCACATTATAGCACGCAGAATGAGCCGAAATTCACATCATAGCACACTGAATGAGCCGAAATTCACATCATAGCACAATGTATGAGCCGAAATTCACATTATAGTGCACTGAATGAGCCAAAATAATGCAGGGACATATATACACTTTAGTTAGGAGAAGAGGGGGGAGAAATAGCACACAGGCACTTTAGCTAGGAGCGGAGGGGGGAGACATGGAACACAGAGGGCACACACACACACACTTACTTTAGCTTGGAGGGGAGGAGACATGGCATACACTTGTCAAAGTCAAAAAATATCGTGATTCACAATGCCTTGTACTAACCCCAATGCACATGCCCGCTGCTCGTGCACCCACTCCCCCCGTGCGTACGCATCCCCTCAGGTTGCGTAAGGGACGCTCCGACGTCTCCTGCGCATGGAGATGTGTATTTACGGCGGAGTTTGTGAGCGTCTAGCAAGCGACTCGATCGCAACATATTTAACCTAAATAGTGTGTTTTATAGATAGTATTTCCCTTAACAATGTCAGCAAGTATGTTTAGTGTAAACGGTTCTTGGACAGAGAGATTCCTCTTTGCATGATATGAAGGGTCAGACAAAGGTAGAACGGTGGTGTCTAGTATCCAGCTGTAGAGTATTTTAATAGTAACATTTCAGTGTTGGTTAGGAAGAGATTGTTCGCTCCTGCGTATAGTTATGTTTAAAAGCAATTTAGAGACATTTACTGTATTTTCTGTTCATTACTCATGCGGCGGGAATCCTGAGGATACCTCCCACCTGAGCAGTTGGAAATAGACACAGCCCACCTGTTCGAACCCACGTATGACTTTTTGTTATAATGCAGAGACACATTCCTGTGTCCAATGAACTTTTAGATTATAGGGACCATTGTATTGTTACTGTATGTTGTGTATATAAAGGCCACCATTGCTGGACCAGCACTCACTCTCTCTACAAAGGTTTTCACACTGAAGGCTGAGGGCTGGTCCAGGAAGCGCTTGCGAATCATTCCCACGTGTGTAAGTTTCTCTGTAGCCATTTTGTTATTCTCTATGTACGCCATTCGTTCTCATTTTGTTATCCTTTAAGTGTTTGCCATTTTATTCTCTTTGTGTTTGTGCTGTTTGCGATCGTTCGCTATTGTTCCCATTTATTTCTTGTTATTCTGTTTAGATATTGATGTTAGGTCTGTAGTGTATAAGCTGTAACTGTTTTTCCCCTTTTTATACTAAAGAATCTTCTACGAAGGTGTTGGAACCTTACCAGGTCTTGTGTGTTTCACCAGTTATTGTATAGGGTTTCTGAGCGTCTCAATCGCTCAAACAGCTTTCATATTATCAAGGTCAATAAGTGTTACATTGTGGTAATATTACAGTACTAGGTTTACAGTATAAGCATACCCTTACAGTGTGTTGTTAACAAGGTTTACTGTGTGTCATTCAGTGAGCATCAGCGCCGCTCGTGTCTCACTCTCACGGCACAGCGTCCGCTACGCCAACAGCGTAGCAGTATGGTACTCGGGCCGCCTATAGCGTGCTCGATACTAAGCGTAAGCCCGTGAGCGTATGTGCCGCTCGTGCGTCGCGCCCACGGCTTAGCGTCTGCTACGCTAACTGCGTACCCTTACGGTACTCCGTGCGCCAATAGCGTACTTAGTCCATGATAACTATATAGCTTATGTTCATAGGTAATATTTGACTTTATCAATTGGAGGCATCGTCCGGGCCTCCTCATATCCGCAGCCAAGCGGAACCAGGCAGACTTTTATCCATCAGCAAAGGGCGGGAAGGTAGTATCCCCTGTATCCGTGTTTATGGTTGGGGATACGATAGTGCTGATCATATAAGCGTCTGCTCCGCTTGGTTTGTAGGGATGCTGGTGGGATCCGGAACCGAAAGGTAAGAACGTTAAGCTATTGTTTTTTTTAAAAACTGTTTTAATTTCTGTTTGGTGCAAATTGCATACGCAACACACACACACACCTGTATTTTCATTTGTGTATTTTCACCTATCTGCCTTCCTGTTTGCCATTTGCATTGATAACGTGCTGAGAAAATTTGTTGCTATTTTAGTTAAAAGTAAAGAGTAATACTTAAGGGAGTAATTGTAAAGCACGCACACAGCCTGGCCTAGTTGTAAAGGTTGATACAGAGGAAACTGTGTGTAGTGTTTGGTAAGCGATTATAGTTAAACATCGTTTACATTTATAGAAGTGTGTTATTTGTGTTACTGCGGACGTATCTGGCCTGTGTACACGTGTCTCTGACAGAGTGCGAGACAGCGTACGCAACGCAAAGGCCTACACACGTGGCGTAAATTACGCAACGTGCGTACAGATACGCCCACTAGATACAAATCACACGATAGCATTGTTTTAGTAAGGCGATACAGAAGCCACGAGATAATAGCACAAATTTGTTCAGTTTCCAAAATTTAGTTTAAAGGAAAAAGGTCCTTCTCTCGTTGCATTACCTCTGGGATTAGCCTGTGTTACCTGAATGAAAGAAATTTTCTGTACAGAAAAATCAAAGTATATATGAAGTGAAAGAGCGTGCGTATGCAAGTAAAGTTTTTTTTGGTGTGAACCTTGAGAAAAATCGAGATCTCGTAGAAGGATACCCGTGAAGTGAACACGTGGTGGCGTGGGAGAAGGCCATCTCATGTTAAAAGTCCATAAGGTAAGAGGAGCAATTAGTGTTACAGCAGACCAGGAGGTCCGCGAAAGTCAGAAATCCGTTAAAAGTACATATATGAAGTTCTGAAAACCCTGACTTAAGAAAGGTCAGAGGTAGTGAGCGCAACCCAGGGGAGTTGGCGCAGTACCCATATAGGCCCGTTTTGAGAATACGCTCCGGCTGAAGGTTTCGCAGCCTAAACAACCGATTCCGCTGGTCGTTCTGCGGATAAGTAATAGTTACTTATACGCATTGCGACTGTACCGCATGTAATTGTGTGCATTAGTTTGTTACCTTGATACCCATTACGCAAATTGCGTACGCTTTGCGGGATCATAAACACTATTTGTACATTCTAACTTGATTTGTGTAGGTTTTTTTTATTTGAAGGGAGGTTCGCTGATCACTCAGGAATTCTCCAGCAACTGATACTTACTGGGGAGGGTAGCATACTCCCACACGCCCCAGTAAATAGAGGTTCAGGTTGCAGGGGCCCTGGGTTGAGTACGCCAGCGCTAAGGCAGTGTGTGGGCGTATTGGTCGACGTGGGCGAGAGTGAGTGAAGGCACTCGTTGAACTTTCACCGTCGCCTTACCTCTGGGAACTTGTTTTTTTGTAGGAATTCGCTGAGAAAGCAATACCTGCAAATAATGGGGGCCAGTTGCTCAAGTAAGGGGCGATCAACCAAGGTTCAGGTTGATTTAGTACCGCGACCAGTTGGGTCGGCCAGGTATATAATGTGTGAGAAATATGGATCACACGCCGAGGTTTTATGCAATGAGTGGGAACGTATGACTGTGAACGATGGGGAGAAATTTCCCAGGGTAGGCAGTTTTAATCCTGAGGTTTTGCAAAATTTAAGGAGAAGGATATGTCTAATAAAGTCCGGCAAGCAACGGATTAGACATTATGATTATTTACAGTTATGGCAACCGGAAGGTGAGATACAAAGAGGATTAGCTCAAGCAGCTGGTTCCAATCCTATCAGGAAACTGATAGCTACCGCACCACCACCACCACCATACATAACAGGAGAGAAAATGGCTGCAGAGAATGGCACACTGGTATATGATAAAAATGCACTTAATAAATGTATTAGTGATAAGAGTAAAGTAGATAAGTGTATTGATGTTAATAGTAACCCGTGCAAGTTGTATCCCATCTTAAACTTCCCCCAGGATTGCGAGCAGGAAGATGAGCCTACCACAATATCGGCACTCTCTCTAGCAGCCACCATAGCAGAGACAACAGTGGGCACGGCCCAACCAGTAAGAGGAGTAGCAAAGGCCCCTAGTGGAGGGACAGGTGAGGTTGTGTCAGCAGGTAAGTACGGCACTGTACACTACGCAGAAACAATTACACCACATATTGTAGAATCAACCCAGAGTGATGTTATTGAACTTAATCCTGTCAGGGTAATTGCGGTCCCAAATGGGAAAACTGACACGTCGGGAGTCACTCCCGTCAGGAACATTGCAATGCATTGTCCCTTTTCTCGGACAGAATTAAGAGCAATTATGTCTGAATTCCCTGATCCTAGGAAAGATCTAGTTGCAAGCCAAAGGTTCGTTAGAGAACTAGGTAACTCCGCAGAACCCAATGACAAAGATTGGCGGACAGTGCTGAGGGCATGTTTGCCCCCCAATATCGACTCTGCGAGATTTATCACTGATTGTAGGTTAGATGAAGAGATGCCTCTCACAGATGCATACAATCAGGAAAATGTTAAGCAGATCAACCTGCAGCTAGGAGTATATTTCCCAGCTGTTGTCAAGTGGAACAAAATCTTCTCCATAAGACAAAAAGAGGGTGAAATAGCTTCTGATTATTTCCATTGGGCACTGCAGGAAATGGCTAAGTATACTGGAATAGAAGACATTAAGACAAATGTGCATCATAGGGAAGTAGCAGTTTCTGTGTTAATGGATGGTTTAAAGGAAGTGTTAAGCACAAGGGTACAGACCACTCAACCCAACTGGAGAGGTATGTCGGTGGCTGCTTTGAGAGAGACCGCTATTGAACATGATCGGAACATCATGAGACACAGGGAGTCACAGGGCGATAAGCTGATGGCAGTAAGTATACAAGCCCTTACAACAAAGCCACCTCAGCCAAAGCCCCAGACCCCTGTGGGTAAGTCAAATGTGATAAAATGTTATAACTGTAGCAGAGAAGGACATATTGCACGGAATTGTATGGTTAACGACCCATATAAGGTATATCAACCCCCTAGACAACGACAAGACACACGTAATTGGGATCAGGGACCGCAGAGACGGAGTTATGAGCCACATGCAGGAGAAACAAAAAGGTACCCACCAAGAAGAGACTGGCAAGTCTCTGATAATTCGAAGTTACCCCCTTCACATGTAGTAGCTGCCAGCGCGCTGCGGGGAGGTCACCACACACAATAGGGGTGGGGCCACACCTGTAGTCTGCAGCCATAGAAATTAATTGCGAGCCTTGGAAGTGAACCCGAGGTCACAATTGATGTAGCTGGTAGATCTCTACCTTTCCTTGTAGATACGGGGGCAGCCAAGTCAGTGATAAATTCAACAGTGGGTATGAAGACCACTGGTAGAACAATTCCAGCCATGGGAGTAACAGGAGTAGTACAACACTACCCTTTAAGCAAACCAGCAGAGATTACGATAGGGCCTTTGCAGACCAAGCATTCCTTTTTGCTAGCTGCATCGGCTCCGACTAATCTACTTGGGAGAGATTTACTGTGCAAAATGGGGTGTATCATATATTGTACTCCTGGAGGTGTGTTCTTAGATATACCCGAGAATCACGCTCAGGAAGTACAGGATATGCTAGATTCCCCACAAAGGTTAATGATGCATACTGCTGTTACAGATAGGTGTCCGTCCAAGGTAGAGAAAATGATTTCCCAGATACCGGAGTCTGTTTGGACCAAGGATGGACAAGACACTGGATTAATGGCAAATGTAGCTCCTGTAGTAGTCCAACTAAAAGATGGTAGGATAGCTCCAGAAATCCCACAGTATCCTCTGAAGCCAGAGGTGGAGTTAGGAGTTTACCCAGTAATAGAGCGCTTGCTACAACAGGGCATTCTGGTTAGAATGTCCAGCACTGCCAATAGTCCCATCTTCCCGGTGAAAAAGAGCGGGGGGAGGGGTTACAGGCTAGTGCAGGATCTAAGGGGGATCAACAAAATAGTTGAGAGCCAATTCCCCGTAGTGCCAAATCCAGCTGTCATCCTTATGCAAATCCCTCCCACTGCAAAATTTTTCACTGTAATTGACCTCTGCTCCGCCTTCTTCTCGGTACCTCTGCACCCTGACAGCCAATATTTGTTTGCATTCACATACAGAGGAGTACAATACACCTGGATTCGCTTACCACAAGGTTTCATTGACAGCCCAAGTATTTTCTCGCAGGCTTTGCATGATTGTTTACAATCCTTTCAATCTGAGAGCGGATCAATATTAATACAGTATGTAGACGACTTACTACTGTGTTCTGATTCACTCGAATCGTCCTTGAGAGACACGAAACAGCTTCTGTTTCATCTTTCTGATACGGGACACAAGGTTTCAAAGGATAAGTTGCAATTATGCCAGACCAAGGTAAAATATTTGGGGCATTGTTTGACACAAGGACTGAGACACCTCACCACTGATAGAGTACAGGCAATTCGCAACATGACTCTGCCACAGACTCAGCAACAGATTCGCACGTTCCTAGGAATGTGTGGGTACTGTCGTAACTGGATCCCAGGATTTTCCATACTGGCCTTACCTTTGCAAGAGATGGTCTCATCAAACAAACCAGATCGGATTTCGCACACAGATGAGTCCGAACTGGCATTTGAGAGACTAAAACAGTGCCTAACGCAGGCACCAGCATTAGGTATGCCAGATTATGGGAAACCCTTTGAACTGTACGGTACGGAAAGTGCTGGATGTGCGGCAGGTGTCTTAACCTAGAAGCATGGTGATGCCAGCAGGCCGGTAGCCTACTACAGCGCTCAGCTAGACACGGTAGCGCGATCCCTCCCCACATGCTTGCGAAGTGTTGCAGAGATAGCATTGCTAGTGAGTAAAAGCGAAGATGTAGTGCTAGGACACAACCTGACCATCCATACACCTCATGCAGTGTCAGCCTTACTGAATTCTGCTCAAACCAGACACGTCTCATCCGCACGGTTTACAAGGTGGGAATTAGCACTAATGGCCCCTGTAAACATCACCATAAGGAGATGCAGCGCACTAAATCCTGCAACGTATCTCCCAGGTGTGCCTGGACAGGCACAAAGGGTGGGGGATGAGAGTAATGGTGAAGGAGGATTTAGTACAGACACTGACACACATGATTTTATGGAATATTTGACCCAAAATTTCACTGCAAGGCCTGACATCAGTGACAACCCACTGGAAGGTGTAGATTTTACTTTCTACACTGACGGTAGTTGCCACAGACAGACGGACTCGGGAGACTTGTGTACTGGATACGCAGTCGTAGATGACAAAGGCACCATAGAAGCGGAACCCCTGTGCCCACCTCACTCAGCACAAGTTGCTGAGCTGGTTGCCCTAACCAGAGCGTGTGAATTGGCTAAAGGTAAGTCAGCCAATATCTACATGGATTCTAGGTATGCCTTTGGAGTAGTGCATGATTTCGGGGCCCTATGGCGCCTCAGAAATTTCATGACGGCAGCTGGCACACCTGTGGCACATGCAACCCACATCAAAAGACTTTTAGCAGCGATACAGGAACCTGACAGAGTGGCTGTTATCAAGTGTAAAGCCCACACATACAGTCAAGACCCAGTGTCACTTGGTAACAGCCGAGCAGACGAAGCTGCTAAATCAGCAGCCAACACCCCCAGACAGACAGACATCACACAACTGATGGTATTCAATACCGTCAACACACAGAAATTGAGTGAAATGCAAAATTTGTGTTTGCCACAGGAAAAGGCAGTCTGGAGGTCAAAAGGATGTGGCCAGGAGTCCTCAGGACTCTGGACAGATGGACAGGGTAAGCCAGTGGCACCCAGAGCATACCTTCCGAGTTTAGCGGAGGCGGCACATGGGCTGACTCATCTAGGTAAAGAAGGTATGTGCAAGTTGGTAAGAGCCTACTGGTGCGCACCAGGATTTTCTTCCCATGCGAGCAAGAGGGCAATGACATGCCTTACCTGTTTGAGGAAGAACATTGGAAAGGCAATACCAACAGAACCATCCCATATTCCGCCAACGGACGGCCCTTTTCAGGTAATACAGATTGATTTCATACAATTGCCACCTTGTAGAAATTTGAAGTATGTATTGGTTTGTATTGATGTGTTTTCAAATTGGGTTGAAGCATTCCCCGCTGCCACAAATACCGCCACGTTTACTGCAAAGAAAATTGTGCAGGAATTTGTGTGCAGGTATGGTATCCCTAGGATAATTGAAAGTGATAGGGGTACCCATTTTACAGGTGAAGTCTTTCAGGTAATGTGCAAATTAATGGGAATTAATAGTAAGCTGCATACTCCGTACCGCCCACAGGCGAGTGCGAAAGTGGAAAGAGTAAACAGCACTATTAAGAACAAGTTGAGCAAAGTAATGGCTGAAACTGGATTGTTGTGGCCAGAAGCTTTGCCACTTGTATTGTACAGCATCAGAACCACTCCCAGGTCCCCTCTTAATCTGTCCCCCTTTGAAATTCTGTTTGGTCGACAACCCCATGTTATGATTAACCCCCAGGATGATTTGAAATGTAACAATGAAGTCACTGTAAAGTATTTGGTTAAAATGAGTAAGCAATTGAGGAATCAGAATGATAATCTAAAGTTGGTGATTCCTGATTTGCCAGACAGTAATTGTCATGACATTGAACCTGGGGATTATGTAATGATTCGGAATTTTCTACGCTCAGGTTGCCTGATTGACCGTTGGGAAGGACCGTACCAAGTCTTATTGACCAGCACGACAGCAATGAAGGTTGCCGAAAGAGAGACTTGGGTCCACTCGTCCCACTGTAAGAAGGTCACTGACCCAGAGAAAGCCCGTGACATAGAACAGAGTGAGGAGGAAACCATATAATTGGAGTGTCTGTTCCGGGAAGGCTGAGAGGCAGGACTGTTGTCACGGCACCTGAGCACAGAGAATTACAAGATCGGAGGCGGTTGTCGCGCCAAGTTTTCTTTCCCTCATAGTTGTTTTCTTTCCCCCATTACAACTTTCTCTTTTCTCCTCCTGTAAGATGGACTCGCCCTAAGAGACTGCAGTTCGAGTTTTCCTGTTGACCCTGTTGTTGACAAGAGCAGTCTGTTTCGGTGAGAGTACCAGTGAGGTCGAGAAAGGATCTGGAATGGGTTCTGATGATCAGGATGGATTCATAGAATTCCAAGAGCAACACAATCACCGAGCAAAGGCGAGTATCAGAAAACGATCTGGTAGCCATGACATTAATAGACATTGTGAAGGATTGTTAGCTGAAGAGAATTGTATATGTAGAAATTGTGACAACATAGTTGAGGACGGGTGCATCCAGAAATGTCAGTCCAGCATTAATATCAAAATGGACCATCATCCATTGAGTGACTATCACTCATTAGTGGGTAAGGTTTTAAACCAAACGGAATGCTGGGTGTACTCACAAGTACCTCAAGGTCATAGAAAGTCAGGACTAGTGCCATACTCTTTAACGATAGATGAGGTACTTGAATTAAGGGATGGGAGACCGGTGGACAAGAAATTTAATATTTCTTTCCCTCCTAGTTTGAAGCTCCACCAATACCATGTAGATAGGTCCCTAATATGTTTTAACATTTCCAATCCCCGAAAGCCGGGAAATTGGGAAATGACATGGAACAACCGAACCATGACATTCTCACACAGAGCCGATAGAATGCCCATCGACTCAGAGCTTATACGCAAATAGCCAACAGTGGAAGATATTTCCAATATAGGTACACTCTAGGAAATAGGCCCATGCGAGTTGGAGAAGTATCACCAGGATACTGTGCGCATATCATACAACCTGATACGTGTACTAGTCAGATGAGAGAGTTAGGGATAGGAGTTTTCACCTGGAAGGTTTGTAACATGGTAATGTCATTCTCTGTCCCATATGTCCTCCCCGATGATGCATATTTCATATGTGGGAGGAAGGCGTATAAGTGGCTTGCCCCAAACTCAGAGGGATTGTGTTACATTGGAAGAGTGTTACCGGAAGTAATGACCATTACCCATGAAAAGATGAAAGATGTTCACCGCAATGCTCAAGCTCCTTACACTCACACCCATTACGAACACATTGTAAAAAGACACCTTATAGATAGGACAGAGCATGCAGCCTCTGATTTGATCCACGAATCCACCGGGATTCAATTCCTACTCGCATTAGATATCACCCGTACCGCCAGAGGAGTTATAAATCTTAGGTATATTACCGCGCTAGCGAACCTGATAGACAATATCACCGAGATGTATGATGACACCTTCAGGTATACAGGGAGAGAATTGCAAGCTTACAAAACGGAACTGATCCAGCACTGGATGGTTCTCAATTACATCACAGCAGTGACAGGAGGGTATTGTGTCACCCTAGCAACTCAGTATGGAGTGAAGTGTTGTACGGATATCACAAACAGCACTGAGGACCCAACAGAGGTCATAGATCAAAAGATGGACGATATCTTGCAATTGAAGTGGGAGTTCCGAAGGAGACACAACCTTACCCTTGCTTCTGTGGGTAATGAACTGACCGGCTGGGTATCATGGTTGAACCCACATAATTGGTTCTCAGGTTTAGGAGAATGGGCTCAAAATGTTGTCGTTACTGTAGGGAAGTTCCTCTTATGTATCCTAGGAGTTGTCATAATGATTGGTCTGATATTCAGATGTGTTCGGATTTTAATGAATTGCAAGCGTAGTACCA